>NW_026734475.1:0-300000 GCF_949786415.1 Peromyscus eremicus
CAGTTCTTTTGTTCTGAGCAAGCTCACTGTTCTGGCCTTATAGAAAACACAGTGGAGTAGATGAGTACTCTTTTCTCAAAAGCAGAGTATGTTTCTTGCAAGGCTAGCTAGTGTTTGTTTCCCAGTCAGAAACGAAGTTGAATCCCATGCAGTTTCTGGTCCTATGAGCAAGAGTTGTTTCTGGTAAGAAAAGTCACTATTGTGCTCCCATTGCATACACAGTGCAAATAGCACTCGCGTCTGTTCCCTGAAAGTACACTGTATTGGACTGAAGAGGAGATTCTCTTCTTGTCAGTTTCCTAAGCAGAGTTGAACTAGATATAGCCCGTGTGTGTAGGAAGCACAGTTCTTTTATTCTGAGCAAGCTCACTGTTCGGACCCCATAGGAAACCCAGTAGAGTAGAAGAGTGCTCTTTTCTCAAAAGCAGAGTGTGTTTCTTGTAAGGCGAGCTTGCGTATGTTTCCCAGTCCTAAATGGAGTTGAATCCCATGCAGTTTCTGGTCCTACGAGCAATAGTTGTTTTCTGGTAAGAAGAGTCACTATTGTGCTCCCATTGTCATACACATGGCAAATGGCACTGGCGTCTGTTACCAGCATGTACAGTGTATTGGACTGAAGTGTATCTACTGTTCTTGTCAGTTTCCTAAGCATAGTTGAACTAGATATGGCCCGTGTGTGTAGGAAGCACAGTTCTTTTGTTCTGAGCAAGCTTACTGTTCTGGCCCTATAGAAAACACAGTAGAGTAGAAGCGTGCTCTTTTCTCAAAAGCAGAGTGTGTTTCATCTAAAGCGTGCTAGCATTTGTTTCCAAGTCTAAATGGAGTTGAATCACATGCAGTTTCTGGTCCTACAAGCAAGAGTTGTTTTCTGCTAAGAAGAGTCACTATTGAGCTTCCAATGTCATACACAGTGCAAATTGCTCTCGCGTCTGCTCTCAGCAAGTACAGTGTATTGGACTGAAGAGGAGCTACTGTTCTTGTCAGTTTCCTAAGCAGAGTTGAACTAGATATGGCCCGTGTGTGTAGGAAGCACAGTTCTTTTGTTCTGAGCACGCTCACAGTTCAGACCCCATAGGAAACACAGTAGAGTAGAAGAGTGCTCTTTTCTCAAAAGCAGAGTGTGTTTCTTGTAAGGCGAGGTATCATTTATTTCCCAGTCCTAAATGGTGTTGAATCACATTCAGTTTCTGGTCCTACCAGCAAGAGTTGTTTTCTGGTAAGAAGAGTCACTATTGCGCTCCCATTGCCATACACAGTGCAAATAGCACTCGCGTCTGTTCCCAGCAAGTACAGTGTAATGGACAGAAGAGGAGATACTGTTCTTGTCAGTTTCCTATCCAGAGTTGAACTAGATATGGCCCCTGTGTGTAGGAAGCACAGTTCTTTGGTTCTGAGCAAGCTCACTGTTCGGACCCCATAGGAAACACAGTAGAGTAGAAGAGTGCTCTTTTCTCAAAAGCAGAGTGTGTTTCTTGTAAGGCTAGCTAGTGTTTGTTTCCCAGTCCTAAATGGAGTTGAATCGCATGCAGTTTCTGGTCCTACGCGCAAGAGTTGTTTTCCTGTAAGAAGAGTCACTATTGTGCTCCCATTGTCATACACAGTGCAATTTGCACTGGCGTCTGTTCCCAGCATGTCCAGTGTATTGGACTGAAGAGGATCTACTCTTCTTGTCAGTATCATAAGCAGAGTTGAATTAGATGGGGCCCGTGTGTGTGGGAAGCACAGTTCTTTTATTCTGAGCAAGCTCACTATTTTGGCTCTATAGGAAACACAGTAGAGTAGAAGAGTGCTCTTTTCTCAAAAGCAGAGTGTTTTTCTTGTAAGGCGAGCTAGCATTTGTTTCCCAGTCCTCAATGGTGTTGAATAACATGCAATTTCTGGTCATACAAGCAAGAGTTGTTTTCTGTTAAGAAGAATCACTATTGCGCTCCCATTGCCATACACAGTGCAAATAGCACTCACGTCTGTTCCCATCAAGTACAGTGTAATGGACTGAAGAGGAGCTACTGTTCTTGTCAGTTTCCTAAGCAGAGTTGAACTAGATATGGCCTGTTTGTGTTGGAAGCACAGTTCTTTTGTTCTGAGCAAGCTCACTGTTCGGACCGCATAGGAAACCCAGTAGAGTAGAAGAGTGCTCTTTTCTCAAAAGCAGAGTATGTTTCTTGTAAGGCGAGCTAGCGTTTGTTTCCCAGTCCTAAATGGAGTTGAATCACATGCAGATTCTGGTCCTAGGAGCAAGAGTTGTATTCTGATAAGGAAAGTCACTATTGCGCTCCCATTGCCATACACAGTGCAAATAGCACTCGCGTCTGTTCCCAGCAAGTACAGTGTATTGGACTGAAGAGGAGCTACTGTTGTTGTCAGTTTCCTAAGCAGAGTTCAACTAGATATGGCCCGTGTGTAGGAAAAACAGTTCTTTTGTTCTGAGCAAGCTCATTGTTCTGGCCCTATCGGAAGCACAGTAGAGTAGAAGAGTGCTCTTTTCTTAAAAGCATAGTGTGTTTCTTTAAAGGTGAGCTAGTGTTTCTTTCCCAGTCCTAAATAGAGTTGAGTCACATGCAGTCTCTGGTCGTACGAGAAAGAGTTGTTTTCTGGTAACAAGAGTCACTATTGTGCTCCCATTGCAATACACAGTGCAAATAGCACTCATGTCTGTTCCCAGCAAGTACAGTATGTTGGACTGAAGAGGAGCTACTGTTCTTGTCAGTTTACTAAACAGAGTTGAACTAGATATGGCCCGTGTGTGTAGGAAACACAGTTCTTTTGTTCTGAGCAAGCTCACTGTTCTGGCCCTATAGGAAACACAGTAGAGTAGAAGAGTGCTCTTTTCTCAAAAGAAGAGTGTGTTTCTTGTAAGTTCAGCTAGTGTTTGTTTCCCAGTCAGAAATGGAGTTGAATCCCATGCAGTTTCTGGTCCTACGAGCCAGAGTTGTTTTCTGGTAAGAAGAGTCACTATTGCGCTCCCATTGCCATACACAGTGCAAATAGCACTCACGTCTTTTCCCAGCAAGTACAGTGTATTGGACTGAAGAGGAGCTACTATTCTTGTCAGTTTCCTAAGCAGAGTCGAATTACATATCGTCCGTGTGTATAGGAAGCACAGTTCTTTTGTTGTGAGCCAGCTCACTGTTCTGGCCCTACAGGAAACACAGTAGAGTAGAAGAGTGCTCTTTTCTCAAAAGCAGAGTGTGTTTCTTGTAAGGCGAGCTAGCGTTTGTTTCCCAGTCCTAAATGGAGTTGAAACACATGCAGTTTTTGGTCCTACGAGCAAGAGTTGTTTTCTGGTAAGGAAAGTCACTATTGCGCTCCCATTGCCATACACAGTACAAATAGCACACTCGTCTGTTCCCAGCAAGTACACTGTATAGGAGTGAGGAGGAGCTACTGTTCTTCTCAGTTTCCTAAGCAGAGTTGAACTAGATATGGCCCCTGTGTGTAGGAAGCATAGTTCTTTTTTCTGAGCAAGCTCACTGTTCTGACACCATAGGAAACCCAGTAGAGTAGAATAGTGCTCTTTTCTCAAAAGCAGAGTGTGTTTCTTGTAAGGCAAGCTAGCGTTTGTTTCCCAGTCCTAAATGGAGTTGAATCACATGCAGTTTTTGGTCCTACGAGTAAGAGTTGTTTTCTGGTAAGAAGAGTCACTATTGCGCTCTTATTCTGATACACAGGGCAAATAGCCCTGGCGTCTGTTCCCAGCATGTACAGTAAATTGGACTGAAGAAGATCTACTGTTCTTGTCAGTTTCCTAAGCAGAATTGAACTAGATATGGCCGTGTGAGTAGGAAGCACAGTTCTTTTGTTGTGAGCCAGCTCACTGTTCTGGCCCTATAGAAAACACAGTAGAGTAGAAGAGTGCTCTTTTCTCAAAGGCAGATTGTGTTTCTTGTAAAGCGAGCTAGCGTTTGTTTCCCAGTCCTAAATGGAGTTGAATCACATGCAGTTTTTGGTCCTACGAGCAAGAGTTGTTTTCTGGTAAGGAAAGTCAGTATTGCGCTCCCATTGCAATACACAGTGCAAATAGCACTCGCGTCTGTTCCCAGCAAGTACACTGTATTGGACTGAAGAGGAGCTTCTCTTCTTGTCAGTTTCCTAAGCAGAGTTGAACTAGATATGGCCTGTGTGTGTAGGAAGCACAGTTCTTTTGTTCTGAGCAAGCTCACTGTTCGGACCGCATAGAAAACCCAGTAGAGTAGAAGAGTGCTCTTTTCTCAAAAGCAGAGTATGTTTCTTGTAAGGCAAGCTAGCGTTTGTTTCCCAGTCCTAAATGGAGTTGAATCACCTGCAGTTTCTGGTCCTAGGAGCAAGAGTTGTTTTCTGATAAGGAAAGTCACTATTGCGCTCCCATTGCCATACACAGTGCAAATAGCACTCGCGTCTTTTCCCAGCAAGTACAGTGTATTGGACTGAAGAGGAGCTACTGTTCTTGTCAGTTTCCTAAGCAGAGTTCAACTAGATATGGCCCGTGTGTGTAGGAAAAACAGTTCTTTTGTTCTGAGCAAGCTCATTGTTCTGGCCCTATCGGAAGCACAGTAGAGTAGAAGAGTGCTCTTTTCTTAAAAGCAGAGTGTGTTTCTTGAAAGGTGAGCTAGTGTTTCTTTCCCAGTCCTAAATGGAGTTGAGTCACATGCAGTCTCTGGTCGTACGAGCAAGAGTTGTTTTCTGGTAACAAGAGTCAATATTGTGCTCCCATTGCAATGCACAGTGCAAATAGCACTCATGTCTGTTCCCAGCAAGTACAGTATGTTGGACTGAAGAGGAGCTACTGTTCTTGTCAGTTTACTAAACAGAGTTGAACTAGATATTGCCCGTGTGTGTAGGAAGCACAGTTCTTTTGTTCTGAGCAAGCTCACTGTTCTGGCACTATAGGAAACACAGTAGAGTAGAAGAGTGCTCTTTTCTCAAAAGCAGAGTATGTTTCTTGTAAGGCGAGCTAGCGTTTGTTTCCCAGTCCTAAATGGAGTTGAAACACATGCAGTTTATGGTCCTACGAGCAAGAGTTGTTTTCTGGTAAGGAAAGTCACTATTGCGCTCCCATTGCCATACACAGTACAAATAGCACTCTCGTCTGTTTCCAGCAAGTACACTGTATTGGACTGAAGAGGAGCTACTGTTCTTCTCAGTTTCCTAAGCAGAGTTGAACTAGATATGGCCCCTGTGTGTAGGAAGCATAGTTCTTTTTTCTGAGCAAGCTCACTGTTCGGAAACCATAGGAAACCCAGTAGAGTAGACGAGTGCTCTTTTCTCAAAAGCAGAGTGTATTTCTTGTAAGGCAAGCTAGCGTTTGTTTCCCAGTCCTAAATGGAGGTGAATCACATGCAGTTTCTGGTCCTAGGAGCAAGAGTTGCTTTCTGGTAAGGAAAGTCACTATTGCGCTCCCATTGACATACACAGGTCAAACAGCACTCGCGTCTGTTCCCAGCATGTATAGTGTATTGGACTGAAGAGGAGCTTATTTTCGTGTCAGTTTCCTAAGCAGAGTTGAACTAGATATGGCTCATGTGTGTAGGAAGCAGAGTTCTTTTGTTCTGAGCAAGCTCACTGTTCACACCCCATAGGAAACCCAGTAGAGTAGAAGAGTGCTTTTTTCTCAAAAGCAGATTGTGTTTCTTGTAAGGAACTAGCGTTTGTTTCCCACTCCTAAATGGAGTTCAATCCCATGCAGATTCTCATCCTACGAGCAAGAGTTGTTTTCTGGTAAGAACAGTCACTATTGTGCTCCCATTGTCATACACAGGGCAAATAGCACTGGCGTCTGTTCCCAGCATGTGCAGTGTATTTGACTGAAGAGTATCTACTGTTCTTCTCAGTTTCCTAAGAAGAATTGAACTAGATATGGCCGTGTGTGTAGGAAGCACAGTTCTTTTGCTGTGAGCCAGCTCAATGTTCTGGCCCTGTAGAAAACACAGTAAAGTAGAAGAGTGCTCTTTTCTCAAAATCAGAGTGTGTTTCTTGTAAGGCAAGCTAGCGTTTGTTTCCCAGTCCTAAATGGAGTTGAATCACATGCAGTTTTTGGTCCTATGAGCAAGAGTTGTTTTCTGGTAAGGAAAGTCACTATTGGACTCCCATTGCCACACAGTACAAATAGCACTCGCGTCTGTTCCCAGCAAGTACAGTGTATTGGACTGAAGAGAGCTACTGTTCTTGTCAGTTTCCTAAGCAGAGTTGAACTAGATATAGCCCGTGTGTGTAGGAAGCACAGTTCTTTTGTTCTGAGCAAGCTCACTGTTCAGACAGCATAGGAAGCAAAGTAGAGTAGAAGAGTGCCTTTTTCTCAAAAGCAGAGTGTGTTTCTTGTAAGGCGAGCTAGCATTTCTTTCCCAGTCCTAAATGGAGTTGAATCCCATGCAGTTTCTGGTCCTACGAGCAAGAGTTGTTTTCTGGTAAGAAGAGTCACTATTGTGCTCCCATTGAGATATACAGTGCAAGTAGCACTCACCTCTGTTTCCAGCAAGTAGAGTGTATTGGACTGAAGAGGATCTACTGTTCTAGTCAGTTTCCTAAGCAGCATTGAACTACATACGACCCGTGTGTGTAAGAAGCACAGTTCTTTTTTTCTGAGCAAGCTCACGGTTCGGAGCCCATAGGAAACACAGTAGCGTAGAAGAGTGCTCTTTTCTCAAAAGCAGAGTGTGTTTCTCGTAAGGCAAGCTAGCGTTTGTTTCCCAGTCCTAAATAGAGTTGAATCACATGCAGTTTCTGGTCCTAGGAGCAAGAGTTGTTTTCTGGTAAGGAAAGTCACTATTGTGTTCCAATTGCCATACACAGTGCAAATAGCACTGGCGTCTGTTCCCAGCAAGTATAGTGTATTGGACTGAAAGGAGCTTTTGTTCTTGTCAGTTTCCTTAGCAGAGTTAAACTAGATATGGCCCGTGTGTGTAGGAAGCACAGTTCTTTTGTTCTGAGCAAGCTAACTGTTTGGAACCCATAGCAAACCCAGTAGAGTAGAAGAGTGCTCTTTTCTCAAAAGCAGAGTATGTTTCTTGTAAGCCGAGCTAGCGTTTGTTTCCCAGTCCTAAATGGAGGTGAATCACATGCAGTTTCTGCTCCTAGGAGCAAGAATTGTTTTCTGGTAAGGAAAGACACTGTTGCGCTCCCTTTGAGATACACAGTGCAAATAGCACTCGCGTCTGTTCCCAGCAAGTACACTGTATTGGACTGAAGAGGAGATACTGTTCTTGTCAGTTTCCTAAGCAGAGTTGAACTAGATATGGCCCGTGTGTGTAGGAAGCACATTTCTTTTGTTCTGAGCAAGCTCATTGTTCTGGCCCTATAGGAAACACAGTAGAGTAGAAGAGTGCTCTTTTCTCAAAAGCAGAGTGTGTTTCTTGTAAGTTCAGCTATTGTTTCTTTCCCAGTCCTAAATGGAGTTGCATCACATGCAGTTTCTGGTCGTACGAGGAAGAGTTGTTTTCTGGTAAGAAGAGTCACTATTGCGCTCCCATTGCAATACACACTGCAAATAGCACTCATGTCTGTTCCCAGCAATTACAGTGTATTGGACTGAAGAGGAGCTACTGTTCTTTTCAGATTCCTAAGCAGAGGTGAAATAGATATGGCCCGTGTGTGTAGGAAGCACAGTTCTTTTGTTCTGAGCAAGCTCACTGTTTTGGCCCTATAGGAAACACAGTGGAGGAGAAGAGTGCTCTTTTGTCAAAAGCAGAGTGTGTTTCTTGTGAGGCGAGCTAGCGTTTGTTTCCCAGTCCTAAATGGAGTTGCGTCACATGCAGTTTCTGGTCCTACGAGCAAGAGTTGTTTTCTGGTAAGAAGAGTCACTATTGAGCTCCAATTGCAATACACACTGCAAATAGCACTCTCGTCTGTTCCCAGCAATTACAGTGTATTGGACTGAAGAGGAGCTACTGTTCTTGTCAGTTTCCTAAGCAGAGTTGAAATAGATGTGGCCCGTGTGTGTAGGAAGCACAGTTCTTTTGTTCTGAGCAAGCTAACTGTTTGGACCCCATAGGAAACCCAGTAGATTAGAAGAGTGCTCTTTTCTGAAAAGCAGAGTATGTCTCTTGTAAGCCGAGCTAGCGTTTGTTTTCCAGTCCTAAATGGAGGTGAATCACATGCAGTTTCTGGTCCTACGAGCAAGAGTTGTTTTCTGGTAAGGAAAGACACTGTTGCGCTCCCTTTGCTATTCACAGTGCAAATAGCACTTGCGTCTGTTCCCAGCAAGTACAGTGAATTGGACTGAAGAGGAGCTACTGTTCTTGTCAGTTTCCTAAGCAGAGTTGAACTAGATATGGCCCGTGTGTGTAGGAAGCACAGTTCTTTTGTTGTGAGCCAGCTCACTGTTCTGGCCCTCAGGAAACACAGTAGAGTAGAAGAGTGCTCTTTTCTCAAAAGCAGAGTGTGTTTTTTGTAAGGTGAGCTAGCGATGGTTTCCCAGTCCTAAATGGAGTTGAATCACATGCAGTTTCTATTCCTATGAGCAACAGTTGTTTTCTGGTAAGAAGAGTCACGATTGTACTTCCATTGAGATATACAGTGCAAATAGCACTCGCCTCTGTTCCCAGCAAGTAAAGTGTATTGGACTGAAGAGGAGCTACTGTTCTTGTCAGTTTCCTAAGCAGAGTTGAACTAGATATGCCCCGTGTGTGTAGGAAGCACAGTTCTTTTGTTCTGAGCAAGCTCACTGTTCGGATTCCATAGGAAACACAGTAGAGTAGAAGAGTGCTCTTTTCTCAAAAGCAGAGTGTGTTGTTTCTAGTAAGGCAAGCTAGCGATTCTTTCCCAGTCTTAAATGGAGATGAATCACATGCAGTTTTTGGTCCTATGAGCAAGGGATGTTTTCTGGTAAAGAAAGTGACTATTGTGCTCCCTTTGCCATACACAGTTCAAATAGCACTCGCGTCTGTTCCCAGCAAGTACAGTGTATTGGACTGAAGAGGAGCTACTGTTCTTGTCAGTTTCCTAAGCAGTGTAGAACTACATATGGCTCGTGTGTGTAGGAAGCACAGTTCTTTTGTTCGGAGCAAGCTCACTGTTCGGACCCCATTGGAAACACAGTAGAGTAGAAGAGTGCTCTTTTCTCAAAAGCTGAGTGTGTTTCTTGAAAGGCAAGCTAGCGTTTGTTTCCCAGTCAGAAACGAAGTTGAATCCCGTGCAGGTTCTGGTCCTATGAGCAAGAGTTGTTTTCTGGTAAGAAAAGTCACTATTGTGCTCCCACTGCCATACACAGTGTAAATGGCACTCGCATCTGTTCCCTGAAAGTGCAGTGTATTGGACAGAAGAGGAGCTACTGTTCTTGTCAGTTTCCTAAGCAGAGTTGAACTAGATATAGCCCGTGTGTGTAGGAAGCACAGTTCTTTTATTCTGAGCAAGCTCACTGTTCGGACCCCATAGGAAACCCAGTAGAGTAGAAGAGTGCTCTTTTCTCAAAAGCAGAGAGTGTTTCTTGTAAGGTGAGCTAGCGTTTGTTTCCCAGTCCTAAATGGAGTTGAATCACATGCAGTTTCTGGTCCTAGGATCAAGAGTTGTTTTCTGGTAAGAAGAGTCACTATAGCGCTCCCATTGTGATACAAAGTGTAAATAGCACTTGCCTCTGTTCCCAGCAAGTACAGTGTATTGGACTGAAAGGAGCTGCTGTTCTTGTCAGTTTCCTAAGCAGAGTTGACCTAGATATGGCCCGTGTGGAGGAAGCACAGTTCTTTTATTCTGAGCAAGCTCACTGTTCTGGCCCTGTAGGAAAGACATTAGAGTAGAAGAGTGTTCTTTTATCAAAAGCAGAGTGTGTTTATAGTAAGGCGAGCTAGCATTTGTTTCCCATTCCTAAATGGCATTGAATCACATGCAGTTTTTGGTCCTATGAGCAAGAGTTTTTTTCTGGTAAGGAAAGTCACTGTTGCACTCCCATTTCCAAACACAGTGCAAATAGCACTCGCGTCTGTTCCCAGCAAGTACACTGTATTGGACTGAAGAGGAGCTACTGTTCTTGTCAGTTTCCTAAGCAGAGTTGAACTAGATATGGCCCGTGTGTGTAGGAAGCACATTTCTTTTGTTCTGAGCAAGCTCATTGTTCTGGCCCTATAGGAAACACAGTAGAGTAGAAGAGTGCTCTTTTTCAAAAGCAGAGTGTGTTTCTTGTAAGTTCAGCTATTGTTTCTTTCCCAGTCCTAAATGGAATTGCGACACATGCAGTTTCTGGTCGTACGAGGAAGAGTTGTTTGCTGGTAAGAAGAGTCACTATTGCGCTCGCATTGCAATACACACTGCAAATAGCACTCATGTCTCTTCCCAACAATTACAGTGTATTGGACTGAAGAGGAGCTACTGTTCTTTTCAGATTCCTAAGCAGAGGTGAAATAGATATGGCCCGTGTGTGTAGGAAGCACAGTTCTTTTGTTCTGAGCAAGCTCACTGTTCTGGCCCTATAGGAAACACAGTGGAGGAGAAGAGTGCTCTTTACTCAAAAGCAGAGTGTGTTTCTTGTGAGGCGAGCTAGCGTTTGTTTCCCAGTCCTAAATGGAGTTGAATCACATGCAGTTTCTATTCCTATGAGCAAGAGATGTTTTCTGGTAAGAAGAATCACTATTTTGCTCCCATTGCCATACACAGTGCAAATAGCACTCGCGTCTGTTCCCAGCAAGTACAGTGTATTGGACTGAAGAGGAGCTACTGTTCTTGTCAGTTTCCTAAGCAGAGTTGAACTAGATATGGCCCGTGTGTGTAGGAAGCACAGTTCTTTTGTTCTGAGCAAGCTCATTGTTCTGGCCCTATAGGAAACACAGTAGAGTAGAAGAGTGCTCTTTTCTTAAAAGCAGAGTGTGTTTCTTGTAAGGTGAGCTAGTGTTTCTTTCACAGTCCTAAATGGAGTTGAGTCACATGCAATTTCTGGTCGTATGAGCAAGAGTTGTTTTCTGGTAACAAGAGTCACTATTGTGCTCCCATTGCAATACACAGTGCAAATAGCACTCATGTCTGTTCCCAGCAAGTACAGTGTGTTGGACTGAAGAGGAGCTACTGTTCTTGTGAGTGTCCTAAGCAGAGTTGAACTAGATATGGCCCGTGTGTGTAGGATGCACAGTTCTTTTGTTCTGAGCAAGCTCACTGTTCTGGCCCTGTAGGAAACACAGTAGAGTAGAAGAGTGCTCTTTTCTCAAAACCAGAGTGTGATTCTTGTAAGTTCAGCTAGTGTTTCTTTCCCAGTCCTAAATGGAGTTGCGTCACATGCAGTTTCTGGTCGTACGAGCAAGAGTTGTTTTCTGGTAAGAAGAGTCACTATTGCGCTCCCATTGCAATACACACTGCAAATAGCACTCATGTCTGTTCCCAGCAAGTACAGTGTATTGGACTGAAGAGGAGCTACTGTTCTTTTCAGTTTCCTAAGCAGAGTTGAACTAGATTTGGCCCGTGTGTGTAGGAAGCACATTTCTTTTGTTCTGAGCAAGCTCACTGTTCTGGCCCTATAGGAAACACAGAAGAGTAGAAGAGTGCTCTTTTCTCAAAAGCAGAGTGTGTTTCTTGTAAGTTCAGCTATTGTTTCTTTCCCAGTCCTAAATGGAGTTGCGTCACATGCAGTTTCTGGTCCTACGAGCAAGAGTTGTTTTCTGGTAAGAAGAGTCACTATTGCGCTCCCATTGCAATACACACTGCAAATAGCACTCATGTCTGTTCCCAGCAATTACAGTGTATTGGACTGAAGAGGAGCTACTGTTCTTGTCAGTTTCCTAAGCAGAGTTGAAATAGATGTGGCCCGTGTGTGTAGGAAGCACAGTTCTTTTGTTCTGAGCAAGCTAACTGTTTGGACCCCATAGGAAACCCAGTAGATTAGAAGAGTGCTCTTTTCTCAAAAGCAGAGTATGTTTCTTGTAAGCCGAGCTAGCGTTTGTTTTCCAGTCCTAAATGGAGGTGAATCACATGCAGTTTCTGGTCCTACGAGCAAGAGTTGTTTTCTGGTAAGGAAAGACACTGTTGCGCTCCCTTTGCTATACACAGTGCAAATAGCATTCGCGTCTGTTCCCAGCAAGTACAGTGAATTGGACTGAAGAGGAGCTACTGTTCTTGTCAGTTTCCTAAGCAGAGTTGAACTAGATATGGCCCGTGGTGTAGGAACCACAGTTCTTTTGTTGTGAGCCAGCTCACTGTTCTGGCCCTCAGGAAACACAGTAGAGTAGAAGAGTGCTCTTTTCTCAAAAGCAGAGTGTGTTTTTTGTAAGGTGAGCTAGCGATGGTTTCCCAGTCCTAAATGGAGTTGAATCACATGCAGTTTCTATTCCTATGAGCAACAGTTGTTTTCTGGTAAGAAGAGTCACTATTGTGCATCCATTGAGATATACAGTGCAAATAGCACTCGCCTCTGTTCCCAGCAAGTAAAGTGTATTGGACTGAAGAGGAGCTACTGTTCTTGTCAGTTTCCTAAGCACAGTTGAACTAGATATGCCCCGTGTGTGTAGGAAGCACAGTTCTTTTGTTCTGAGCAAGCTCACTGTTCGGATTCCATAGGAAACACAGTAGAGTAGAAGAGTGCTCTTTTCTCAAAAGCAGAGTGTGTTGTTTCTTGTAAGGCAAGCTAGCGTTTCTTTCCCAGTCTTAAATGGAGTTGAATCACATGCAGTTTTTGGTCCTATGAGCAAGGGATGTTTTCTGGTAAGGAAAGTCACTATTGTGCTCCCTTTGCCATACACAGTTCAAATAGCACTCGCGTCTGTTCCCAGCAAGTACAGTGTATTGGACTGAAGAGGAGCTACTGTTCTTGTCAGTTTCCTAAGCAGAGTAGAACTACATATGGCTCGTGTGTGTAGGAAGCACAGTTCTTTTGTTCTGAGCAAGCTCACTGTTCGGACCCCATTGGAAACACAGTAGAGTAGAAGAGTGCTCTTTTCTCAAAAGCAGAGTGTGTTTCTTGAAAGGCGAGCTAGCGTTTCTTTCCCAGTCAGAAACGAAGTTGAATCCGATGCAGGTTCTGGTCCTATGAGCAAGAGTTGTTTTCTGCTAAGGAGAGTCACTATTGAGCTCCCAATGTCATACACAGTGCAAATAGCTCTCGCTTCAGCTCTCAGCAAGTACAGTGTATTGGATTGAAGAGGATCTACTGTTCTTGTGTGTTTCCTAAGCAGAGTTGAACTAGATATGTCCCTTGTGTGTAGGAAGCACAGTTCTTTTGTTCTGAGCAAGCTTACTGTTCTGGCCCTATAGGAAACACAGTAGAGTAGAAGCATGCTCTTTTCTCAAAAGCAGAGTGTGTTTCATCTAAGGCGAGCTAGCATTTGTTTCCCAGTCTAAATGGAGTTGAATCACATGAAGTTTCTGGTCCTACAAGCAAGAGTTGTTTTCTGCTAAGAAGAGTCACTATTGAGCTTCCAATGTCATACACAGTGCAAATTGCTCTCGCGTCTGCTCTCAGCAAGTACAGTGTATTGGACTGAAGAGGAGCTACTGTTCTTGTCAGTTTCCTAAGCAGAGTTGAACTGGATATGGCCCGTGTGTGTAGGAAGCACAGTTCTTTTGTTCTGAGCAAGCTCACAGTTCAGACCCCATAGGAAACACAGTAGAGTAGAAGAGTGCTGTTTTCTCAAAAGCAGAGTGTGTTTCTTGTAAGGCGAGGTAGCATTTATTTCCCAGTCCTAAATGGTGTTGAATCACATGCAGTTTCTGGTCCTACCAGCAAGAGTTGTTTTCTGGTAAGAAGAGTCACTATTGCGCTCCCATTGCCATACACAGTGCAAATAGCACTCGCGTCTATTCCCAGCAAGCACAGTGTAATGGACAGAAGAGGAGATACTGTTCTTGTTAGTTTCCTATCCAGAGTTGAACTAGATATGACCCGTGTGTAGGAAGCACAGTTCTTTTGTTTTGAGCAAGCTCACTGTTCGGACCCCAGAGGAAACACAGTAGAGTAGAAGAGTGCTCTTTTCTCAAAAGCAGAGTGTGTTTCTTGTAAGGCTAGCTAGTGTTTGTTTCCCAGTCCTAAATGGAGTTGAATCGCATGCAGTTTCTGGTCCTACGAGCAAGAGTTGTTTTCCTGTAAGAAGAGTCACTATTTGCTCCCATTGTCATACACAGTGCAAATTGCACTGGCGTCTGTTCCCAGCATGTACAGTGTATCGGACTGAAGAGGATCTACTGTTCTTGTGTGTTTCCTAAGCAGAGTTAAACTAGATATGGCCCGTGTGTGTAGGAAGTACAGTTCTTTAGTTCTGAGCAAGCTCACTGTTCTGGCCGTATAGGAAACACAGTAGAGTAGAAGGGTGTTCTTTTCTCAAAAGCAGAGTGTGTTTCTTGTAAGGGGAGCTATCATTTGTTTCCCAGTCCTAAATGGAGTTGAATCACATGCGGTTTCTGTTCCTAGGAACAAGAGTTGTTTTCTGGTAAGAAGAGTCACTATTGTGCTCCCATTGCCAAACACAGTGCAAATAGCACTGGCGTCTGTTCCCAGCAAGTACAGAGTATTGGACAGAAGAGGAGCTATTGTTTTTGTCACTTTCCTAAGCAGAGTTGAACTAGATATTGCTCGTGTGTTTAGGAAGCACAGTTCTTTTGTTCTGAGCAAGCTCACTGTTCTGGCCCTATAGGAAACACAGTAGAGTAGAAGAGTGCTCTTCTCTCAAAAGCAGATTGTGTTTGTTGTGAGGGGAACTAGCGTTTGTTTCCCAGTCAGAAATGGAGTTGAATCCCATGCAGTTTCTGGTCCTAAGTGCAAGAGTTGTTTTCTGGTAAGAAGAGTCACTATTGTGCTCCCATTGACACACACAGTGCAAATAGCACTCGAGTCTGCTCCCAGCAAGTACAGTGTATTGGACTGAAGAGGAGCTCCTGTTCTTGTCTGTTTCCTAAGCAGAGTTGAACTAGATATAGCCCGAGTGTGTAGGAAGCACATTTCTTTTGTTCTGAGCAAGCTCACTGTTCTCGCCCTATAGGAAACACAGTAGAGTAGAAGAGTGCTCTTTTCTCAAAAGCAGAGTGTGTTTCTTGTAAGGTGAGCTAGTGTTTGTTTCCCAGTCTTAAATGGAGTTCAATCACATGCAGTTTCTGGTCCTACGAGCAAGAGTTGTTTTATGGTAAGAAGAGTCACTATTGCGCTCCCATTGTCATACACAGGGCAAATAGCACTGGCGTCTTTTCCCAGCATGTAAAGTGTATTGGACTGAATAGGATCTACTGTTCTTGTCAGGTTCCTAAGCAGAGTTGAACTAGATATTGCCCGTGTGTAGGAAGCACAGTTCTTTTGTTCTGAGCAAGCTCACTCTTCTGGCCTATAGGAGAGACAGTAGAGTAGAGAGTGCTCTTTTCTCAAAAGCAGAGTGTGTTTCTTGTAAGGCGAGCTTGCATTTGTTTCCCAGTCCTAAATGGAGTTGAATCACATGCAGTTTCTGGTCCTCCGAGCAAGAGTTGTTTTCTGGAAAGGAAAGTCACTTTTGTGCTCCCTTTGCCATAGACAGTGCAAATAGCACTCGCGTCTGTTCCCAGCAAGCACAGTGTATTGGACTGAAGAGGAGCTACTCTTCTTGTCAGTTTCCTAAGCAGAGTTGAAGTACATATGGCCCGTGTGTGTAGGAAGCACAGTTCTTTTGTTCTGAGCAAGCTCACTGTTCTGGCACTGTAGGAAACACAGAATAGTAGAAGAGTGCTCTTTTCTCAAAAGCAGAGTGTGTTTCTTGTAAGGCGTGCTAGCGTTTGTTTCCCAGTCCTAAATGGAGTTGAATCACATGCAGTTTCTGGTCCTACGAGCAAGAGTTGTTTTCTGGTAAGAAGAGTCACTATTGTGCTACCATTGCCATACACAGTGCAAATATCACTCGTGTCTGTTCCCAGCAAGTACAGTGTATTGGACTGAAGAGGATCTACTGTTCTTGTCAGTTTCCTAAGCAGACTTGAACTAGATATGGCCCGTGTGTGTAGGAAGCACATTTCTTTAGTTCTGAGCAAGCTCACTGTTCTGGCCGTATAGGAAACACAGTAGAGTAGAAGAGTGCTCTTTTCTCAAAAGCAGAGTGTGTTTCTTCTAAGGCGAGCTAGCGTTTGTTCCCCAGTCCTAAATGGAGTTGAATCACATGCAGTTTCTGGTCCTACGAGCAAGAGTTGTTTTCTGGTATGAAAAGTCACTATTGTGCTCCCATTGTCATACACAGTGCAAATAGCACTCGCGTCTGTTCCCAGCAAGTACAGTGTATTGGACAGAAGAGGAGCTACTGTTCTTGTCAGTTTCTTAAGCAGAGTTGAAGTAGATATGTCCCGTGTGTGTGAAGCACAGTTCTTTTGTTCTGAGCAAGCTCACTGTTCTGGCCCTTAGGAAACACAGTAGAGTAGAAGAGTGCTCTTTTCTCAAAAGCAGAGTGTGTTTCTTGTAAGGTGAGCTAGCGTTTGTTTCCCAGTCCTAAATGGAGTTGAATCACATGCAGTTTCTGTCCTACGAGCAAGAGTTGTTTTCTGGTAAGGAGAGTCACTATTGCGCTCCCATTGCCATACACAGGGCAAATAGCTCTCATGTCTGTTCCCAGCAAGTACAGTGTATTAGACTGAAGAGGAGCTACTGATCTTGTCATTTTCCTAAGCAGAGTTGAACTAGATATGGCCCGTGTGTTATTGAAGCACAAATCTTGTGTTCTGAGCAAGCTCACTCTTCGGGCACTATAGAAAATACAGAAGAGTAGAAGAGTGCTCTTTTCTCAAAAGCAGAGCGTGTTTCTTGTAAGGCGAGTTAGTGTTTGTTTCCCAGTCCATAATGGAGTTGAATCACATGCAGTTTCTGGTCCTGCGAGCAAGATTTGTTTTCTGGTAAGAAGAGTCACTATTGTGCTCCCATTGCCATACACAGTGCAAATAGCACTCGTGTCTGTTCCCAGCAAGTACATTGTATTGGAAAGAAGAGGAGCTACTGTTCTTGTCAGTTTCTTAAGCAGAGTTGAAGTAGATATGTCCCGTGTGTGTGAAGCACAGTTCTTTTGTTCTGAGCAACCTCACTTTTCAGACCCCATGGGAAACACAGTAGAGTAGAAGAGTGCTCTTTTCTCAAAAGCAGAGTGTGTTTTTTGCAAGGTGAGCTAGCGTTTGTTTCCCAGTCCTAAATGGAGTTGAATCACATGCAGTTTCTGTCCTACGAGCAAGAGTTGTTTTCTGTAAAGGAAAGTCACTATTGTGCTCCCTTTGCCATACACAGTGCAAATAGCACTCGCTTCTGTTCCCAGCAAGTACAGTATATTGGACTGAAGAGGAGCTACTGCACTTCTCAGTTTCCTAAGCAGAGTTGAACTAGATATGGCCCGTGTGTGTAGGAAACACAGTTCTTTTGTTCAGAGCAAGCTCACTGTTCTGGCCCTATAGGAAACACAGTAGAGTAGAAGAGTGCTCTTTTCTCAAAAGCAGAGTGTGTTTCTTGTAAGGCGAACTAGCGTTTGTTTCCCAGTCCTAAATGGAGTTGAATCACATGCAGTTTCTGGTCCTACAAGCAATAGTTGTTTTCTGGTAAGGAAAGTCACTATTGTGCTCCTTTTGCCATACACAGTGCAAATAGCACTCGTGTCTGTTCCCAGCAAGTACAGTGTATTGGACTGAAGCGGAGCTACTGTTCTTGTCAGTTTCCTAAGCAGCATTGAACTAGATATGGCTCGTGTGTGTAGGAAGCACAGTTCTTTAGGTCTGAGCAAGCTCACTGTTCTGGCCCTATAGGAAACACAGTAGAGTAGAAGAGTGCTCTTTTCTCAAAAGCAGAGTGTGTTTCTTCTAAGGCGAGCTAGCGTTTGTTTCCAAGTCCTAAATGGAGTTGAATCGCATGCAATTTCTGGTCCTACAAGCAAGAGTTGTTTTCTGCTAAGGAGAGTCACTATTGAGCTCCCACTGTCATACACAGTGCAAAGAGCTCTCGCTTCTGCTCTCAGCAAGTCCAGTGTATTGGATTGAAGAGGATCTACTGTTCTTGTGTGTTTCCTAAGCAGAGTTGAACTAGATATGTCCCTTGTGTGTAGGAAGCACAGTTCTTTTGTTCTGAGCAAGCTTACTGTTCTGGCCCTATAGGAAACACAGTAGTGTAGAAGCATGCTCTTTTCTCAAAAGCAGAGTGTGTTTCATCTAAGGCGAGCTAGCATTTGTTTCCCAGTCTAAATGGAGTTGAATCACATGCAGTTTCTGGTCCTACAAGCAAGAGTTGTTTTCTGCTAAGAAGAGTCACTATTGAGCTTCCAATGTCATACACAGTGCAAATTGCTCTCGCGTATGCTCTCAGCAAGTACAGTGTATTGGACTGAAGAGGAGCTACTGTTCTTGTCAGTTTCCTAAGCAGAGTTGAACTAGATATGGCTCGTGTGTGTAGGAAGCACAGTTCTTTAGGTCTGAGCAAGCTCACTGTTCTGGCCCTATAGGAAACACAGTAGAGTAGAAGAGTGCTCTTTTCTCAAAAGCAGAGTGTGTTTCTTCTAAGGCGAGCTAGCGTTTGTTTCCAAGTCCTAAATGAAGTTGAATCGCATGCAATTTCTGGTCCTACAAGCAAGAGTTGTTTTCTGCTAAGGAGAGTCACTATTGAGCTCCCACTGTCATACACAGTGCAAAGAGCTCTCGCTTCTGCTCTCAGCAAGTACAGTGTATTGGATTGAAGAGGATCTACTGTTCTTGTGTGTTTCCTAAGCAGAGTTGAACTAGATATGTCCCTTGTGTGTAGGAAGCACAGTTCTTTTGTTCTGAGCAAGCTTACTGTTCTGGCCCTATAGGAAACACAGTAGTGTAGAAGCATGCTCTTTTCTCAAAAGCAGAGTGTGTTTCATCTAAGGCGAGCTAGCATTTGTTTCCCAGTCTAAATGGAGTTGAATCACATGCAGTTTCTGGTCCTACAAGCAAGAGTTGTTTTCTGCTAAGAAGAGTCACTATTGAGCTTCCAATGTCATACACAGTGCAAATTGCTCTCGCGTCTGCTCTCAGCAAGTACAGTGTATTGGACTGAAGAGGAGCTACTGTTCTTGTCAGTTTCCTAAGCAGAGTTGAACTAGATATGGCCCGTGTGTGTAGGAAGCACAGTTCTTTTGTTCTGAGCAAGCTCACAGTTCAGACCCCATAGGAAACACAGTAGAGTAGAAGAGTGCTGTTTTCTCAAAAGCAGAGTGTGTTTCTTGTAAGGCGAGCTAGCATTTATTTCGCAGTCCTAAATGGTGTTGAATCACATGCAGTTTCTGGTCCTACCAGCAAGAGTTGTTTTCTGGTAAGAAGAGTCACTATTGCGCTCCCATTGCCATACACAGTGCAAATAGCACTCGCGTCTGTTCCCAGCAAGCACAGTGTAATGGACAGAGGAGGAGATACTGTTCTTGTCAGTTTCCTATCCAGAGTTGAACTAGATATGACCCGTGTGTAGGAAGCACAGTTCTTTTGTTCTGAGCAAGCTCACTGTTCGGACCCCATAGGAAACACAGTAGAGTAGAAGAGTGCTCTTTTCTCAAAAGCAGAGTGTGTTTCTTGTAAGGTGAGCTAGTGCTTGTTTCCCAGTCCTAAATGGAGTTGAATCGCATGCAGTTTCTGGTCCTACGAGCAAGAGTTGATTTCCTGTAAGAAGAGTCACTATTTGCTCCCATTGTCATACACAGTTCAAATTGCACTGGCGTCTGTTCCCAGCATGTACAGTGTATTGGACTGAAGAGGATCTACTGTTCTTGTCTGTTTCCTCAGCAGAGTTGAACTAGATATAGCCCGAGTGTGTAGGAAGTACATTTATTTTGTTCTGTGCAAGCTCACTGTTCTCGCCCTATAGGAAACACAGTAGAGTAGAAGAGTGCTCTTTTCTCAAAAGCAGAGTGTGTTTCTTGTAACGTGAGCTAGTGTTTCTTTCACAGTCCTAAATGGAGTTGAGTCACATGCAATTTCTGGTCGTATGAGCAAGAGTTGTTTTCTGGTAACAAGAGTCACTATTGTGCTCCCATTGCAATACACAGTGCAAATAGCACTCATGTCTGTTCCCAGCAAGTACAGTGTGTTGGACTGAAGAGGAGCTACTGTTCTTGTGAGTTTCCTAAGCAGAGTTGAACTAGATATGGCCCGTGTGTGTAGGATGCACAGTTCTTTTGTTCTGAGCAAGCTCACTGTTCTGGCCCTGTAGGAAACACAGTAGAGTAGAAGAGTGCTCTTTTCTCAAAACCAGAGTGTGATTCTTGTAAGTTCAGCTAGTGTTTCTTTCCCAGTCCTAAATGGAGTTGCGTCACATGCAGTTCTGGTCGTACGAGCAAGAGTTGTTTTCTGGTAAGAAGAGTCACTATTGCGCTCCCATTGCAATACACACTGCAAATAGCACTCATGTCTGTTCCCAGCAAGTACAGTGTATTGGACTGAAGAGGAGCTACTGTTCTTTTCAGTTTCCTAAGCAGAGTTGAACTAGATATGGCCCGTGTGTGTAGGAAGCACATTTCTTTTGTTCTGAGCAAGCTCACTGTTCTGGCCCTATAGGAAACACAGAAGAGTAGAAGAGTGCTCTTTTCTCAAAAGCAGAGTGTGTTTCTTGTAAGTTCAGCTATTGTTTCTTTCCCAGTCCTAAATGGAGTTGCGTCACATGCAGTTTCTGGTCCTACGAGCAAGAGTTGTTTTCTGGTAAGAAGAGTCACTATTGCGCTCCCATTGCAATACACACTGCAAATAGCACTCATGTCTGTTCCCAGCAATTACAGTGTATTGGACTGAAGAGGAGCTACTGTTCTTGTCAGTTTCCTAAGCAGAGTTGAAATAGATGTGGCCCGTGTGTGTAGGAAGCACAGTTCTTTTGTTCTGAGCAAGCTAACTGTTTGGACCCCATAGGAAACCCAGTAGATTAGAAGAGTGCTCTTTTCTCAAAAGCAGAGTATGTTTCTTGTAAGCCGAGCTAGCGTTTGTTTTCCAGTCCTAAATGGAGGTGAATCACATGCAGTTTCTGGTCCTACGAGCAAGAGTTGTTTTCTGGTAAGGAAAGACACTGTTGCGCTCCCTTTGCTATACACAGTGCAAATAGCATTCGCGTCTGTTCCCAGCAAGTACAGTGAATTGGACTGAAGAGGAGCTACTGTTCTTGTCAGTTTCCTAAGCAGAGTTGAACTAGATATGGCCCGTGGTGTAGGAACCACAGTTCTTTTGTTGTGAGCCAGCTCACTGTTCTGGCCCTCAGGAAACACAGTAGAGTAGAAGAGTGCTCTTTTCTCAAAAGCAGAGTGTGTTTTTTGTAAGGTGAGCTAGCGATGGTTTCCCAGTCCTAAATGGAGTTGAATCACATGCAGTTTCTATTCCTATGAGCAACAGTTGTTTTCTGGTAAGAAGAGTCACTATTGTGCTTCCATTGAGATATACAGTGCAAATAGCACTCGCCTCTGTTCCCAGCAAGTAAAGTGTATTGGACTGAAGAGGAGCTACTGTTCTTGTCAGTTTCCTAAGCACAGTTGAACTAGATATGCCCCGTGTGTGTAGGAAGCACAGTTCTTTTGTTCTGAGCAAGCTCACTGTTCGGATTCCATAGGAAACACAGTAGAGTAGAAGAGTGCTCTTTTCTCAAAAGCAGAGTGTGTTGTTTCTTGTAAGGCAAGCTAGCGTTTCTTTCCCAGTCTTAAATGGAGTTGAATCACATGCAGTTTTTGGTCCTATGAGCAAGGGATATTTTCTGGTAAGGAAAGTCACTATTGTGCTCCCTTTGCCATACACAGTTCAAATAGCACTCGCGTCTGTTCCCAGCAAGTACAGTGTATTGGACTGAAGAGGAGCTACTGTTCTTGTCAGTTTCCTAAGCAGAGTAGAACTACATATGGCTCGTGTGTGTAGGAAGCACAGTTCTTTTGTTCTGAGCAAGCTCACTGTTCGGACCCCATTGGAAACACAGTAGAGTAGAAGAGTGCTCTTTTCTCAAAAGCAGAGTGTGTTTCTTGAAAGGCGAGCTAGCGTTTCTTTCCCAGTCAGAAACGAAGTTGAATCCCATGCAGGTTCTGGTCCTATGAGCAAGAGTTGTTTTCTGGTAAGAAAAGTCACTATTGTGCTCCCATTGCCATACAAAGTGCAAATAGCACTCGCGTCTGTTCCCTGAAAGTACAGTGTATTGGACAGAAGAGGAGCTACTGTTCTTGTCAGTTTCCTAAGCAGAGTTGAACTAGATATAGCCCGTGTGTGTAGGAAGCACAGTTCTTTTATTCTGAGAAAGCTCACTATTCGGACCCCAAAGGAAACACAGTAGAGTAGAAGAGTGCTCTTTTCTCAAAAGCAGAGAGTGTTTCTTGTAAGGCGAGCTTGCGTATGTTTCCCAGTCCTAAATGGAGTTGAATCCCATGCAGTTTCTGGTCCTATGAGCAATAGTTGTTTTCTGGTAAGAAGAGTCACTATTGTGCTCCCATTGTCATACACAGGGCAAATAGCACTGGCGTCTGTTACCAGAATGTACAGTGTATTGGACTGAAGAGTATCTACTGTTCTTGTCAGTTTCCTAAGCATAGTTGAACTAGATATGGCCCGTGTGTGTAGGAAGCACAGTTCTTTTGTTCTGAGAAAGCTGACTGTTCTGGCCCTATAGTAAACAGAGTAGAGTAGAAGCGTGCTCTTTTCTCAAAAGCAGAGTGTGTTTCTTGCAAGGCGAGCTAGCGTTCGTTTCCCAGTCCTAAATGGAGTTGAAGCACATGCAATTTCTGGTCCTACAAGCAAGAGTTGTTTTCTGCTAAGGAGAGTCACTACTGAGCTCCCAATATCATACACAGTGCAAATAGCTCTCGCTTCAGCTCTCAGCAAGTACAGTGTATTGGATTGAAGAGGATCTACTGTTCTTGTGTGTTTCCTAAGCAGAGTTGAACTAGATATGTCCCTTGTGTGTAGGAAGCACAGTTCTTTTGTTCTGAGCAAGCTTACTGTTCTGGCCCTATAGGAAACACAGTAGAGTAGAAGCATGCTCTTTTCTCAAAAGCAGAGTGTGTTTCTTGTAAGGCTAGCTAGTGTTTGTTTCCCAGTCCTAAATGGAGTTGAATCGCATGCAGTTTCTGGTCCTACGAGCAAGAGTTGTTTTCCTGTAAGAAGAGTCACTATTTGCTCCCATTGTCATACACAGTGCAAATTGCACTGGCGTCTGTTCCCAGCATGTACAGTGTATCGGACTGAAGAGGATCTACTGTTCTTGTGTGTTTCCTAAGCAGAGTTAAACTAGATATGGCCCGTGTGTGTAGGAAGTACAGTTCTTTAGTTCTGAGCAAGCTCACTGTTCTGGCCGTATAGGAAACACAGTAGAGTAGAAGAGTGTTCTTTTCTCAAAAGCAGAGTGTGTTTCTTGTAATGGGAGCTATCATTTGTTTCCCAGTCCTAAATGGAGTTGAATCACATGCAGTTTCTGTTCCTAGGAACAAGAGTTGTTTTCTGGTAAGAAGAGTCACTATTGTGCTCCCATTGCCAAACACAGTGCAAATAGCAGTGGCGTCTGTTCCCAGCAAGTACAGAGTATTGGACAGAAGAGGAGCTATTGTTTTTGTCACTTTCCTAAGCAGAGTTGAACTAGATATTGCTCGTGTGTTTAGGAAGCACAGTTCTTTTGTTCTGAGCAAGCTCACTGTTCTAGCCCTATAGGAAACACAGTAGAGTAGAAGAGTGCTCTTTTCTCAAAAGCAGATTGTGTTTGTTGTGAGGCGAACTAGCGTTTGTTTCCCAGTCAGAAATGGAGTTGAATCCCATGCAGTTTCTGGTCCTAAGTGCAAGAGTTGTTTTCTGGTAAGAAGAGTCACTATTGTGCTCCCATTGACACACACAGTGCAAATAGCACTCGAGTCTGCTCCCAGCAAGTACAGTGTATTGGACTGAAGAGGAGCTCCTGTTCTTGTCTGTTTCCTAAGCAGAGTTGAACTAGATATAGCCCGAGTGTGTAGGAAGCACATTTCTTTTGTTCTGAGCAAGCTCACTGTTCTCGCCCTATAGGAAACACAGTAGAGTAGAAGAGTGCTCTTTTCTCAAAAGCAGAGTGTGTTTCTTGTAAGGTGAGCTAGTGTTTGTTTCCCAGTCCTAAATGGAGTTCAATCACATGCAGTTTCTGGTCCTATGAGCAAGAGTTGTTTTATGGTAAGAAGAGTCACTATTGCGCTCCCATTGTCATACACAGGGCAAATAGCACTGGCGTCTTTTCCCAGCATGTAAAGTGTATTGGACTGAAGAGGATCTACTGTTCTTGTCAGGTTCCTAAGCAGAGTTGAACTAGATATTGCCCGTGTGTGTAGGAAGCACAGTTCTTTTGTTATGAGCAGGCTCACTCTTCTGGCCTATAGGAGAGACAGTAGAGTAGAGAGTGCTCTTTTCTCAAAAGCAGAGTGTGTTTCTTGTAAGGCGAGCTTGCATTTGTTTCCCAGTCTTAATGGAGTTGAATCACATGCAGTTTCTGGTCCTCTGAGCAAGAGTTGTTTTCTGGAAAGGAAAGTCACTTTTGTGCTCCCTTTGCCATACACAGTGCAAATAGCACTCGCGTCTGTTCCCAGCAAGCACAGTGTATTGGACTGAAGAGGAGCTACTGTTCTTGTCAGTTTCCTAAGCAGAGTTGAAGTACATATGGCCCGTGTGTGTAGGAAGCACAGTTCTTTTGTTCTGAGCAAGCTCACTGTTCTGGCACTGTAGGAAACACAGACTAGTAGAAGAGTGCTCTTTTCTCAAAAGCAGAGTGTGTTTCTTGTAAGGCTAGCTAGTGTTTGTTTCCCAGTCCTAAATGGAGTTGAATCACATGCAGTTTCTGGTCCTACGAGCAAGAGTTGTTTTCTGGTAAGAAGAGTCACTATTGTGCTACCATTGCCATACACAGTGCAAATATCACTCGTGTCTGTTCCCAGCAAGTACAGTGTATTGGACTGAAGAGGATCTACTGTTCTTGTCAGTTTCCTAAGCAGACTTGAACTAGATATGGCCCGTGTGTGTAGGAAGCACATTTCTTTAGTTCTGAGCAAGCTCACTGTTCTGGCCGTATAGGAAACACAGTAGAGTAGAAGAGTGCTCTTTTCTCAAAAGCAGAGTGTGTTTCTTCTAAGGCGAGCTAGCGTTTGTTCCCCAGTCCTAAATGGAGTTGAATCACATGCAGTTTCTGGTCCTACGAGCAAGAGTTGTTTTCTGGTATGAAAAGTCACTATTGTGCTCCCATTGTCATACACAGTGCAAATAGCACTCGCGTCTGTTCCCAGCAAGTACAGTGTATTGGACAGAAGAGGAGCTACTGTTCTTGTCAGTTTCTTAAGCAGAGTTGAAGTAGATATGTCCCGTGTGTGTGAAGCACAGTTCTTTTGTTCTGAGCAAGCTCACTGTTCTGGCCCTTAGGAAACACAGTAGAGTAGAAGAGTGCTCTTTTCTCAAAAGCAGAGTGTGTTTCTTCTAAGGCGAGCTAGCGTTTGTTCCCCAGTCCTAAATGGAGTTGAATCACATGCAGTTTCTGGTCCTACGAGCAAGAGTTGTTTTCTGGTATGAAAAGTCACTATTGTGCTCCCATTGTCATACACAGTGCAAATAGCACTCGCGTCTGTTCCCAGCAAGTACAGTGTATTGGACAGAAGAGGAGCTACTGTTCTTGTCAGTTTCTTAAGCAGAGTTGAAGTAGATATGTCCCGTGTGTGTGAAGCACAGTTCTTTTGTTCTGAGCAAGCTCACTGTTCTGGCCCTTAGGAAACACAGTAGAGTAGAAGAGTGCTCTTTTCTCAAAAGCAGAGTGTGTTTCTTGTAAGGTGAGCTAGCGTTTGTTTCCCAGTCCTAAATGGAGTTGAATCACATGCAGTTTCTGTCCTACGAGCAAGAGTTGTTTTCTGGTAAGGAGAGTCACTATTGCGCTCCCATTGCCATACACAGGGCAAATAGCTCTCACGTCTGTTCCCAGCATGTGCAGTGTATCGGACTGAAGAGGATCTACTGTTCTTGTGTGTTTCCTAAGAAGAGTTGAACTAGATATGACCCGTGTGTGTAGGAAGTACAGTTCTTTTGTTCTGAGCAAGCTCACTGTCCTGGCCGTATAAAAAACACAGTAGAGTAGAAGAGTGTTCTTTTCTCAAAAGCAGAGTGTGTTTCTTGTAAGGGGAGCTAGCATTTGTTTCCCAGTCCTAAATGGCGTTGAATCACATGCAGTTTCTGTTCCTAGGAGCAAGAGTTGTTTTCTGGTAAGAAGAGTCACTATTGAGCTCCTATTGCCATACACAGTGCAAATAGCACTGGCGTCTGTTCCCAGCAAGTACAGAGTATTGGACAGAAGAGGAGCTATTGTTCTTGTCAGTTTCCTAAGCAGAGTTGAACTAGATATTGCTCGTGTGTTTATGAAGCACAGTTCTTTTGTTCTGAGCAAGCTCACTCTTCTGGCCCTATAGGAAACACAGTAGAGTAGAAGAGTGCTCTTTTCTCAAAAGCAGAGTGTGATTCTTGTAAGTTCAGCTAGTGTTTCTTTCCCAGTCCTAAATGGAGTTGAATCACATGCAGTTTTTGGTCCTATGAGCAAGAGTTGTTTTCTGGGAAGGAAAGTCACTATTGCGTTCCCATTGCCATACACAGTGCAAATAGCACTCGCGTCTGTTCCCAGAAAGTACACTGTATTGGACTGAAGAGGAGCTTCTATTCTTGTCAGTTTCCTAAGCAGAGTTGAACTAGATATGGCCTGAGTGTGTTGGAAGCACAGTTCTTTTGTTCTGAGCAAGCTCACTGTTCGGACCGCATAGGAAACCCAGTAGAGTAGAAGAGTGCTCTTTTCTCAAAAGCAGAGTATGTTTCTTGTAAGGCGAGCTAGCGTTTGTTTCCCAGTCCTAAATGGAGTTGAATCACATGCAGTTTCTGGTCCTAGGAGCAAGAGTTGTATTCTGATAAGGAAAGTCACTATTGCGCTCCCATTGCCATACACAGTGCAAATAGCTCTCGCGTCTGTTCCCAGCAAGTACAGGGTATTGGACTGAAGAGGAGCTACTGTTCTTGTCAGTTTCCTAAGCAGAGTTCAACTAGATATGGCCCGTGTGTAGGAAAAACAGTTCTTTTGTTCTGAGCAAGCTCATTGTTCTGGCCCTATCGGAAGCACAGTAGAGTAGAAGAGTGCTCTTTTCTTAAAAGCATAGTGTGTTTCTTTAAAGGTGAGCTAGTGTTTCTTGCCAGTCCTAAATAGAGTTGAGTCACATGCAGTCTCTGGTCGTACGAGAAAGAGTTGTTTTCTGGTAACAAGAGTCACTATTGTGCTCCCATTGCAATACACAGTGCAAATAGCACTCATGTCTGTTCCCAGCAAGTACAGTATGTTGGACTGAAGAGGAGCTACTGTTCTTGTCAGTTTACTAAACAGAGTTGAACTAGATATGGCCCGTGTGTGTAGGAAGCACAGTTCTTTTGTTCTGAGCAAGCTCACTGTTCTGGCCCTATAGGAAACACAGTAGAGTAGAAGAGTGTTCTTTTCTCAAAAGAAGAGTGTGTTTCTTGTAAGTTCAGCTAGTGTTTGTTTCCCAGTCAGAAATGGAGTTGAATCCCATGCAGTTTCTGGTCCTACGAGCAAGAGTTGTTTTCTGGTAAGAAGAGTCACTATTGCGCTCCCATTGCCATACACAGTGCAAATAGCACTCACGTCTTTTCCCAGCAAGTACAGTGTATTGGACTGAAGAGGAGCTACTATTCTTGTCAGTTTCCTAAGCAGAGTCGAACTACATATCGTCCGTGTGTATATGAAGCACAGATCTTTGTTGTGAGCCAGCTCACTGTTCTGGCCCTACAGGAAACACAGTAGAGTAGAAGAGTGCTCTTTTCTCAAAAGCAGAGTGTGTTTCTTGTAAGGCGAGCTAGCGTTTGTTTCCCAGTCCTAAATGGAGTTGAAACACATGCAGTTTTTGGTCCTACGAGCAAGAGTTGTTTTCTGGTAAGGAAAGTCACTATTGCGCTCCCATTGCCATACACAGTACAAATAGCACTCTCGTCTGTTCCCAGCAAGTACACTGTATAGGAGTGAGGAGGAGCTACTGTTCTTCTCAGTTTCCTAAGCAGAGTTGAACTAGATATGGCCCGTGTGTGCAGGAAGCATAGTTCTTTTTTCTGAGCAATCTCACTGTTCGGACACCATAGGAAACCCAGTAGAGTAGAAGAGTGCTCTTTTCTCAAAAGCAGAGTGTGTTTCTTGTAAGGCAAGCTAGCGTTTGTTTCCCAGTCCTAAATGGAGTTGAATCACATGCAGGTTTGGTCCTACGAGCAAGAGTTGTTTTCTGGTAAGAAGAGTCACTATTGCGCTCTTATTCTGATACACAGGGCAAATAGCCCTGGCGTCTGTTCCCAGCATGTACAGTGTATTGGACTGAAGAGGATCTACTGTTCTTGTCAGTTTCCTAAGCAGAATTGAACTAGATATGGTCGTGTGAGTAGGAAGCACAGTTCTTTTGTTGTGAGCCAGCTCACTGTTCTGGCCCTATAGAAAACACAGTAGAGTAGAAGAGTGCTCTTTTCTCAAAGGCAGAGTGGGTTTCTTGTAAAGCGAACTAGCGTTTGTTTCCCAGTCCTAAATGGAGTTGAATCACATGCAGTTTTTGGTCCTAAGAGCAAGAGTTGTTTTCTGGTAAGGAAAGTCAGTATTGCGCTCCCATTGCCATACACAGTGCAAATAGCACTCGCGTCTGTTCCCAGCAAGTACACTGTATTGGACTGAAGAGGAGCTTCTCTTCTTGTCAGTTTCCTAAGCAGAGTTGAACTAGATATGGCCTGTGTGTGTAGGAAGCACAGTTCTTTTGTTCTGAGCAAGCTCACTGTTCGGACCGCATAGAAAACCCAGTAGAGTAGATGAGTGCTCTTTTCTCAAAAGCAGAGTATGTTTCTTGTAAGGCAAGCTAGCGTTTGTTTCCCAGTCCTAAATGGAGTTGAATCACCTGCAGTTTTTGGTCCTATGAGCAAGAGTTGTTTTCTGGTAAGGAAAGTCACTATTGCGCTCCCATTGCCATACACAGTGCAAATAGCACTCGCGTCTGTTCCCAGCAAGTACACTGTATTGGACTGAAGAGGAGCTTCTCTTCCTGTCAGTTTCCTAAGCAGAGTTGAACCAGATATGGCCTGTGTGTGTAGGAAGCACAGTTCTTTTGTTCTGAGCAAGCTCACTGTTCGGACCGCATAGGAAACCCAGTAGAGTAGAAGAGTGCTCTTTTCTCAAAAGCAGAGTATGTTTCTTGTAAGCCGAGCTAGCGTTTGTTTCACAGTCCTAAATGGAGTTGAATCACATGCAGTTTCTGGTCTTAGGAGCAAGAGTTGTTTTCTGATAAGGAAAGTCACTATTGCGCTCCCATTGCCATACACAGTGCAAATAGCACTCGCTTCTGTTCCCAGCTAGTACAGTGTATTGGACTGAAGAGGAGCTACTGTTCTTGTCAGTTTCCTAAGCAGAGTTCAACTAGATATGGCCCGTGTGTGTAGGAAAAACAGTTCTTTTGTTCTGAGCAAGCTCATTGTTCTGGCCCTATCGGAAGAACAGTAGAGTAGAAGAGTGCTCTTTTCTTAAAAGCAGAGTGTGTTTCTTGAAAGGTGAGCTGGTGTTTCTTTCCCAGTCCTAAATGGAGTTGAGTCACATGCAGTCTCTGGTCGTACGAGCAAGAGTTGTTTTCTGGTAACAAGAGTCACTATTGTGCTCCCATTGCAATACACAGTGCAAATAGCACTCATGTCTGTTCCCAGCAAGTACAGTATGTTGGACTGAAGAGGAGCTACTGTTCTTGTCAGTTTCCTAAGCAGAGTTGAACTAGATATAGTCCGTGTGTGTAGGAAGCACAGTTCTTTTGTTCTGAGCAAGCTCACTGTTCAGACAGCATAGGAAACAAAGTAGAGTAGAAGAGTGCCTTTTTCTCAAAAGCAGAGTGTGTTTCTTGTAAGGCGAGCTAGCGTTTGTTTCCCAGTCCTAAATGGAGTTGAATCCCATGCAGTTTCTGGTCCTACGAGCAAGAGTTGTTTTCTGGTAAGAAGAGTCACTATTGTGCTCCCATTGAGATACACAGTGCAAATAGCACTCACCTCTGTTTCCAGCAAGTAGAGTGTATTGGACTGAAGAGGAGCTACTGTTCTAGTCAGTTTCCTAAGCAGCATTGAACTACATACGACCCGTGTGTGTAGGAAGCACATTTCTTTTTTTCTGAGCAAGCTCACGGTTCGGAGCCCATAGGAAACACAGTAGCGTAGAAGAGTGCTCTTTTCTCAAAAGCAGAGTGTGTTTCTCGTAAGGCAAGCTAGCGTTTGTTTCCCAGTCCTAAATGGAGTTGAATCACATGCAGTTTCTGGTCTAAGGAGCAAGAGTTGTTTTCTGGTAAGGAAAGTCACTATTGTGGTCCGATTGCCATACACAGTGCAAATAGCACTGGCGTCTTTTCCCAGCAAGTATAGTGTATTGGACTGAAAGGAGCTTTTGTTCTTGTCAGTTTCCTAAGCAGAGTTAAACTAGATATGGCCCGTCTGTGTAGGAAGCTCAGTTCTTTTGTTCTGAGCAAGCTAACTGTTTGGACCCCATAGGAAACCCAGTAGAGTAGAAGAGTGCTCTTTTCTCAAAAGCAGAGTATGTTTCTTGTAAGCCGAGCTAGAGTTTGTTTCCCAGTCCTAAATGGAGGTGAATTACATGCAGTTTCTGCTCCTAGGAGCAAGAATTGTTTTCTGGTAAGGAAAGACACTGTTGCGCTCCCTTTGCCATACACAGTGCAAATAGCACTCGCGTCTGTTCCCAGCAAGTACAGTGAATTGGACTGAAGAGGAGCTACTGTTCTTGTCAGTTTCCTAAGCAGAGTTGAACTAGATATGGCCTGTGTATGTAGGAAGCACAGTTCTTTTGTTGTGAGCCAGCTCACTGTTCTCTCCCTCAGGAAACACAGTAGAGTAGAAGAGTGCTCTTTTCTCAAAAGCAGAGTGTGTTTTTTGTAAGGTGAGCTAGCGTTTGTTTCCCAGTCCTAAATGGAGTTGAATCACATGCAGTTTCTATTCCTATGAGCAACAGTTGTTTTCTGGTAAGAAGAGTCACTATTGTGCTTCCATTGAGATATACAGTGCAAATAGCACTCGCCTCTGTTCCCAGCAAGTAAAGTTTATTGGACTGAAGAGGAGCTACTGTTCTTGTCAGTTTCCTAAGCAGAGTTGAACTAGATATGGCCCATGTGTGTAGGAAGCACAGTTCTTTTGTTCCAAGCAAGCTCACTGTTCGGACTCCATAGGAAACACAGTAGAGTAGAAGAGTGCTCTTTTTTCAAAAGCAGTGTGTGTTGTTTCTTGTAAGGCAAGCTAGCGTTTCATTCCCAGTCCTAAATGGAGTTGAATTACATGCAGTTTTTGGTCCTATGAGCAAGGGATGTTTTCTGGTAAGGAAAGTCACTATTGTGCTCCCTTTGCCATACACAGTTCAAATAGCACTCGCGTCTGTTCCTAGCAATTACAGTGTATTGGACTGAAGAGGAGCTACTGTTCTTGTCAGTTTCCTAAGCAGAGTTGAACTAGATATGGCTCTTGTGTGTAGGAAGCACAGTTCTTTTGTTCTGAGCAAGCTCACTGTTCTGGCCTTATAGAAAACACAGTGGAGTAGATGAGTACTCTTTTCTCAAAAGCAGAGTATGTTTCTTGCAAGGCTAGCTAGTGTTTGTTTCCCAGTCAGAAACGAAGTTGAATCCCATGCAGTTTCTGGTCCTATGAGCAAGAGTTGTTTTCTGGTAAGAAAAGTCACTATTGTGCTCCCATTGCATACACAGTGCAAATAGCACTCGCGTCTGTTCCCTGAAAGTACACTGTATTGGACTGAAGAGGAGATTCTCTTCTTGTCAGTTTCCTAAGCAGAGTTGAACTAGATATAGCCCGTGTGTGTAGGAAGCACAGTTCTTTTATTCTGAGCAAGCTCACTGTTCGGACCCCATAGGAAACCCAGTAGAGTAGAAGAGTGCTCTTTTCTCAAAAGCAGAGTGTGTTTCTTGTAAGGCGAGCTTGCGTATGTTTCCCAGTCCTAAATGGAGTTGAATCCCATGCAGTTTCTGGTCCTACGAGCAATAGTTGTTTTCTGGTAAGAAGAGTCACTATTGTGCTCCCATTGTCATACACATGGCAAATGGCACTGGCGTCTGTTACCAGCATGTACAGTGTATTGGACTGAAGTGTATCTACTGTTCTTGTCAGTTTCCTAAGCATAGTTGAACTAGATATGGCCCGTGTGTGTAGGAAGCACAGTTCTTTTGTTCTGAGCAAGCTTACTGTTCTGGCCCTATAGAAAACACAGTAGAGTAGAAGCGTGCTCTTTTCTCAAAAGCAGAGTGTGTTTCATCTAAAGCGTGCTAGCATTTGTTTCCAAGTCTAAATGGAGTTGAATCACATGCAGTTTCTGGTCCTACAAGCAAGAGTTGTTTTCTGCTAAGAAGAGTCACTATTGAGCTTCCAATGTCATACACAGTGCAAATTTCTCTCGCGTCTGCTCTCAGCAAGTACAGTGTATTGGACTGAAGAGGAGCTACTGTTCTTGTCAGTTTCCTAAGCAGAGTTGAACTAGATATGGCCCGTGTGTGTAGGAAGCACAGTTCTTTTGTTCTGAGCACGCTCACAGTTCAGACCCCATAGGAAACACAGTAGAGTAGAAGAGTGCTCTTTTCTCAAAAGCAGAGTGTGTTTCTTGTAAGGCGAGGTATCATTTATTTCCCAGTCCTAAATGGTGTTGAATCACATTCAGTTTCTGGTCCTACCAGCAAGAGTTGTTTTCTGGTAAGAAGAGTCACTATTGCGCTCCCATTGCCATACACAGTGCAAATAGCACTCGCGTCTGTTCCCAGCAAGTACAGTGTAATGGACAGAAGAGGAGATACTGTTCTTGTCAGTTTCCTATCCAGAGTTGAACTAGATATGGCCCCTGTGTGTAGGAAGCACAGTTCTTTGGTTCTGAGCAAGCTCACTGTTCGGACCCCATAGGAAACACAGTAGAGTAGAAGAGTGCTCTTTTCTCAAAAGCAGAGTGTGTTTCTTGTAAGGCTAGCTAGTGTTTGTTTCCCAGTCCTAAATGGAGTTGAATCGCATGCAGTTTCTGGTCCTACGCGCAAGAGTTGTTTTCCTGTAAGAAGAGTCACTATTGTGCTCCCATTGTCATACACAGTGCAATTTGCACTGGCGTCTGTTCCCAGCATGTCCAGTGTATTGGACTGAAGAGGATCTACTCTTCTTGTCAGTATCATAAGCAGAGTTGAATTAGATGGGGCCCGTGTGTGTGGGAAGCACAGTTCTTTTATTCTGAGCAAGCTCACTATTTTGGCTCTATAGGAAACACAGTAGAGTAGAAGAGTGCTCTTTTCTCAAAAGCAGAGTGTTTTTCTTGTAAGGAGAGCTAGCATTTGTTTCCCAGTCCTCAATGGTGTTGAATAACATGCAATTTCTGGTCATACAAGCAAGAGTTGTTTTCTGTTAAGAAGAATCACTATTGCGCTCCCATTGCCATACACAGTGCAAATAGCACTCACGTCTGTTCCCATCAAGTACAGTGTAATGGACTGAAGAGGAGCTACTGTTCTTGTCAGTTTCCTAAGCAGAGTTGAACTAGATATGGCCTGTTTGTGTTGGAAGCACAGTTCTTTTGTTCTGAGCAAGCTCACTGTTCGGACCGCATAGGAAACCCAGTAGAGTAGAAGAGTGCTCTTTTCTCAAAAGCAGAGTATGTTTCTTGTAAGGCGAGCTAGCGTTTGTTTCCCAGTCCTAAATGGAGTTGAATCACATGCAGATTCTGGTCCTAGGAGCAAGAGTTGTATTCTGATAAGGAAAGTCACTATTGCGCTCCCATTGCCATACACAGTGCAAATAGCACTCGCGTCTGTTCCCAGCAAGTACAGTGTATTGGACTGAAGAGGAGCTACTGTTGTTGTCAGTTTCCTAAGCAGAGTTCAACTAGATATGGCCCGTGTGTAGGAAAAACAGTTCTTTTGTTCTGAGCAAGCTCATTGTTCTGGCCCTATCGGAAGCACAGTAGAGTAGAAGAGTGCTCTTTTCTTAAAAGCATAGTGTGTTTCTTTAAAGGTGAGCTAGTGTTTCTTTCCCAGTCCTAAATAGAGTTGAGTCACATGCAGTCTCTGGTCGTACGAGAAAGAGTTGTTTTCTGGTAACAAGAGTCACTATTGTGCTCCCATTGCAATACACAGTGCAAATAGCACTCATGTCTGTTCCCAGCAAGTACAGTATGTTGGACTGAAGAGGAGCTACTGTTCTTGTCAGTTTACTAAACAGAGTTGAACTAGATATGGCCCGTGTGTGTAGGAAACACAGTTCTTTTGTTCTGAGAATGCTCACTGTTCTGGCCCTATAGGAAACACAGTAGAGTAGAAGAGTGCTCTTTTCTCAAAAGAAGAGTGTGTTTCTTGTAAGTTCAGCTAGTGTTTGTTTCCCAGTCAGAAATGGAGTTGAATCCCATGCAGTTTCTGGTCCTACGAGCCAGAGTTGTTTTCTGGTAAGAAGAGTCACTATTGCGCTCCCATTGCCATACACAGTGCAAATAGCACTCACGTCTTTTCCCAGCAAGTACAGTGTATTGGACTGAAGAGGAGCTACTATTCTTGTCAGTTTCCTAAGCAGAGTCGAATTACATATCGTCCGTGTGTATAGGAAGCACAGTTCTTTTGTTGTGAGCCAGCTCACTGTTCTGGCCCTACAGGAAACACAGTAGAGTAGAAGAGTGCTCTTTTCTCAAAAGCAGAGTGTGTTTCTTGTAAGGCGAGCTAGCGTTTGTTTCCCAGTCCTAAATGGAGTTGAAACACATGCAGTTTTTGGTCCTACGAGCAAGAGTTGTTTTCTGGTAAGGAAAGTCACTATTGCGCTCCCATTGCCATACACAGTACAAATAGCACACTCGTCTGTTCCCAGCAAGTACACTGTATAGGAGTGAGGAGGAGCTACTGTTCTTCTCAGTTTCCTAAGCAGAGTTGAACTAGATATGGCCCCTGTGTGTAGGAAGCATAGTTCTTTTTTCTGAGCAAGCTCACTGTTCTGACACCATAGGAAACCCAGTAGAGTAGAATAGTGCTCTTTTCTCAAAAGCAGAGTGTGTTTCTTGTAAGGCAAGCTAGCGTTTGTTTCCCAGTCCTAAATGGAGTTGAATCACATGCAGTTTTTGGTCCTACGAGCAAGAGTTGTTTTCTGGTAAGAAGAGTCACTATTGCGCTCTTATTCTGATACACAGGGCAAATAGCCCTGGCGTCTGTTCCCAGCATGTACAGTAAATTGGACTGAAGAGGATCTACTGTTCTTGTCAGTTTCCTAAGCAGAATTGAACTAGATATGGCCGTGTGAGTAGGAAGCACAGTTCTTTTGTTGTGAGCCAGCTCACTGTTCTGGCCCTATAGAAAACACAGTAGAGTAGAAGAGTGCTCTTTTCTCAAAGGCAGATTGTGTTTCTTGTAAAGCGAGCTAGCGTTTGTTTCCCAGTCCTAAATGGAGTTGAATCACATGCAGTTTTTGGTCCTACGAGCAAGAGTTGTTTTCTGGTAAGGAAAGTCAGTATTGCGCTCCCATTGCAATACACAGTGCAAATAGCACTCGCGTCTGTTCCCAGCAAGTACACTGTATTGGACTGAAGAGGAGCTTCTCTTCTTGTCAGTTTCCTAAGCAGAGTTGAACTAGATATGGCCTGTGTGTGTAGGAAGCACAGTTCTTTTGTTCTGAGCAAGCTCACTGTTCGGACCGCATAGAAAACCCAGTAGAGTAGAAGAGTGCTCTTTTCTCAAAAGCAGAGTATGTTTCTTGTAAGGCAAGCTAGCGTTTGTTTCCCAGTCCTAAATGGAGTTGAATCACCTGCAGTTTTTGGTCCTACGAACAAGAGTTGTTTTCTGGTAAGGAAAGTCACTATTGCGCTCCCATTTCCATACACAGTGCAAATAGCACTCGCGTCTGTTCCCAGCAAGTACACTGTATTGGACTGAAGAGGAGCTTCTCTTCCTGTCAGTTTCCTAAGCAGAGTTGAACTAGATATGGCCGTGTGTGTAGGAAGCACAGTTCTTTTGTTCTGAGGAAGCTCACTGTTCGGACCTCATAGGAAACCCAGTAGAGTAGAAGAGTGCTCTTTTCTCAAAAGCAGAGTATGTTTCTTGTAAGGCGAGCTAGCGTTTGTTTCCCAGTCCTAAATGAAGTTGAATCACATGCAGTTTCTGGTCCTAGGAGCAAGAGTTGTTTTCTGATAAGGAAAGTCACTATTGCGCTCCCATTGCCATACACAGTGCAAATAGCACTCGCGTCTTTTCCCAGCAAGTACAGTGTATTGGACTGAAGAGGAGCTACTGTTCTTGTCAGTTTCCTAAGCAGAGTTCAACTAGATATGGCCCGTGTGTGTAGGAAAAACAGTTCTTTTGTTCTGAGCAAGCTCATTGTTCTGGCCCTATCGGAAGCACAGTAGAGTAGAAGAGTGCTCTTTTCTTAAAAGCAGAGTGTGTTTCTTGAAAGGTGAGCTAGTGTTTCTTTCCCAGTCCTAAATGGAGTTGAGTCACATGCAGTCTCTGGTCGTACGAGCAAGAGTTGTTTTCTGGTAACAAGAGTCACTATTGTGCTCCCATTGCAATGCACAGTGCAAATAGCACTCATGTCTGTTCCCAGCAAGTACAGTATGTTGGACTGAAGAGGAGCTACTGTTCTTGTCAGTTTACTAAACAGAGTTGAACTAGATATTGCCCGTGTGTGTAGGAAGCACAGTTCTTTTGTTCTGAGCAAGCTCACTGTTCTGGCACTATAGGAAACACAGTAGAGTAGAAGAGTGCTCTTTTCTCAAAAGCAGAGTATGTTTCTTGTAAGGCGAGCTAGCGTTTGTTTCCCAGTCCTAAATGGAGTTGAAACACATGCAGTTTATGGTCCTACGAGCAAGAGTTGTTTTCTGGTAAGGAAAGTCACTATTGCGCTCCCATTGCCATACACAGTACAAATAGCACTCTCGTCTGTTTCCAGCAAGTACACTGTATTGGACTGAAGAGGAGCTACTGTTCTTCTCAGTTTCCTAAGCAGAGTTGAACTAGATATGGCCCCTGTGTGTAGGAAGCATAGTTCTTTTTTCTGAGCAAGCTCACTGTTCGGAAACCATAGGAAACCCAGTAGAGTAGACGAGTGCTCTTTTCTCAAAAGCAGAGTGTATTTCTTGTAAGGCAAGCTAGCGTTTGTTTCCCAGTCCTAAATGGAGGTGAATCACATGCAGTTTCTGGTCCTAGGAGCAAGAGTTGTTTTCTGGTAAGGAAAGTCACTATTGCGCTCCCATTGACATACACAGGTCAAACAGCACTCGCGTCTGTTCCCAGCATGTATAGTGTATTGGACTGAAGAGGAGCTTATTTTCGTGTCAGTTTCCTAAGCAGAGTTGAACTAGATATGGCTCATGTGTGTAGGAAGCAGAGTTCTTTTGTTCTGAGCAAGCTCACTGTTCACACCCCATAGGAAACCCAGTAGAGTAGAAGAGTGCTTTTTTCTCAAAAGCAGATTGTGTTTCTTGTAAGGAACTAGCGTTTGTTTCCCACTCCTAAATGGAGTTCAATCCCATGCAGATTCTCATCCTACGAGCAAGAGTTGTTTTCTGGTAAGAACAGTCACTATTGTGCTCCCATTGTCATACACAGGGCAAATAGCACTGGCGTCTGTTCCCAGCATGTGCAGTGTATTTGACTGAAGAGTATCTACTGTTCTTCTCAGTTTCCTAAGAAGAATTGAACTAGATATGGCCGTGTGTGTAGGAAGCACAGTTCTTTTGCTGTGAGCCAGCTCAATGTTCTGGCCCTGTAGAAAACACAGTAAAGTAGAAGAGTGCTCTTTTCTCAAAATCAGAGTGTGTTTCTTGTAAGGCAAGCTAGCGTTTGTTTCCCAGTCCTAAATGGAGTTGAATCACATGCAGTTTTTGGTCCTATGAGCAAGAGTTGTTTTCTGGTAAGGAAAGTCACTATTGGACTCCCATTGCCACACAGTACAAATAGCACTCGCGTCTGTTCCCAGCAAGTACAGTGTATTGGACTGAAGAGAGCTACTGTTCTTGTCAGTTTCCTAAGCAGAGTTGAACTAGATATAGCCCGTGTGTGTAGGAAGCACAGTTCTTTTGTTCTGAGCAATCTCACTGTTCAGACAGCATAGGAAGCAAAGTAGAGTAGAAGAGTGCCTTTTTCTCAAAAGCAGAGTGTGTTTCTTGTAAGGCGAGCTAGCATTTCTTTCCCAGTCCTAAATGGAGTTGAATCCCATGCAGTTTCTGGTCCTACGAGCAAGAGTTGTTTTCTGGTAAGAAGAGTCACTATTGTGCTCCCATTGAGATATACAGTGCAAGTAGCACTCACCTCTGTTTCCAGCAAGTAGAGTGTATTGGACTGAAGAGGATCTACTGTTCTAGTCAGTTTCCTAAGCAGCATTGAACTACATACGACCCGTGTGTGTAAGAAGCACAGTTCTTTTTTTCTGAGCAAGCTCACGGTTCGGAGCCCATAGGAAACACAGTAGCGTAGAAGAGTGCTCTTTTCTCAAAAGCAGAGTGTGTTTCTTGTAAGGCAAGCTAGCGTTTGTTTCCCAGTCCTAAATAGAGTTGAATCACATGCAGTTTCTGGTCCTAGGAGCAAGAGTTGTTTTCTGGTAAGGAAAGTCACTATTGTGTTCCAATTGCCATACACAGTGCAAATAGCACTGGCGTCTGTTCCCAGCAAGTATAGTGTATTGGACTGAAAGGAGCTTTTGTTCTTGTCAGTTTCCTTAGCAGAGTTAAACTAGATATGGCCCGTGTGTGTAGGAAGCACAGTTCTTTTGTTCTGAGCAAGCTAACTGTTTGGAACCCATAGGAAACCCAGTAGAGTAGAAGAGTGCTCTTTTCTCAAAAGCAGAGTATGTTTCTTGTAAGCCGAGCTAGCGTTTGTTTCCCAGTCCTAAATGGAGGTGAATCACATGCAGTTTCTGCTCCTAGGAGCAAGAATTGTTTTCTGGTAAGGAAAGACACTGTTGCGCTCCCTTTGACATACACAGTGCAAATAGCACTCGCGTCTGTTCCCAGCAAGTACACTGTATTGGACTGAAGAGGAGATACTGTTCTTGTCAGTTTCCTAAGCAGAGTTGAACTAGATATGGCCCGTGTGTGTAGGAAGCACATTTCTTTTGTTCTGAGCAAGCTCATTGTTCTGGCCCTATAGGAAACACAGTAGAGTAGAAGAGTGCTCTTTTCTCAAAAGCAGAGTGTGTTTCTTGTAAGTTCAGCTATTGTTTCTTTCCCAGTCCTAAATGGAGTTGCATCACATGCAGTTTCTGGTCGTACGAGGAAGAGTTGTTTTCTGGTAAGAAGAGTCACTATTGCGCTCCCATTGCAATACACACTGCAAATAGCACTCATGTCTGTTCCCAGCAATTACAGTGTATTGGACTGAAGAGGAGCTACTGTTCTTTTCAGATTCCTAAGCAGAGGTGAAATAGATATGGCCCGTGTGTGTAGGAAGCACAGTTCTTTTGTTCTGAGCAAGCTCACTGTTTTGGCCCTATAGGAAACACAGTGGAGGAGAAGAGTGCTCTTTTGTCAAAAGCAGAGTGTGTTTCTTGTGAGGCGAGCTAGCGTTTGTTTCCCAGTCCTAAATGGAGTTGCGTCACATGCAGTTTCTGGTCCTACGAGCAAGAGTTGTTTTCTGGTAAGAAGAGTCACTATTGAGCTCCAATTGCAATACACACTGCAAATAGCACTCTCGTCTGTTCCCAGCAATTACAGTGTATTGGACTGAAGAGGAGCTACTGTTCTTGTCAGTTTCCTAAGCAGAGTTGAAATAGATGTGGCCCGTGTGTGTAGGAAGCACAGTTCTTTTGTTCTGAGCAAGCTAACTGTTTGGACCCCATAGGAAACCCAGTAGATTAGAAGAGTGCTCTTTTCTGAAAAGCAGAGTATGTCTCTTGTAAGCCGAGCTAGCGTTTGTTTTCCAGTCCTAAATGGAGGTGAATCACATGCAGTTTCTGGTCCTACGAGCAAGAGTTGTTTTCTGGTAAGGAAAGACACTGTTGCGCTCCCTTTGCTATTCACAGTGCAAATAGCACTTGCGTCTGTTCCCAGCAAGTACAGTGAATTGGACTGAAGAGGAGCTACTGTTCTTGTCAGTTTCCTAAGCAGAGTTGAACTAGATATGGCCCGTGTGTGTAGGAAGCACAGTTCTTTTGTTGTGAGCCAGCTCACTGTTCTGGCCCTCAGGAAACACAGTAGAGTAGAAGAGTGCTCTTTTCTCAAAAGCAGAGTGTGTTTTTTGTAAGGTGAGCTAGCGATGGTTTCCCAGTCCTAAATGGAGTTGAATCACATGCAGTTTCTATTCCTATGAGCAACAGTTGTTTTCTGGTAAGAAGAGTCACGATTGTACTTCCATTGAGATATACAGTGCAAATAGCACTCGCCTCTGTTCCCAGCAAGTAAAGTGTATTGGACTGAAGAGGAGCTACTGTTCTTGTCAGTTTCCTAAGCAGAGTTGAACTAGATATGCCCCGTGTGTGTAGGAAGCACAGTTCTTTTGTTCTGAGCAAGCTCACTGTTCGGATTCCATAGGAAACACAGTAGAGTAGAAGAGTGCTCTTTTCTCAAAAGCAGAGTGTGTTGTTTCTAGTAAGGCAAGCTAGCGTTTCTTTCCCAGTCTTAAATGGAGTTGAATCACATGCAGTTTTTGGTCCTATGAGCAAGGGATGTTTTCTGGTAAAGAAAGTGACTATTGTGCTCCCTTTGCCATACACAGTTCAAATAGCACTCGCGTCTGTTCCCAGCAAGTACAGTGTATTGGACTGAAGAGGAGCTACTGTTCTTGTCAGTTTCCTAAGCAGTGTAGAACTACATATGGCTCGTGTGTGTAGGAAGCACAGTTCTTTTGTTCGGAGCAAGCTCACTGTTCGGACCCCATTGGAAACACAGTAGAGTAGAAGAGTGCTCTTTTCTCAAAAGCTGAGTGTGTTTCTTGAAAGGCAAGCTAGCCTTTGTTTCCCAGTCAGAAACGAAGTTGAATCCCGTGCAGGTTCTGGTCCTATGAGCAAGAGTTGTTTTCTGGTAAGAAAAGTCACTATTGTGCTCCCACTGCCATACACAGTGTAAATGGCACTCGCATCTGTTCCCTGAAAGTGCAGTGTATTGGACAGAAGAGGAGCTACTGTTCTTGTCAGTTTCCTAAGCAGAGTTGAACTAGATATAGCCCGTGTGTGTAGGAAGCACAGTTCTTTTATTCTGAGCAAGCTCACTGTTCGGACCCCATAGGAAACCCAGTAGAGTAGAAGAGTGCTCTTTTCTCAAAAGCAGAGAGTGTTTCTTGTAAGGTGAGCTAGCGTTTGTTTCCCAGTCCTAAATGGAGTTGAATCACATGCAGTTTCTGGTCCTAGGATCAAGAGTTGTTTTCTGGTAAGAAGAGTCACTATAGCGCTCCCATTGTGATACAAAGTGTAAATAGCACTTGCCTCTGTTCCCAGCAAGTACAGTGTATTGGACTGAAAGGAGCTGCTGTTCTTGTCAGTTTCCTAAGCAGAGTTGACCTAGATATGGCCCGTGTGGAGGAAGCACAGTTCTTTTATTCTGAGCAAGCTCACTGTTCTGGCCCTGTAGGAAAGACATTAGAGTAGAAGAGTGTTCTTTTATCAAAAGCAGAGTGTGTTTATAGTAAGGCGAGCTAGCATTTGTTTCCCATTCCTAAATGGCATTGAATCACATGCAGTTTTTGGTCCTATGAGCAAGAGTTTTTTTCTGGTAAGGAAAGTCACTGTTGCACTCCCATTTCCAAACACAGTGCAAATAGCACTCGCGTCTGTTCCCAGCAAGTACACTGTATTGGACTGAAGAGGAGCTACTGTTCTTGTCAGTTTCCTAAGCAGAGTTGAACTAGATATGGCCCGTGTGTGTAGGAAGCACATTTCTTTTGTTCTGAGCAAGCTCATTGTTCTGGCCCTATAGGAAACACAGTAGAGTAGAAGAGTGCTCTTTTTCAAAAGCAGAGTGTGTTTCTTGTAAGTTCAGCTATTGTTTCTTTCCCAGTCCTAAATGGAATTGCGACACATGCAGTTTCTGGTCGTACGAGGAAGAGTTGTTTGCTGGTAAGAAGAGTCACTATTGCGCTCGCATTGCAATACACACTGCAAATAGCACTCATGTCTCTTCCCAACAATTACAGTGTATTGGACTGAAGAGGAGCTACTGTTCTTTTCAGATTCCTAAGCAGAGGTGAAATAGATATGGCCCGTGTGTGTAGGAAGCACAGTTCTTTTGTTCTGAGCAAGCTCACTGTTCTGGCCCTATAGGAAACACAGTGGAGGAGAAGAGTGCTCTTTACTCAAAAGCAGAGTGTGTTTCTTGTGAGGCGAGCTAGCGTTTGTTTCCCAGTCCTAAATGGAGTTGAATCACATGCAGTTTCTATTCCTATGAGCAAGAGATGTTTTCTGGTAAGAAGAATCACTATTTTGCTCCCATTGCCATACACAGTGCAAATAGCACTCGCGTCTGTTCCCAGCAAGTACAGTGTATTGGACTGAAGAGGAGCTACTGTTCTTGTCAGTTTCCTAAGCAGAGTTGAACTAGATATGGCCCGTGTGTGTAGGAAGCACAGTTCTTTTGTTCTGAGCAAGCTCATTGTTCTGGCCCTATAGGAAACACAGTAGAGTAGAAGAGTGCTCTTTTCTTAAAAGCAGAGTGTGTTTCTTGTAAGGTGAGCTAGTGTTTCTTTCACAGTCCTAAATGGAGTTGAGTCACATGCAATTTCTGGTCGTATGAGCAAGAGTTGTTTTCTGGTAACAAGAGTCACTATTGTGCTCCCATTGCAATACACAGTGCAAATAGCACTCATGTCTGTTCCCAGCAAGTACAGTGTGTTGGACTGAAGAGGAGCTACTGTTCTTGTGAGTGTCCTAAGCAGAGTTGAACTAGATATGGCCCGTGTGTGTAGGATGCACAGTTCTTTTGTTCTGAGCAAGCTCACTGTTCTGGCCCTGTAGGAAACACAGTAGAGTAGAAGAGTGCTCTTTTCTCAAAACCAGAGTGTGATTCTTGTAAGTTCAGCTAGTGTTTCTTTCCCAGTCCTAAATGGAGTTGCGTCACATGCAGTTTCTGGTCGTACGAGCAAGAGTTGTTTTCTGGTAAGAAGAGTCACTATTGCGCTCCCATTGCAATACACACTGCAAATAGCACTCATGTCTGTTCCCAGCAAGTACAGTGTATTGGACTGAAGAGGAGCTACTGTTCTTTTCAGTTTCCTAAGCAGAGTTGAACTAGATTTGGCCCGTGTGTGTAGGAAGCACATTTCTTTTGTTCTGAGCAAGCTCACTGTTCTGGCCCTATAGGAAACACAGAAGAGTAGAAGAGTGCTCTTTTCTCAAAAGCAGAGTGTGTTTCTTGTAAGTTCAGCTATTGTTTCTTTCCCAGTCCTAAATGGAGTTGCGTCACATGCAGTTTCTGGTCCTACGAGCAAGAGTTGTTTTCTGGTAAGAAGAGTCACTATTGCGCTCCCATTGCAATACACACTGCAAATAGCACTCATGTCTGTTCCCAGCAATTACAGTGTATTGGACTGAAGAGGAGCTACTGTTCTTGTCAGTTTCCTAAGCAGAGTTGAAATAGATGTGGCCCGTGTGTGTAGGAAGCACAGTTCTTTTGTTCTGAGCAAGCTAACTGTTTGGACCCCATAGGAAACCCAGTAGATTAGAAGAGTGCTCTTTTCTCAAAAGCAGAGTATGTTTCTTGTAAGCCGAGCTAGCGTTTGTTTTCCAGTCCTAAATGGAGGTGAATCACATGCAGTTTCTGGTCCTACGAGCAAGAGTTGTTTTCTGGTAAGGAAAGACACTGTTGCGCTCCCTTTGCTATACACAGTGCAAATAGCATTCGCGTCTGTTCCCAGCAAGTACAGTGAATTGGACTGAAGAGGAGCTACTGTTCTTGTCAGTTTCCTAAGCAGAGTTGAACTAGATATGGCCCGTGGTGTAGGAACCACAGTTCTTTTGTTGTGAGCCAGCTCACTGTTCTGGCCCTCAGGAAACACAGTAGAGTAGAAGAGTGCTCTTTTCTCCAAAGCAGAGTGTGTTTTTTGTAAGGTGAGCTAGCGATGGTTTCCCAGTCCTAAATGGAGTTGAATCACATGCAGTTTCTATTCCTATGAGCAACAGTTGTTTTCTGGTAAGAAGAGTCACTATTGTGCATCCATTGAGATATACAGTGCAAATAGCACTCGCCTCTGTTCCCAGCAAGTAAAGTGTATTGGACTGAAGAGGAGCTACTGTTCTTGTCAGTTTCCTAAGCACAGTTGAACTAGATATGCCCCGTGTGTGTAGGAAGCACAGTTCTTTTGTTCTGAGCAAGCTCACTGTTCGGATTCCATAGGAAACACAGTAGAGTAGAAGAGTGCTCTTTTCTCAAAAGCAGAGTGTGTTGTTTCTTGTAAGGCAAGCTAGCGTTTCTTTCCCAGTCTTAAATGGAGTTGAATCACATGCAGTTTTTGGTCCTATGAGCAAGGGATGTTTTCTGGTAAGGAAAGTCACTATTGTGCTCCCTTTGCCATACACAGTTCAAATAGCACTCGCGTCTGTTCCCAGCAAGTACAGTGTATTGGACTGAAGAGGAGCTACTGTTCTTGTCAGTTTCCTAAGCAGAGTAGAACTACATATGGCTCGTGTGTGTAGGAAGCACAGTTCTTTTGTTCTGAGCAAGCTCACTGTTCGGACCCCATTGGAAACACAGTAGAGTAGAAGAGTGCTCTTTTCTCAAAAGCAGAGTGTGTTTCTTGAAAGGCGAGCTAGCGTTTCTTTCCCAGTCAGAAACGAAGTTGAATCCGATGCAGGTTCTGGTCCTATGAGCAAGAGTTGTTTTCTGCTAAGGAGAGTCACTATTGAGCTCCCAATGTCATACACAGTGCAAATAGCTCTCGCTTCAGCTCTCAGCAACTACAGTGTATTGGATTGAAGAGGATCTACTGTTCTTGTGTGTTTCCTAAGCAGAGTTGAACTAGATATGTCCCTTGTGTGTAGGAAGCACAGTTCTTTTGTTCTGAGCAAGCTTACTGTTCTGGCCCTATAGGAAACACAGTAGAGTAGAAGCATGCTCTTTTCTCAAAAGCAGAGTGTGTTTCATCTAAGGCGAGCTAGCATTTGTTTCCCAGTCCTAAATGGTGTTGAATCACATGCAGTTTCTGGTCCTACCAGCAAGAGTTGTTTTCTGGTAAGAAGAGTCACTATTGCGCTCCCATTGCCATACACAGTGCAAATAGCACTCGCGTCTATTCCCAGCAAGCACAGTGTAATGGACAGAAGAGGAGATACTGTTCTTGTTAGTTTCCTATCCAGAGTTGAACTAGATATGACCCGTGTGTAGGAAGCACAGTTCTTTTGTTTTGAGCAAGCTCACTGTTCGGACCCCATAGGAAACACAGTAGAGTAGAAGAGTGCTCTTTTCTCAAAAGCAGAGTGTGTTTCTTGTAAGGCTAGCTAGTGTTTGTTTCCCAGTCCTAAATGGAGTTGAATCGCATGCAGTTTCTGGTCCTACGAGCAAGAGTTGTTTTCCTGTAAGAAGAGTCACTATTTGCTCCCATTGTCATACACAGTGCAAATTGCACTGGCGTCTGTTCCCAGCATGTACAGTGTATCGGACTGAAGAGGATCTACTGTTCTTGTGTGTTTCCTAAGCAGAGTTAAACTAGATATGGCCCGTGTGTGTAGGAAGTACAGTTCTTTAGTTCTGAGCAAGCTCACTGTTCTGGCCGTATAGGAAACACAGTAGAGTAGAAGGGTGTTCTTTTCTCAAAAGCAGAGTGTGTTTCTTGTAAGGGGAGCTATCATTTGTTTCCCAGTCCTAAATGGAGTTGAATCACATGCGGTTTCTGTTCCTAGGAACAAGAGTTGTTTTCTGGTAAGAAGAGTCACTATTGTGCTCCCATTGCCAAACACAGTGCAAATAGCACTGGCGTCTGTTCCCAGCAAGTACAGAGTATTGGACAGAAGAGGAGCTATTGTTTTTGTCACTTTCCTAAGCAGAGTTGAACTAGATATTGCTCGTGTGTTTAGGAAGCACAGTTCTTTTGTTCTGAGCAAGCTCACTGTTCTGGCCCTATAGGAAACACAGTAGAGTAGAAGAGTGCTCTTCTCTCAAAAGCAGATTGTGTTTGTTGTGAGGCGAACTAGCGTTTGTTTCCCAGTCAGAAATGGAGTTGAATCCCATGCAGTTTCTGGTCCTAAGTGCAAGAGTTGTTTTCTGGTAAGAAGAGTCACTATTGTGCTCCCATTGACACACACAGTGCAAATAGCACTCGAGTCTGCTCCCAGCAAGTACAGTGTATTGGACTGAAGAGGAGCTCCTGTTCTTGTCTGTTTCCTAAGCAGAGTTGAACTAGATATAGCCCGAGTGTGTAGGAAGCACATTTCTTTTGTTCTGAGCAAGCTCACTGTTCTCGCCCTATAGGAAACACAGTAGAGTAGAAGAGTGCTCTTTTCTCAAAAGCAGAGTGTGTTTCTTGTAAGGTGAGCTAGTGTTTGTTTCCCAGTCCTAAATGGAGTTCAATCACATGCAGTTTCTGGTCCTACGAGCAAGAGTTGTTTTATGGTAAGAAGAGTCACTATTGCGCTCCCATTGTCATACACAGGGCAAATAGCACTGGCGTCTTTTCCCAGCATGTAAAGTGTATTGGACTGAATAGGATCTACTGTTCTTGTCAGGTTCCTAAGCAGAGTTGAACTAGATATTGCCCGTGTGTAGGAAGCACAGTTCTTTTGTTCTGAGCAAGCTCACTCTTCTGGCCTATAGGAGAGACAGTAGAGTAGAGAGTGCTCTTTTCTCAAAAGCAGAGTGTGTTTCTTGTAAGGCGAGCTTGCATTTGTTTCCCAGTCCTAAATGGAGTTGAATCACATGCAGTTTCTGGTCCTCCGAGCAAGAGTTGTTTTCTGGAAAGGAAAGTCACTTTTGTGCTCCCTTTGCCATACACAGTGCAAATAGCACTCGCGTCTGTTCCCAGCAAGCACAGTGTATTGGACTGAAGAGGAGCTACTCTTCTTGTCAGTTTCCTAAGCAGAGTTGAAGTACATATGGCCCGTGTGTGTAGGAAGCACAGTTCTTTTGTTCTGAGCAAGCTCACTGTTCTGGCACTGTAGGAAACACAGACTAGTAGAAGAGTGCTCTTTTCTCAAAAGCAGAGTGTGTTTCTTGTAAGGCTAGCTAGTGTTTGTTTCCCAGTCCTAAATGGAGTTGAATCACATGCAGTTTCTGGTCCTACGAGCAAGAGTTGTTTTCTGGTAAGAAGAGTCACTATTGTGCTACCATTGCCATACACAGTGCAAATATCACTCGTGTCTGTTCCCAGCAAGTACAGTGTATTGGACTGAAGAGGATCTACTGTTCTTGTCAGTTTCCTAAGCAGACTTGAACTAGATATGGCCCGTGTGTGTAGGAAGCACATTTCTTTAGTTCTGAGCAAGCTCACTGTTCTGGCCGTATAGGAAACACAGTAGAGTAGAAGAGTGCTCTTTTCTCAAAAGCAGAGTGTGTTTCTTCTAAGGCGAGCTAGCGTTTGTTCCCCAGTCCTAAATGGAGTTGAATCACATGCAGTTTCTGGTCCTACGAGCAAGAGTTGTTTTCTGGTATGAAAAGTCACTATTGTGCTCCCATTGTCATACACAGTGCAAATAGCACTCGCGTCTGTTCCCAGCAAGTACAGTGTATTGGACAGAAGAGGAGCTACTGTTCTTGTCAGTTTCTTAAGCAGAGTTGAAGTAGATATGTCCCGTGTGTGTGAAGCACAGTTCTTTTGTTCTGAGCAAGCTCACTGTTCTGGCCCTTAGGAAACACAGTAGAGTAGAAGAGTGCTCTTTTCTCAAAAGCAGAGTGTGTTTCTTGTAAGGTGAGCTAGCGTTTGTTTCCCAGTCCTAAATGGAGTTGAATCACATGCAGTTTCTGTCCTACGAGCAAGAGTTGTTTTCTGGTAAGGAGAGTCACTATTGCGCTCCCATTGCCATACACAGGGCAAATAGCTCTCACGTCTGTTCCCAGCAAGTACAGTGTATTAGACTGAAGAGGAGCTACTGATCTTGTCATTTTCCTAAGCAGAGTTGAACTAGATATGGCCCGTGTGTTTTTGAAGCACAAATCTTGTGTTCTGAGCAAGCTCACTCTTCGGGCACTATAGAAAATACAGAAGAGTAGAAGAGTGCTCTTTTCTCAAAAGCAGAGCGTGTTTCTTGTAAGGCGAGTTAGTGTTTGTTTCCCAGTCCATAATGGAGTTGAATCACATGCAGTTTCTGGTCCTGCGAGCAAGATTTGTTTTCTGGTAAGAAGAGTCACTATTGTGCTCCCATTGCCATACACAGTGCAAATAGCACTCGTGTCTGTTCCCAGCAAGTACATTGTATTGGACAGAAGAGGAGCTACTGTTCTTGTCAGTTTCTTAAGCAGAGTTGAAGTAGATATGTCCCGTGTGTGTGAAGCACAGTTCTTTTGTTCTGAGCAACCTCACTTTTCAGACCCCATGGGAAACACAGTAGAGTAGAAGAGTGCTCTTTTCTCAAAAGCAGAGTGTGTTTTTTGCAAGGTGAGCTAGCGTTTGTTTCCCAGTCCTAAATGGAGTTGAATCACATGCAGTTTCTGTCCTACGAGCAAGAGTTGTTTTCTGTAAAGGAAAGTCACTATTGTGCTCCCTTTGCCATACACAGTGCAAATAGCACTCGCTTCTGTTCCCAGCAAGTACAGTATATTGGACTGAAGAGGAGCTACTGCACTTCTCAGTTTCCTAAGCAGAGTTGAACTAGATATGGCCCGTGTGTGTAGGAAACACAGTTCTTTTGTTCAGAGCAAGCTCACTGTTCTGGCCCTATAGGAAACACAGTAGAGTAGAAGAGTGCTCTTTTCTCAAAAGCAGAGTGTGTTTCTTGTAAGGCGAACTAGCGTTTGTTTCCCAGTCCTAAATGGAGTTGAATCACATGCAGTTTCTGGTCCTACAAGCAATAGTTGTTTTCTGGTAAGGAAAGTCACTATTGTGCTCCTTTTGCCATACACAGTGCAAATAGCACTCGTGTCTGTTCCCAGCAAGTACAGTGTATTGGACTGAAGCGGAGCTACTGTTCTTGTCAGTTTCCTAAGCAGCATTGAACTAGATATGGCTCGTGTGTGTAGGAAGCACAGTTCTTTAGGTCTGAGCAAGCTCACTGTTCTGGCCCTATAGGAAACACAGTAGAGTAGAAGAGTGCTCTTTTCTCAAAAGCAGAGTGTGTTTCTTCTAAGGCGAGCTAGCGTTTGTTTCCAAGTCCTAAATGGAGTTGAATCGCATGCAATTTCTGGTCCTACAAGCAAGAGTTGTTTTCTGCTAAGGAGAGTCACTATTGAGCTCCCACTGTCATACACAGTGCAAAGAGCTCTCGCTTCTGCTCTCAGCAAGTCCAGTGTATTGGATTGAAGAGGATCTACTGTTCTTGTGTGTTTCCTAAGCAGAGTTGAACTAGATATGTCCCTTGTGTGTAGGAAGCACAGTTCTTTTGTTCTGAGCAAGCTTACTGTTCTGGCCCTATAGGAAACACAGTAGTGTAGAAGCATGCTCTTTTCTCAAAAGCAGAGTGTGTTTCATCTAAGGCGAGCTAGCATTTGTTTCCCAGTCTAAATGGAGTTGAATCACATGCAGTTTCTGGTCCTACAAGCAAGAGTTGTTTTCTGCTAAGAAGAGTCACTATTGAGCTTCCAATGTCATACACAGTGCAAATTGCTCTCGCGTCTGCTCTCAGCAAGTACAGTGTATTGGACTGAAGAGGAGCTACTGTTCTTGTCAGTTTCCTAAGCAGAGTTGAACTAGATATGGCTCGTGTGTGTAGGAAGCACAGTTCTTTAGGTCTGAGCAAGCTCACTGTTCTGGCCCTATAGGAAACACAGTAGAGTAGAAGAGTGCTCTTTTCTCAAAAGCAGAGTGTGTTTCTTCTAAGGCGAGCTAGCGTTTGTTTCCAAGTCCTAAATGAAGTTGAATCGCATGCAATTTCTGGTCCTACAAGCAAGAGTTGTTTTCTGCTAAGGAGAGTCACTATTGAGCTCCCACTGTCATACACAGTGCAAAGAGCTCTCGCTTCTGCTCTCAGCAAGTACAGTGTATTGGATTGAAGAGGATCTACTGTTCTTGTGTGTTTCCTAAGCAGAGTTGAACTAGATATGTCCCTTGTGTGTAGGAAGCACAGTTCTTTTGTTCTGAGCAAGCTTACTGTTCTGGCCCTATAGGAAACACAGTAGTGTAGAAGCATGCTCTTTTCTCAAAAGCAGAGTGTGTTTCATCTAAGGCGAGCTAGCATTTGTTTCCCAGTCTAAATGGAGTTGAATCACATGCAGTTTCTGGTCCTACAAGCAAGAGTTGTTTTCTGCTAAGAAGAGTCACTATTGAGCTTCCAATGTCATACACAGTGCAAATTGCTCTCGCGTCTGCTCTCAGCAAGTACAGTGTATTGGACTGAAGAGGAGCTACTGTTCTTGTCAGTTTCCTAAGCAGAGTTGAACTAGATATGGCCCGTGTGTGTAGGAAGCACAGTTCTTTTGTTCTGAGCAAGCTCACAGTTCAGACCCCATAGGAAACACAGTAGAGTAGAAGAGTGCTGTTTTCTCAAAAGCAGAGTGTGTTTCTTGTAAGGCGAGCTAGCATTTATTTCGCAGTCCTAAATGGTGTTGAATCACATGCAGTTTCTGGTCCTACCAGCAAGAGTTGTTTTCTGGTAAGAAGAGTCACTATTGCGCTCCCATTGCCATACACAGTGCAAATAGCACTCGCGTCTGTTCCCAGCAAGCACAGTGTAATGGACAGAGGAGGAGATACTGTTCTTGTCAGTTTCCTATCCAGAGTTGAACTAGATATGACCCGTGTGTAGGAAGCACAGTTCTTTTGTTCTGAGCAAGCTCACTGTTCGGACCCCATAGGAAACACAGTAGAGTAGAAGAGTGCTCTTTTCTCAAAAGCAGAGTGTGTTTCTTGTAAGGCTAGCTAGTGCTTGTTTCCCAGTCCTAAATGGAGTTGAATCGCATGCAGTTTCTGGTCCTACGAGCAAGAGTTGATTTCCTGTAAGAAGAGTCACTATTTGCTCCCATTGTCATACACAGTGCAAATTGCACTGGCGTCTGTTCCCAGCATGTACAGTGTATTGGACTGAAGAGGATCTACTGTTCTTGTCTGTTTCCTCAGCAGAGTTGAACTAGATATAGCCCGAGTGTGTAGGAAGTACATTTATTTTGTTCTGTGCAAGCTCACTGTTCTCGCCCTATAGGAAACACAGTAGAGTAGAAGAGTGCTCTTTTCTCAAAAGCAGAGTGTGTTTCTTGTAACGTGAGCTAGTGTTTCTTTCACAGTCCTAAATGGAGTTGAGTCACATGCAATTTCTGGTCGTATGAGCAAGAGTTGTTTTCTGGTAACAAGAGTCACTATTGTGCTCCCATTGCAATACACAGTGCAAATAGCACTCATGTCTGTTCCCAGCAAGTACAGTGTGTTGGACTGAAGAGGAGCTACTGTTCTTGTGAGTTTCCTAAGCAGAGTTGAACTAGATATGGCCCGTGTGTGTAGGATGCACAGTTCTTTTGTTCTGAGCAAGCTCACTGTTCTGGCCCTGTAGGAAACACAGTAGAGTAGAAGAGTGCTCTTTTCTCAAAACCAGAGTGTGATTCTTGTAAGTTCAGCTAGTGTTTCTTTCCCAGTCCTAAATGGAGTTGCGTCACATGCAGTTCTGGTCGTACGAGCAAGAGTTGTTTTCTGGTAAGAAGAGTCACTATTGCGCTCCCATTGCAATACACACTGCAAATAGCACTCATGTCTGTTCCCAGCAAGTACAGTGTATTGGACTGAAGAGGAGCTACTGTTCTTTTCAGTTTCCTAAGCAGAGTTGAACTAGATATGGCCCGTGTGTGTAGGAAGCACATTTCTTTTGTTCTGAGCAAGCTCACTGTTCTGGCCCTATAGGAAACACAGAAGAGTAGAAGAGTGCTCTTTTCTCAAAAGCAGAGTGTGTTTCTTGTAAGTTCAGCTATTGTTTCTTTCCCAGTCCTAAATGGAGTTGCGTCACATGCAGTTTCTGGTCCTACGAGCAAGAGTTGTTTTCTGGTAAGAAGAGTCACTATTGCGCTCCCATTGCAATACACACTGCAAATAGCACTCATGTCTGTTCCCAGCAATTACAGTGTATTGGACTGAAGAGGAGCTACTGTTCTTGTCAGTTTCCTAAGCAGAGTTGAAATAGATGTGGCCCGTGTGTGTAGGAAGCACAGTTCTTTTGTTCTGAGCAAGCTAACTGTTTGGACCCCATAGGAAACCCAGTAGATTAGAAGAGTGCTCTTTTCTCAAAAGCAGAGTATGTTTCTTGTAAGCCGAGCTAGCGTTTGTTTTCCAGTCCTAAATGGAGGTGAATCACATGCAGTTTCTGGTCCTACGAGCAAGAGTTGTTTTCTGGTAAGGAAAGACACTGTTGCGCTCCCTTTGCTATACACAGTGCAAATAGCATTCGCGTCTGTTCCCAGCAAGTACAGTGAATTGGACTGAAGAGGAGCTACTGTTCTTGTCAGTTTCCTAAGCAGAGTTGAACTAGATATGGCCCGTGGTGTAGGAACCACAGTTCTTTTGTTGTGAGCCAGCTCACTGTTCTGGCCCTCAGGAAACACAGTAGAGTAGAAGAGTGCTCTTTTCTCAAAAGCAGAGTGTGTTTTTTGTAAGGTGAGCTAGCGATGGTTTCCCAGTCCTAAATGGAGTTGAATCACATGCAGTTTCTATTCCTATGAGCAACAGTTGTTTTCTGGTAAGAAGAGTCACTATTGTGCTTCCATTGAGATATACAGTGCAAATAGCACTCGCCTCTGTTCCCAGCAAGTAAAGTGTATTGGACTGAAGAGGAGCTACTGTTCTTGTCAGTTTCCTAAGCACAGTTGAACTAGATATGCCCCGTGTGTGTAGGAAGCACAGTTCTTTTGTTCTGAGCAAGCTCACTGTTCGGATTCCATAGGAAACACAGTAGAGTAGAAGAGTGCTCTTTTCTCAAAAGCAGAGTGTGTTGTTTCTTGTAAGGCAAGCTAGCGTTCTTTCCCAGTCTTAAATGGAGTTGAATCACATGCAGTTTTTGGTCCTATGAGCAAGGGATATTTTCTGGTAAGGAAAGTCACTATTGTGCTCCCTTTGCCATACACAGTTCAAATAGCACTCGCGTCTGTTCCCAGCAAGTACAGTGTATTGGACTGAAGAGGAGCTACTGTTCTTGTCAGTTTCCTAAGCAGAGTAGAACTACATATGGCTCGTGTGTGTAGGAAGCACAGTTCTTTTGTTCTGAGCAAGCTCACTGTTCGGACCCCATTGGAAACACAGTAGAGTAGAAGAGTGCTCTTTTCTCAAAAGCAGAGTGTGTTTCTTGAAAGGCGAGCTAGCGTTTCTTTCCCAGTCAGAAACGAAGTTGAATCCCATGCAGGTTCTGGTCCTATGAGCAAGAGTTGTTTTCTGGTAAGAAAAGTCACTATTGTGCTCCCATTGCCATACAAAGTGCAAATAGCACTCGCGTCTGTTCCCTGAAAGTACAGTGTATTGGACAGAAGAGGAGCTACTGTTCTTGTCAGTTTCCTAAGCAGAGTTGAACTAGATATAGCCCGTGTTTGTAGGAAGCACAGTTCTTTTATTCTGAGAAAGCTCACTATTCGGACCCCAAAGGAAACACAGTAGAGTAGAAGAGTGCTCTTTTCTCAAAAGCAGAGAGTGTTTCTTGTAAGGCGAGCTTGCGTATGTTTCCCAGTCCTAAATGGAGTTGAATCCCATGCAGTTTCTGGTCCTATGAGCAATAGTTGTTTTCTGGTAAGAAGAGTCACTATTGTGCTCCCATTGTCATACACAGGGCAAATAGCACTGGCGTCTGTTACCAGAATGTACAGTGTATTGGACTGAAGAGTATCTACTGTTCTTGTCAGTTTCCTAAGCATAGTTGAACTAGATATGGCCCGTGTGTGTAGGAAGCACAGTTCTTTTGTTCTGAGAAAGCTGACTGTTCTGGCCCTATAGTAAACAGAGTAGAGTAGAAGCGTGCTCTTTTCTCAAAAGCAGAGTGTGTTTCTTGCAAGGCGAGCTAGCGTTCGTTTCCCAGTCCTAAATGGAGTTGAAGCACATGCAATTTCTGGTCCTACAAGCAAGAGTTGTTTTCTGCTAAGGAGAGTCACTATTGAGCTCCCAATATCATACACAGTGCAAATAGCTCTCGCTTCAGCTCTCAGCAAGTACAGTGTATTGGATTGAAGAGGATCTACTGTTCTTGTGTGTTTCCTAAGCAGAGTTGAACTAGATATGTCCCTTGTGTGTAGGAAGCACAGTTCTTTTGTTCTGAGCAAGCTTACTGTTCTGGCCCTATAGGAAACACAGTAGAGTAGAAGCATGCTCTTTTCTCAAAAGCAGAGTGTGTTTCTTGTAAGGCTAGCTAGTGTTTGTTTCCCAGTCCTAAATGGAGTTGAATCGCATGCAGTTTCTGGTCCTACGAGCAAGAGTTGTTTTCCTGTAAGAAGAGTCACTATTTGCTCCCATTGTCATACACAGTGCAAATTGCACTGGCGTCTGTTCCCAGCATGTACAGTGTATCGGACTGAAGAGGATCTACTGTTCTTGTGTGTTTCCTAAGCAGAGTTAAACTAGATATGGCCCGTGTGTGTAGGAAGTACAGTTCTTTAGTTCTGAGCAAGCTCACTGTTCTGGCCGTATAGGAAACACAGTAGAGTAGAAGAGTGTTCTTTTCTCAAAAGCAGAGTGTGTTTCTTGTAATGGGAGCTATCATTTGTTTCCCAGTCCTAAATGGAGTTGAATCACATGCAGTTTCTGTTCCTAGGAACAAGAGTTGTTTTCTGGTAAGAAGAGTCACTATTGTGCTCCCATTGCCAAACACAGTGCAAATAGCAGTGGCGTCTGTTCCCAGCAAGTACAGAGTATTGGACAGAAGAGGAGCTATTGTTTTTGTCACTTTCCTAAGCAGAGTTGAACTAGATATTGCTCGTGTGTTTAGGAAGCACAGTTCTTTTGTTCTGAGCAAGCTCACTGTTCTAGCCCTATAGGAAACACAGTAGAGTAGAAGAGTGCTCTTTTCTCAAAAGCAGATTGTGTTTGTTGTGAGGCGAACTAGCGTTTGTTTCCCAGTCAGAAATGGAGTTGAATCCCATGCAGTTTCTGGTCCTAAGTGCAAGAGTTGTTTTCTGGTAAGAAGAGTCACTATTGTGCTCCCATTGACACACACAGTGCAAATAGCACTCGAGTCTGCTCCCAGCAAGTACAGTGTATTGGACTGAAGAGGAGCTCCTGTTCTTGTCTGTTTCCTAAGCAGAGTTGAACTAGATATAGCCCGAGTGTGTAGGAAGCACATTTCTTTTGTTCTGAGCAAGCTCACTGTTCTCGCCCTATAGGAAACACAGTAGAGTAGAAGAGTGCTCTTTTCTCAAAAGCAGAGTGTGTTTCTTGTAAGGTGAGCTAGTGTTTGTTTCCCAGTCCTAAATGGAGTTCAATCACATGCAGTTTCTGGTCCTATGAGCAAGAGTTGTTTTATGGTAAGAAGAGTCACTATTGCGCTCCCATTGTCATACACAGGGCAAATAGCACTGGCGTCTTTTCCCAGCATGTAAAGTGTATTGGACTGAAGAGGATCTACTGTTCTTGTCAGGTTCCTAAGCAGAGTTGAACTAGATATTGCCCGTGTGTGTAGGAAGCACAGTTCTTTTGTTATGAGCAGGCTCACTCTTCTGGCCTATAGGAGAGACAGTAGAGTAGAGAGTGCTCTTTTCTCAAAAGCAGAGTGTGTTTCTTGTAAGGCGAGCTTGCATTTGTTTCCCAGTCTTAATGGAGTTGAATCACATGCAGTTTCTGGTCCTCTGAGCAAGAGTTGTTTTCTGGAAAGGAAAGTCACTTTTGTGCTCCCTTTGCCATACACAGTGCAAATAGCACTCGCGTCTGTTCCCAGCAAGCACAGTGTATTGGACTGAAGAGGAGCTACTGTTCTTGTCAGTTTCCTAAGCAGAGTTGAAGTACATATGGCCCGTGTGTGTAGGAAGCACAGTTCTTTTGTTCTGAGCAAGCTCACTGTTCTGGCACTGTAGGAAACACAGACTAGTAGAAGAGTGCTCTTTTCTCAAAAGCAGAGTGTGTTTCTTGTAAGGCTAGCTAGTGTTTGTTTCCCAGTCCTAAATGGAGTTGAATCACATGCAGTTTCTGGTCCTACGAGCAAGAGTTGTTTTCTGGTAAGAAGAGTCACTATTGTGCTACCATTGCCATACACAGTGCAAATATCACTCGTGTCTGTTCCCAGCAAGTACAGTGTATTGGACTGAAGAGGATCTACTGTTCTTGTCAGTTTCCTAAGCAGACTTGAACTAGATATGGCCCGTGTGTGTAGGAAGCACATTTCTTTAGTTCTGAGCAAGCTCACTGTTCTGGCCGTATAGGAAACACAGTAGAGTAGAAGAGTGCTCTTTTCTCAAAAGCAGAGTGTGTTTCTTCTAAGGCGAGCTAGCGTTTGTTCCCCAGTCCTAAATGGAGTTGAATCACATGCAGTTTCTGGTCCTACGAGCAAGAGTTGTTTTCTGGTATGAAAAGTCACTATTGTGCTCCCATTGTCATACACAGTGCAAATAGCACTCGCGTCTGTTCCCAGCAAGTACAGTGTATTGGACAGAAGAGGAGCTACTGTTCTTGTCAGTTTCTTAAGCAGAGTTGAAGTAGATATGTCCCGTGTGTGTGAAGCACAGTTCTTTTGTTCTGAGCAAGCTCACTGTTCTGGCCCTTAGGAAACACAGTAGAGTAGAAGAGTGCTCTTTTCTCAAAAGCAGAGTGTGTTTCTTCTAAGGCGAGCTAGCGTTTGTTCCCCAGTCCTAAATGGAGTTGAATCACATGCAGTTTCTGGTCCTACGAGCAAGAGTTGTTTTCTGGTATGAAAAGTCACTATTGTGCTCCCATTGTCATACACAGTGCAAATAGCACTCGCGTCTGTTCCCAGCAAGTACAGTGTATTGGACAGAAGAGGAGCTACTGTTCTTGTCAGTTTCTTAAGCAGAGTTGAAGTAGATATGTCCCGTGTGTGTGAAGCACAGTTCTTTTGTTCTGAGCAAGCTCACTGTTCTGGCCCTTAGGAAACACAGTAGAGTAGAAGAGTGCTCTTTTCTCAAAAGCAGAGTGTGTTTCTTGTAAGGTGAGCTAGCGTTTGTTTCCCAGTCCTAAATGGAGTTGAATCACATGCAGTTTCTGTCCTACGAGCAAGAGTTGTTTTCTGGTAAGGAGAGTCACTATTGCGCTCCCATTGCCATACACAGGGCAAATAGCTCTCACGTCTGTTCCCAGCATGTGCAGTGTATCGGACTGAAGAGGATCTACTGTTCTTGTGTGTTTCCTAAGAAGAGTTGAACTAGATATGACCCGTGTGTGTAGGAAGTACAGTTCTTTTGTTCTGAGCAAGCTCACTGTCCTGGCCGTATAAAAAACACAGTAGAGTAGAAGAGTGTTCTTTTCTCAAAAGCAGAGTGTGTTTCTTGTAAGGGGAGCTAGCATTTGTTTCCCAGTCCTAAATGGCGTTGAATCACATGCAGTTTCTGTTCCTAGGAGCAAGAGTTGTTTTCTGGTAAGAAGAGTCACTATTGAGCTCCTATTGCCATACACAGTGCAAATAGCACTGGCGTCTGTTCCCAGCAAGTACAGAGTATTGGACAGAAGAGGAGCTATTGTTCTTGTCAGTTTCCTAAGCAGAGTTGAACTAGATATTGCTCGTGTGTTTATGAAGCACAGTTCTTTTGTTCTGAGCAAGCTCACTCTTCTGGCCCTATAGGAAACACAGTAGAGTAGAAGAGTGCTCTTTTCTCAAAAGCAGAGTGTGATTCTTGTAAGTTCAGCTAGTGTTTCTTTCCCAGTCCTAAATGGAGTTGAATCACATGCAGTTTTTGGTCCTATGAGCAAGAGTTGTTTTCTGGGAAGGAAAGTCACTATTGCGTTCCCATTGCCATACACAGTGCAAATAGCACTCGCGTCTGTTCCCAGAAAGTACACTGTATTGGACTGAAGAGGAGCTTCTATTCTTGTCAGTTTCCTAAGCAGAGTTGAACTAGATATGGCCTGAGTGTGTTGGAAGCACAGTTCTTTTGTTCTGAGCAAGCTCACTGTTCGGACCGCATAGGAAACCCAGTAGAGTAGAAGAGTGCTCTTTTCTCAAAAGCAGAGTATGTTTCTTGTAAGGCGAGCTAGCGTTTGTTTCCCAGTCCTAAATGGAGTTGAATCACATGCAGTTTCTGGTCCTAGGAGCAAGAGTTGTATTCTGATAAGGAAAGTCACTATTGCGCTCCCATTGCCATACACAGTGCAAATAGCTCTCGCGTCTGTTCCCAGCAAGTACAGGGTATTGGACTGAAGAGGAGCTACTGTTCTTGTCAGTTTCCTAAGCAGAGTTCAACTAGATATGGCCCGTGTGTAGGAAAAACAGTTCTTTTGTTCTGAGCAAGCTCATTGTTCTGGCCCTATCGGAAGCACAGTAGAGTAGAAGAGTGCTCTTTTCTTAAAAGCATAGTGTGTTTCTTTAAAGGTGAGCTAGTGTTTCTTGCCAGTCCTAAATAGAGTTGAGTCACATGCAGTCTCTGGTCGTACGAGAAAGAGTTGTTTTCTGGTAACAAGAGTCACTATTGTGCTCCCATTGCAATACACAGTGCAAATAGCACTCATGTCTGTTCCCAGCAAGTACAGTATGTTGGACTGAAGAGGAGCTACTGTTCTTGTCAGTTTACTAAACAGAGTTGAACTAGATATGGCCCGTGTGTGTAGGAAGCACAGTTCTTTTGTTCTGAGCAAGCTCACTGTTCTGGCCCTATAGGAAACACAGTAGAGTAGAAGAGTGTTCTTTTCTCAAAAGAAGAGTGTGTTTCTTGTAAGTTCAGCTAGTGTTTGTTTCCCAGTCAGAAATGGAGTTGAATCCCATGCAGTTTCTGGTCCTACGAGCAAGAGTTGTTTTCTGGTAAGAAGAGTCACTATTGCGCTCCCATTGCCATACACAGTGCAAATAGCACTCACGTCTTTTCCCAGCAAGTACAGTGTATTGGACTGAAGAGGAGCTACTATTCTTGTCAGTTTCCTAAGCAGAGTCGAACTACATATCGTCCGTGTGTATATGAAGCACAGATCTTTGTTGTGAGCCAGCTCACTGTTCTGGCCCTACAGGAAACACAGTAGAGTAGAAGAGTGCTCTTTTCTCAAAAGCAGAGTGTGTTTCTTGTAAGGCGAGCTAGCGTTTGTTTCCCAGTCCTAAATGGAGTTGAAACACATGCAGTTTTTGGTCCTACGAGCAAGAGTTGTTTTCTGGTAAGGAAAGTCACTATTGCGCTCCCATTGCCATACACAGTACAAATAGCACTCTCGTCTGTTCCCAGCAAGTACACTGTATAGGAGTGAGGAGGAGCTACTGTTCTTCTCAGTTTCCTAAGCAGAGTTGAACTAGATATGGCCCGTGTGTGCAGGAAGCATAGTTCTTTTTTCTGAGCAATCTCACTGTTCGGACACCATAGGAAACCCAGTAGAGTAGAAGAGTGCTCTTTTCTCAAAAGCAGAGTGTGTTTCTTGTAAGGCAAGCTAGCGTTTGTTTCCCAGTCCTAAATGGAGTTGAATCACATGCAGGTTTGGTCCTACGAGCAAGAGTTGTTTTCTGGTAAGAAGAGTCACTATTGCGCTCTTATTCTGATACACAGGGCAAATAGCCCTGGCGTCTGTTCCCAGCATGTACAGTGTATTGGACTGAAGAGGATCTACTGTTCTTGTCAGTTTCCTAAGCAGAATTGAACTAGATATGGTCGTGTGAGTAGGAAGCACAGTTCTTTTGTTGTGAGCCAGCTCACTGTTCTGGCCCTATAGAAAACACAGTAGAGTAGAAGAGTGCTCTTTTCTCAAAGGCAGAGTGGGTTTCTTGTAAAGCGAACTAGCGTTTGTTTCCCAGTCCTAAATGGAGTTGAATCACATGCAGTTTTTGGTCCTAAGAGCAAGAGTTGTTTTCTGGTAAGGAAAGTCAGTATTGCGCTCCCATTGCCATACACAGTGCAAATAGCACTCGCGTCTGTTCCCAGCAAGTACACTGTATTGGACTGAAGAGGAGCTTCTCTTCTTGTCAGTTTCCTAAGCAGAGTTGAACTAGATATGGCCTGTGTGTGTAGGAAGCACAGTTCTTTTGTTCTGAGCAAGCTCACTGTTCGGACCGCATAGAAAACCCAGTAGAGTAGATGAGTGCTCTTTTCTCAAAAGCAGAGTATGTTTCTTGTAAGGCAAGCTAGCGTTTGTTTCCCAGTCCTAAATGGAGTTGAATCACCTGCAGTTTTTGGTCCTATGAGCAAGAGTTGTTTTCTGGTAAGGAAAGTCACTATTGCGCTCCCATTGCCATACACAGTGCAAATAGCACTCGCGTCTGTTCCCAGCAAGTACACTGTATTGGACTGAAGAGGAGCTTCTCTTCCTGTCAGTTTCCTAAGCAGAGTTGAACCAGATATGGCCTGTGTGTGTAGGAAGCACAGTTCTTTTGTTCTGAGCAAGCTCACTGTTCGGACCGCATAGGAAACCCAGTAGAGTAGAAGAGTGCTCTTTTCTCAAAAGCAGAGTATGTTTCTTGTAAGCCGAGCTAGCGTTTGTTTCACAGTCCTAAATGGAGTTGAATCACATGCAGTTTCTGGTCTTAGGAGCAAGAGTTGTTTTCTGATAAGGAAAGTCACTATTGCGCTCCCATTGCCATACACAGTGCAAATAGCACTCGCTTCTGTTCCCAGCTAGTACAGTGTATTGGACTGAAGAGGAGCTACTGTTCTTGTCAGTTTCCTAAGCAGAGTTCAACTAGATATGGCCCGTGTGTGTAGGAAAAACAGTTCTTTTGTTCTGAGCAAGCTCATTGTTCTGGCCCTATCGGAAGAACAGTAGAGTAGAAGAGTGCTCTTTTCTTAAAAGCAGAGTGTGTTTCTTGAAAGGTGAGCTGGTGTTTCTTTCCCAGTCCTAAATGGAGTTGAGTCACATGCAGTCTCTGGTCGTACGAGCAAGAGTTGTTTTCTGGTAACAAGAGTCACTATTGTGCTCCCATTGCAATACACAGTGCAAATAGCACTCATGTCTGTTCCCAGCAAGTACAGTATTTTGGACTGAAGAGGAGCTACTGTTCTTGTCAGTTTCCTAAGCAGAGTTGAACTAGATATAGTCCGTGTGTGTAGGAAGCACAGTTCTTTTGTTCTGAGCAAGCTCACTGTTCAGACAGCATAGGAAACAAAGTAGAGTAGAAGAGTGCCTTTTTCTCAAAAGCAGAGTGTGTTTCTTGTAAGGCGAGCTAGCGTTTGTTTCCCAGTCCTAAATGGAGTTGAATCCCATTCAGTTTCTGGTCCTACGAGCAAGAGTTGTTTTCTGGTAAGAAGAGTCACTATTGTGCTCCCATTGAGATACACAGTGCAAATAGCACTCACCTCTGTTTCCAGCAAGTAGAGTGTATTGGACTGAAGAGGAGCTACTGTTCTAGTCAGTTTCCTAAGCAGCATTGAACTACATACGACCCGTGTGTGTAGGAAGCACATTTCTTTTTTTCTGAGCAAGCTCACGGTTCGGAGCCCATAGGAAACACAGTAGCGTAGAAGAGTGCTCTTTTCTCAAAAGCAGAGTGTGTTTCTCGTAAGGCAAGCTAGCGTTTGTTTCCCAGTCCTAAATGGAGTTGAATCACATGCAGTTTCTGGTCTAAGGAGCAAGAGTTGTTTTCTGGTAAGGAAAGTCACTATTGTGGTCCGATTGCCATACACAGTGCAAATAGCACTGGCGTCTTTTCCCAGCAAGTATAGTGTATTGGACTGAAAGGAGCTTTTGTTCTTGTCAGTTTCCTAAGCAGAGTTAAACTAGATATGGCCCGTCTGTGTAGGAAGCTCAGTTCTTTTGTTCTGAGCAAGCTAACTGTTTGGACCCCATAGGAAACCCAGTAGAGTAGAAGAGTGCTCTTTTCTCAAAAGCAGAGTATGTTTCTTGTAAGCCGAGCTAGAGTTTGTTTCCCAGTCCTAAATGGAGGTGAATTACATGCAGTTTCTGCTCCTAGGAGCAAGAATTGTTTTCTGGTAAGGAAAGACACTGTTGCGCTCCCTTTGCCATACACAGTGCAAATAGCACTCGCGTCTGTTCCCAGCAAGTACAGTGAATTGGACTGAAGAGGAGCTACTGTTCTTGTCAGTTTCCTAAGCAGAGTTGAACTAGATATGGCCTGTGTATGTAGGAAGCACAGTTCTTTTGTTGTGAGCCAGCTCACTGTTCTCTCCCTCAGGAAACACAGTAGAGTAGAAGAGTGCTCTTTTCTCAAAAGCAGAGTGTGTTTTTTGTAAGGTGAGCTAGCGTTTGTTTCCCAGTCCTAAATGGAGTTGAATCACATGCAGTTTCTATTCCTATGAGCAACAGTTGTTTTCTGGTAAGAAGAGTCACTATTGTGCTTCCATTGAGATATACAGTGCAAATAGCACTCGCCTCTGTTCCCAGCAAGTAAAGTTTATTGGACTGAAGAGGAGCTACTGTTCTTGTCAGTTTCCTAAGCAGAGTTGAACTAGATATGGCCCATGTGTGTAGGAAGCACAGTTCTTTTGTTCCAAGCAAGCTCACTGTTCGGACTCCATAGGAAACACAGTAGAGTAGAAGAGTGCTCTTTTTTCAAAAGCAGTGTGTGTTGTTTCTTGTAAGGCAAGCTAGCGTTTCATTCCCAGTCCTAAATGGAGTTGAATTACATGCAGTTTTTGGTCCTATGAGCAAGGGATGTTTTCTGGTAAGGAAAGTCACTATTGTGCTCCCTTTGCCATACACAGTTCAAATAGCACTCGCGTCTGTTCCTAGCAATTACAGTGTATTGGACTGAAGAGGAGCTACTGTTCTTGTCAGTTTCCTAAGCAGAGTTGAACTAGATATGGCTCTTGTGTGTAGGAAGCACAGTTCTTTTGTTCTGAGCAAGCTCACTGTTCTGGCCTTATAGAAAACACAGTGGAGTAGATGAGTACTCTTTTCTCAAAAGCAGAGTATGTTTCTTGCAAGGCTAGCTAGTGTTTGTTTCCCAGTCAGAAACGAAGTTGAATCCCATGCAGTTTCTGGTCCTATGAGCAAGAGTTGTTTTCTGGTAAGAAAAGTCACTATTGTGCTCCCATTGCATACACAGTGCAAATAGCACTCGCGTCTGTTCCCTGAAAGTACACTGTATTGGACTGAAGAGGAGATTCTCTTCTTGTCAGTTTCCTAAGCAGAGTTGAACTAGATATAGCCCGTGTGTGTAGGAAGCACAGTTCTTTTATTCTGAGCAAGCTCACTGTTCGGACCCCATAGGAAACCCAGTAGAGTAGAAGAGTGCTCTTTTCTCAAAAGCAGAGTGTGTTTCTTGTAAGGCGAGCTTGCGTATGTTTCCCAGTCCTAAATGGAGTTGAATCCCATGCAGTTTCTGGTCCTACGAGCAATAGTTGTTTTCTGGTAAGAAGAGTCACTATTGTGCTCCCATTGTCATACACATGGCAAATGGCACTGGCGTCTGTTACCAGCATGTACAGTGTATTGGACTGAAGTGTATCTACTGTTCTTGTCAGTTTCCTAAGCATAGTTGAACTAGATATGGCCCGTGTGTGTAGGAAGCACAGTTCTTTTGTTCTGAGCAAGCTTACTGTTCTGGCCCTATAGAAAACACAGTAGAGTAGAAGCGTGCTCTTTTCTCAAAAGCAGAGTGTGTTTCATCTAAAGCGTGCTAGCATTTGTTTCCAAGTCTAAATGGAGTTGAATCACATGCAGTTTCTGGTCCTACAAGCAAGAGTTGTTTTCTGCTAAGAAGAGTCACTATTGAGCTTCCAATGTCATACACAGTGCAAATTGCTCTCGCGTCTGCTCTCAGCAAGTACAGTGTATTGGACTGAAGAGGAGCTACTGTTCTTGTCAGTTTCCTAAGCAGAGTTGAACTAGATATGGCCCGTGTGTGTAGGAAGCACAGTTCTTTTGTTCTGAGCACGCTCACAGTTCAGACCCCATAGGAAACACAGTAGAGTAGAAGAGTGCTCTTTTCTCAAAAGCAGAGTGTGTTTCTTGTAAGGCGAGGTATCATTTATTTCCCAGTCCTAAATGGTGTTGAATCACATTCAGTTTCTGGTCCTACCAGCAAGAGTTGTTTTCTGGTAAGAAGAGTCACTATTGCGCTCCCATTGCCATACACAGTGCAAATAGCACTCGCGTCTGTTCCCAGCAAGTACAGTGTAATGGACAGAAGAGGAGATACTGTTCTTGTCAGTTTCCTATCCAGAGTTGAACTAGATATGGCCCCTGTGTGTAGGAAGCACAGTTCTTTGGTTCTGAGCAAGCTCACTGTTCGGACCCCATAGGAAACACAGTAGAGTAGAAGAGTGCTCTTTTCTCAAAAGCAGAGTGTGTTTCTTGTAAGGCTAGCTAGTGTTTGTTTCCCAGTCCTAAATGGAGTTGAATCGCATGCAGTTTCTGGTCCTACGCGCAAGAGTTGTTTTCCTGTAAGAAGAGTCACTATTGTGCTCCCATTGTCATACACAGTGCAATTTGCACTGGCGTCTGTTCCCAGCATGTCCAGTGTATTGGACTGAAGAGGATCTACTCTTCTTGTCAGTATCATAAGCAGAGTTGAATTAGATGGGGCCCGTGTGTGTGGGAAGCACAGTTCTTTTATTCTGAGCAAGCTCACTATTTTGGCTCTATAGGAAACACAGTAGAGTAGAAGAGTGCTCTTTTCTCAAAAGCAGAGTGTTTTTCTTGTAAGGCGAGCTAGCATTTGTTTCCCAGTCCTCAATGGTGTTGAATAACATGCAATTTCTGGTCATACAAGCAAGAGTTGTTTTCTGTTAAGAAGAATCACTATTGCGCTCCCATTGCCATACACAGTGCAAATAGCACTCACGTCTGTTCCCATCAAGTACAGTGTAATGGACTGAAGAGGAGCTACTGTTCTTGTCAGTTTCCTAAGCAGAGTTGAACTAGATATGGCCTGTTTGTGTTGGAAGCACAGTTCTTTTGTTCTGAGCAAGCTCACTGTTCGGACCGCATAGGAAACCCAGTAGAGTAGAAGAGTGCTCTTTTCTCAAAAGCAGAGTATGTTTCTTGTAAGGCGAGCTAGCGTTTGTTTCCCAGTCCTAAATGGAGTTGAATCACATGCAGATTCTGGTCCTAGGAGCAAGAGTTGTATTCGATAAGGAAAGTCACTATTGCGCTCCCATTGCCATACACAGTGCAAATAGCACTCGCGTCTGTTCCCAGCAAGTACAGTGTATTGGACTGAAGAGGAGCTACTGTTGTTGTCAGTTTCCTAAGCAGAGTTCAACTAGATATGGCCCGTGTGTAGGAAAAACAGTTCTTTTGTTCTGAGCAAGCTCATTGTTCTGGCCCTATCGGAAGCACAGTAGAGTAGAAGAGTGCTCTTTTCTTAAAAGCATAGTGTGTTTCTTTAAAGGTGAGCTAGTGTTTCTTTCCCAGTCCTAAATAGAGTTGAGTCACATGCAGTCTCTGGTCGTACGAGAAAGAGTTGTTTTCTGGTAACAAGAGTCACTATTGTGCTTCTATTGCAATACACAGTGCAAATAGCACTCATGTCTGTTCCCAGCAAGTACAGTATGTTGGACTGAAGAGGAGCTACTGTTCTTGTCAGTTTACTAAACAGAGTTGAACTAGATATGGCCCGTGTGTGTAGGAAACACAGTTCTTTTGTTCTGAGCAAGCTCACTGTTCTGGCCCTATAGGAAACACAGTAGAGTAGAAGAGTGCTCTTTTCTCAAAAGAAGAGTGTGTTTCTTGTAAGTTCAGCTAGTGTTTGTTTCCCAGTCAGAAATGGAGTTGAATCCCATGCAGTTTCTGGTCCTACGAGCCAGAGTTGTTTTCTGGTAAGAAGAGTCACTATTGCGCTCCCATTGCCATACACAGTGCAAATAGCACTCACGTCTTTTCCCAGCAAGTACAGTGTATTGGACTGAAGAGGAGCTACTATTCTTGTCAGTTTCCTAAGCAGAGTCGAATTACATATCGTCCGTGTGTATAGGAAGCACAGTTCTTTTGTTGTGAGCCAGCTCACTGTTCTGGCCCTACAGGAAACACAGTAGAGTAGAAGAGTGCTCTTTTCTCAAAAGCAGAGTGTGTTTCTTGTAAGGCGAGCTAGCGTTTGTTTCCCAGTCCTAAATGGAGTTGAAACACATGCAGTTTTTGGTCCTACGAGCAAGAGTTGTTTTCTGGTAAGGAAAGTCACTATTGCGCTCCCATTGCCATACACAGTACAAATAGCACACTCGTCTGTTCCCAGCAAGTACACTGTATAGGAGTGAGGAGGAGCTACTGTTCTTCTCAGTTTCCTAAGCAGAGTTGAACTAGATATGGCCCCTGTGTGTAGGAAGCATAGTTCTTTTTTCTGAGCAAGCTCACTGTTCTGACACCATAGGAAACCCAGTAGAGTAGAATAGTGCTCTTTTCTCAAAAGCAGAGTGTGTTTCTTGTAAGGCAAGCTAGCGTTTGTTTCCCAGTCCTAAATGGAGTTGAATCACATGCAGTTTTTGGTCCTACGAGCAAGAGTTGTTTTCTGGTAAGAAGAGTCACTATTGCGCTCTTATTCTGATACACAGGGCAAATAGCCCTGGCGTCTGTTCCCAGCATGTACAGTAAATTGGACTGAAGAGGATCTACTGTTCTTGTCAGTTTCCTAAGCAGAATTGAACTAGATATGGCCGTGTGAGTAGGAAGCACAGTTCTTTTGTTGTGAGCCAGCTCACTGTTCTGGCCCTATAGAAAACACAGTAGAGTAGAAGAGTGCTCTTTTCTCAAAGGCAGATTGTGTTTCTTGTAAAGCGAGCTAGCGTTTGTTTCCCAGTCCTAAATGGAGTTGAATCACATGCAGTTTTTGGTCCTACGAGCAAGAGTTGTTTTCTGGTAAGGAAAGTCAGTATTGCGCTCCCATTGCAATACACAGTGCAAATAGCACTCGCGTCTGTTCCCAGCAAGTACACTGTATTGGACTGAAGAGGAGCTTCTCTTCTTGTCAGTTTCCTAAGCAGAGTTGAACTAGATATGGCCTGTGTGTGTAGGAAGCACAGTTCTTTTGTTCTGAGCAAGCTCACTGTTCGGACCGCATAGAAAACCCAGTAGAGTAGAAGAGTGCTCTTTTCTCAAAAGCAGAGTATGTTTCTTGTAAGGCAAGCTAGCGTTTGTTTCCCAGTCCTAAATGGAGTTGAATCACCTGCAGTTTTTGGTCCTACGAACAAGAGTTGTTTTCTGGTAAGGAAAGTCACTATTGCGCTCCCATTTCCATACACAGTGCAAATAGCACTCGCGTCTGTTCCCAGCAAGTACACTGTATTGGACTGAAGAGGAGCTTCTCTTCCTGTCAGTTTCCTAAGCAGAGTTGAACTAGATATGGCCGTGTGTGTAGGAAGCACAGTTCTTTTGTTCTGAGCAAGCTCACTGTTCGGACCTCATAGGAAACCCAGTAGAGTAGAAGAGTGCTCTTTTCTCAAAAGCAGAGTATGTTTCTTGTAAGGCGAGCTAGCGTTTGTTTCCCAGTCCTAAATGAAGTTGAATCACATGCAGTTTCTGGTCCTAGGAGCAAGAGTTGTTTTCTGATAAGGAAAGTCACTATTGCGCTCCCATTGCCATACACAGTGCAAATAGCACTCGCGTCTTTTCCCAGCAAGTACAGTGTATTGGACTGAAGAGGAGCTACTGTTCTTGTCAGTTTCCTAAGCAGAGTTCAACTAGATATGGCCCGTGTGTGTAGGAAAAACAGTTCTTTTGTTCTGAGCAAGCTCATTGTTCTGGCCCTATCGGAAGCACAGTAGAGTAGAAGAGTGCTCTTTTCTTAAAAGCAGAGTGTGTTTCTTGAAAGGTGAGCTAGTGTTTCTTTCCCAGTCCTAAATGGAGTTGAGTCACATGCAGTCTCTGGTCGTACGAGCAAGAGTTGTTTTCTGGTAACAAGAGTCACTATTGTGCTCCCATTGCAATGCACAGTGCAAATAGCACTCATGTCTGTTCCCAGCAAGTACAGTATGTTGGACTGAAGAGGAGCTACTGTTCTTGTCAGTTTACTAAACAGAGTTGAACTAGATATTGCCCGTGTGTGTAGGAAGCACAGTTCTTTTGTTCTGAGCAAGCTCACTGTTCTGGCACTATAGGAAACACAGTAGAGTAGAAGAGTGCTCTTTTCTCAAAAGCAGAGTATGTTTCTTGTAAGGCGAGCTAGCGTTTGTTTCCCAGTCCTAAATGGAGTTGAAACACATGCAGTTTATGGTCCTACGAGCAAGAGTTGTTTTCTGGTAAGGAAAGTCACTATTGCGCTCCCATTGCCATACACAGTACAAATAGCACTCTCGTCTGTTTCCAGCAAGTACACTGTATTGGACTGAAGAGGAGCTACTGTTCTTCTCAGTTTCCTAAGCAGAGTTGAACTAGATATGGCCCCTGTGTGTAGGAAGCATAGTTCTTTTTTCTGAGCAAGCTCACTGTTCGGAAACCATAGGAAACCCAGTAGAGTAGACGAGTGCTCTTTTCTCAAAAGCAGAGTGTATTTCTTGTAAGGCAAGCTAGCGTTTGTTTCCCAGTCCTAAATGGAGGTGAATCACATGCAGTTTCTGGTCCTAGGAGCAAGAGTTGTTTTCTGGTAAGGAAAGTCACTATTGCGCTCCCATTGACATACACAGGTCAAACAGCACTCGCGTCTGTTCCCAGCATGTATAGTGTATTGGACTGAAGAGGAGCTTATTTTCGTGTCAGTTTCCTAAGCAGAGTTGAACTAGATATGGCTCATGTGTGTAGGAAGCAGAGTTCTTTTGTTCTGAGCAAGCTCACTGTTCACACCCCATAGGAAACCCAGTAGAGTAGAAGAGTGCTTTTTTCTCAAAAGCAGATTGTGTTTCTTGTAAGGAACTAGCGTTTGTTTCCCACTCCTAAATGGAGTTCAATCCCATGCAGATTCTCATCCTACGAGCAAGAGTTGTTTTCTGGTAAGAACAGTCACTATTGTGCTCCCATTGTCATACACAGGGCAAATAGCACTGGCGTCTGTTCCCAGCATGTGCAGTGTATTTGACTGAAGAGTATCTACTGTTCTTCTCAGTTTCCTAAGAAGAATTGAACTAGATATGGCCGTGTGTGTAGGAAGCACAGTTCTTTTGCTGTGAGCCAGCTCAATGTTCTGGCCCTGTAGAAAACACAGTAAAGTAGAAGAGTGCTCTTTTCTCAAAATCAGAGTGTGTTTCTTGTAAGGCAAGCTAGCGTTTGTTTCCCAGTCCTAAATGGAGTTGAATCACATGCAGTTTTTGGTCCTATGAGCAAGAGTTGTTTTCTGGTAAGGAAAGTCACTATTGGACTCCCATTGCCACACAGTACAAATAGCACTCGCGTCTGTTCCCAGCAAGTACAGTGTATTGGACTGAAGAGAGCTACTGTTCTTGTCAGTTTCCTAAGCAGAGTTGAACTAGATATAGCCCGTGTGTGTAGGAAGCACAGTTCTTTTGTTCTGAGCAATCTCACTGTTCAGACAGCATAGGAAGCAAAGTAGAGTAGAAGAGTGCCTTTTTCTCAAAAGCAGAGTGTGTTTCTTGTAAGGCGAGCTAGCATTTCTTTCCCAGTCCTAAATGGAGTTGAATCCCATGCAGTTTCTGGTCCTACGAGCAAGAGTTGTTTTCTGGTAAGAAGAGTCACTATTGTGCTCCCATTGAGATATACAGTGCAAGTAGCACTCACCTCTGTTTCCAGCAAGTAGAGTGTATTGGACTGAAGAGGATCTACTGTTCTAGTCAGTTTCCTAAGCAGCATTGAACTACATACGACCCGTGTGTGTAAGAAGCACAGTTCTTTTTTTCTGAGCAAGCTCACGGTTCGGAGCCCATAGGAAACACAGTAGCGTAGAAGAGTGCTCTTTTCTCAAAAGCAGAGTGTGTTTCTTGTAAGGCAAGCTAGCGTTTGTTTCCCAGTCCTAAATAGAGTTGAATCACATGCAGTTTCTGGTCCTAGGAGCAAGAGTTGTTTTCTGGTAAGGAAAGTCACTATTGTGTTCCAATTGCCATACACAGTGCAAATAGCACTGGCGTCTGTTCCCAGCAAGTATAGTGTATTGGACTGAAAGGAGCTTTTGTTCTTGTCAGTTTCCTTAGCAGAGTTAAACTAGATATGGCCCGTGTGTGTAGGAAGCACAGTTCTTTTGTTCTGAGCAAGCTAACTGTTTGGAACCCATAGGAAACCCAGTAGAGTAGAAGAGTGCTCTTTTCTCAAAAGCAGAGTATGTTTCTTGTAAGCCGAGCTAGCGTTTGTTTCCCAGTCCTAAATGGAGGTGAATCACATGCAGTTTCTGCTCCTAGGAGCAAGAATTGTTTTCTGGTAAGGAAAGACACTGTTGCGCTCCCTTTGACATACACAGTGCAAATAGCACTCGCGTCTGTTCCCAGCAAGTACACTGTATTGGACTGAAGAGTAGATACTGTTCTTGTCAGTTTCCTAAGCAGAGTTGAACTAGATATGGCCCGTGTGTGTAGGAAGCACATTTCTTTTGTTCTGAGCAAGCTCATTGTTCTGGCCCTATAGGAAACACAGTAGAGTAGAAGAGTGCTCTTTTCTCAAAAGCAGAGTGTGTTTCTTGTAAGTTCAGCTATTGTTTCTTTCCCAGTCCTAAATGGAGTTGCATCACATGCAGTTTCTGGTCGTACGAGGAAGAGTTGTTTTCTGGTAAGAAGAGTCACTATTGCGCTCCCATTGCAATACACACTGCAAATAGCACTCATGTCTGTTCCCAGCAATTACAGTGTATTGGACTGAAGAGGAGCTACTGTTCTTTTCAGATTCCTAAGCAGAGGTGAAATAGATATGGCCCGTGTGTGTAGGAAGCACAGTTCTTTTGTTCTGAGCAAGCTCACTGTTTTGGCCCTATAGGAAACACAGTGGAGGAGAAGAGTGCTCTTTTGTCAAAAGCAGAGTGTGTTTCTTGTGAGGCGAGCTAGCGTTTGTTTCCCAGTCCTAAATGGAGTTGCGTCACATGCAGTTTCTGGTCCTACGAGCAAGAGTTGTTTTCTGGTAAGAAGAGTCACTATTGAGCTCCAATTGCAATACACACTGCAAATAGCACTCTCGTCTGTTCCCAGCAATTACAGTGTATTGGACTGAAGAGGAGCTACTGTTCTTGTCAGTTTCCTAAGCAGAGTTGAAATAGATGTGGCCCGTGTGTGTAGGAAGCACAGTTCTTTTGTTCTGAGCAAGCTAACTGTTTGGACCCCATAGGAAACCCAGTAGATTAGAAGAGTGCTCTTTTCTGAAAAGCAGAGTATGTCTCTTGTAAGCCGAGCTAGCGTTTGTTTTCCAGTCCTAAATGGAGGTGAATCACATGCAGTTTCTGGTCCTACGAGCAAGAGTTGTTTTCTGGTAAGGAAAGACACTGTTGCGCTCCCTTTGCTATTCACAGTGCAAATAGCACTTGCGTCTGTTCCCAGCAAGTACAGTGAATTGGACTGAAGAGGAGCTACTGTTCTTGTCAGTTTCCTAAGCAGAGTTGAACTAGATATGGCCCGTGTGTGTAGGAAGCACAGTTCTTTTGTTGTGAGCCAGCTCACTGTTCTGGCCCTCAGGAAACACAGTAGAGTAGAAGAGTGCTCTTTTCTCAAAAGCAGAGTGTGTTTTTTGTAAGGTGAGCTAGCGATGGTTTCCCAGTCCTAAATGGAGTTGAATCACATGCAGTTTCTATTCCTATGAGCAACAGTTGTTTTCTGGTAAGAAGAGTCACGATTGTACTTCCATTGAGATATACAGTGCAAATAGCACTCGCCTCTGTTCCCAGCAAGTAAAGTGTATTGGACTGAAGAGGAGCTACTGTTCTTGTCAGTTTCCTAAGCAGAGTTGAACTAGATATGCCCCGTGTGTGTAGGAAGCACAGTTCTTTTGTTCTGAGCAAGCTCACTGTTCGGATTCCATAGGAAACACAGTAGAGTAGAAGAGTGCTCTTTTCTCAAAAGCAGAGTGTGTTGTTTCTAGTAAGGCAAGCTAGCGTTTCTTTCCCAGTCTTAAATGGAGTTGAATCACATGCAGTTTTTGGTCCTATGAGCAAGGGATGTTTTCTGGTAAAGAAAGTGACTATTGTGCTCCCTTTGCCATACACAGTTCAAATAGCACTCGCGTCTGTTCCCAGCAAGTACAGTGTATTGGACTGAAGAGGAGCTACTGTTCTTGTCAGTTTCCTAAGCAGTGTAGAACTACATATGGCTCGTGTGTGTAGGAAGCACAGTTCTTTTGTTCGGAGCAAGCTCACTGTTCGGACCCCATTGGAAACACAGTAGAGTAGAAGAGTGCTCTTTTCTCAAAAGCTGAGTGTGTTTCTTGAAAGGCAAGCTAGCGTTTGTTTCCCAGTCAGAAACGAAGTTGAATCCCGTGCAGGTTCTGGTCCTATGAGCAAGAGTTGTTTTCTGGTAAGAAAAGTCACTATTGTGCTCCCACTGCCATACACAGTGTAAATGGCACTCGCATCTGTTCCCTGAAAGTGCAGTGTATTGGACAGAAGAGGAGCTACTGTTCTTGTCAGTTTCCTAAGCAGAGTTGAACTAGATATAGCCCGTGTGTGTAGGAAGCACAGTTCTTTTATTCTGAGCAAGCTCACTGTTCGGACCCCATAGGAAACCCAGTAGAGTAGAAGAGTGCTCTTTTCTCAAAAGCAGAGAGTGTTTCTTGTAAGGTGAGCTAGCGTTTGTTTCCCAGTCCTAAATGGAGTTGAATCACATGCAGTTTCTGGTCCTAGGATCAAGAGTTGTTTTCTGGTAAGAAGAGTCACTATAGCGCTCCCATTGTGATACAAAGTGTAAATAGCACTTGCCTCTGTTCCCAGCAAGTACAGTGTATTGGACTGAAAGGAGCTGCTGTTCTTGTCAGTTTCCTAAGCAGAGTTGACCTAGATATGGCCCGTGTGGAGGAAGCACAGTTCTTTTATTCTGAGCAAGCTCACTGTTCTGGCCCTGTAGGAAAGACATTAGAGTAGAAGAGTGTTCTTTTATCAAAAGCAGAGTGTGTTTATAGTAAGGCGAGCTAGCATTTGTTTCCCATTCCTAAATGGCATTGAATCACATGCAGTTTTTGGTCCTATGAGCAAGAGTTTTTTTCTGGTAAGGAAAGTCACTGTTGCACTCCCATTTCCAAACACAGTGCAAATAGCACTCGCGTCTGTTCCCAGCAAGTACACTGTATTGGACTGAAGAGGAGCTACTGTTCTTGTCAGTTTCCTAAGCAGAGTTGAACTAGATATGGCCCGTGTGTGTAGGAAGCACATTTCTTTTGTTCTGAGCAAGCTCATTGTTCTGGCCCTATAGGAAACACAGTAGAGTAGAAGAGTGCTCTTTTTCAAAAGCAGAGTGTGTTTCTTGTAAGTTCAGCTATTGTTTCTTTCCCAGTCCTAAATGGAATTGCGACACATGCAGTTTCTGGTCGTACGAGGAAGAGTTGTTTGCTGGTAAGAAGAGTCACTATTGCGCTCGCATTGCAATACACACTGCAAATAGCACTCATGTCTCTTCCCAACAATTACAGTGTATTGGACTGAAGAGGAGCTACTGTTCTTTTCAGATTCCTAAGCAGAGGTGAAATAGATATGGCCCGTGTGTGTAGGAAGCACAGTTCTTTTGTTCTGAGCAAGCTCACTGTTCTGGCCCTATAGGAAACACAGTGGAGGAGAAGAGTGCTCTTTACTCAAAAGCAGAGTGTGTTTCTTGTGAGGCGAGCTAGCGTTTGTTTCCCAGTCCTAAATGGAGTTGAATCACATGCAGTTTCTATTCCTATGAGCAAGAGATGTTTTCTGGTAAGAAGAATCACTATTTTGCTCCCATTGCCATACACAGTGCAAATAGCACTCGCGTCTGTTCCCAGCAAGTACAGTGTATTGGACTGAAGAGGAGCTACTGTTCTTGTCAGTTTCCTAAGCAGAGTTGAACTAGATATGGCCCGTGTGTGTAGGAAGCACAGTTCTTTTGTTCTGAGCAAGCTCATTGTTCTGGCCCTATAGGAAACACAGTAGAGTAGAAGAGTGCTCTTTTCTTAAAAGCAGAGTGTGTTTCTTGTAAGGTGAGCTAGTGTTTCTTTCACAGTCCTAAATGGAGTTGAGTCACATGCAATTTCTGGTCGTATGAGCAAGAGTTGTTTTCTGGTAACAAGAGTCACTATTGTGCTCCCATTGCAATACACAGTGCAAATAGCACTCATGTCTGTTCCCAGCAAGTACAGTGTGTTGGACTGAAGAGGAGCTACTGTTCTTGTGAGTGTCCTAAGCAGAGTTGAACTAGATATGGCCCGTGTGTGTAGGATGCACAGTTCTTTTGTTCTGAGCAAGCTCACTGTTCTGGCCCTGTAGGAAACACAGTAGAGTAGAAGAGTGCTCTTTTCTCAAAACCAGAGTGTGATTCTTGTAAGTTCAGCTAGTGTTTCTTTCCCAGTCCTAAATGGAGTTGCGTCACATGCAGTTTCTGGTCGTACGAGCAAGAGTTGTTTTCTGGTAAGAAGAGTCACTATTGCGCTCCCATTGCAATACACACTGCAAATAGCACTCATGTCTGTTCCCAGCAAGTACAGTGTATTGGACTGAAGAGGAGCTACTGTTCTTTTCAGTTTCCTAAGCAGAGTTGAACTAGATTTGGCCCGTGTGTGTAGGAAGCACATTTCTTTTGTTCTGAGCAAGCTCACTGTTCTGGCCCTATAGGAAACACAGAAGAGTAGAAGAGTGCTCTTTTCTCAAAAGCAGAGTGTGTTTCTTGTAAGTTCAGCTATTGTTTCTTTCCCAGTCCTAAATGGAGTTGCGTCACATGCAGTTTCTGGTCCTACGAGCAAGAGTTGTTTTCTGGTAAGAAGAGTCACTATTGCGCTCCCATTGCAATACACACTGCAAATAGCACTCATGTCTGTTCCCAGCAATTACAGTGTATTGGACTGAAGAGGAGCTACTGTTCTTGTCAGTTTCCTAAGCAGAGTTGAAATAGATGTGGCCCGTGTGTGTAGGAAGCACAGTTCTTTTGTTCTGAGCAAGCTAACTGTTTGGACCCCATAGGAAACCCAGTAGATTAGAAGAGTGCTCTTTTCTCAAAAGCAGAGTATGTTTCTTGTAAGCAGTGCTAGCGTTTGTTTTCCAGTCCTAAATGGAGGTGAATCACATGCAGTTTCTGGTCCTACGAGCAAGAGTTGTTTTCTGGTAAGGAAAGACACTGTTGCGCTCCCTTTGCTATACACAGTGCAAATAGCATTCGCGTCTGTTCCCAGCAAGTACAGTGAATTGGACTGAAGAGGAGCTACTGTTCTTGTCAGTTTCCTAAGCAGAGTTGAACTAGATATGGCCCGTGGTGTAGGAACCACAGTTCTTTTGTTGTGAGCCAGCTCACTGTTCTGGCCCTCAGGAAACACAGTAGAGTAGAAGAGTGCTCTTTTCTCAAAAGCAGAGTGTGTTTTTTGTAAGGTGAGCTAGCGATGGTTTCCCAGTCCTAAATGGAGTTGAATCACATGCAGTTTCTATTCCTATGAGCAACAGTTGTTTTCTGGTAAGAAGAGTCACTATTGTGCTTCCATTGAGATATACAGTGCAAATAGCACTCGCCTCTGTTCCCAGCAAGTAAAGTGTATTGGACTGAAGAGGAGCTACTGTTCTTGTCAGTTTCCTAAGCACAGTTGAACTAGATATGCCCCGTGTGTGTAGGAAGCACAGTTCTTTTGTTCTGAGCAAGCTCACTGTTCGGATTCCATAGGAAACACAGTAGAGTAGAAGAGTGCTCTTTTCTCAAAAGCAGAGTGTGTTGTTTCTTGTAAGGCAAGCTAGCGTTTCTTTCCCAGTCTTAAATGGAGTTGAATCACATGCAGTTTTTGGTCCTATGAGCAAGGGATATTTTCTGGTAAGGAAAGTCACTATTGTGCTCCCTTTGCCATACACAGTTCAAATAGCACTCGCGTCTGTTCCCAGCAAGTACAGTGTATTGGACTGAAGAGGAGCTACTGTTCTTGTCAGTTTCCTAAGCAGTGTAGAACTACATATGGCTCGTGTGTGTAGGAAGCACAGTTCTTTTGTTCGGAGCAAGCTCACTGTTCGGACCCCATTGGAAACACAGTAGAGTAGAAGAGTGCTCTTTTCTCAAAAGCTGAGTGTGTTTCTTGAAAGGCAAGCTAGCGTTTGTTTCCCAGTCAGAAACGAAGTTGAATCCCGTGCAGGTTCTGGTCCTATGAGCAAGAGTTGTTTTCTGGTAAGAAAAGTCACTATTGTGCTCCCACTGCCATACACAGTGTAAATGGCACTCGCATCTGTTCCCTGAAAGTGCAGTGTATTGGACAGAAGAGGAGCTACTGTTCTTGTCAGTTTCCTAAGCAGAGTTGAACTAGATATAGCCCGTGTGTGTAGGAAGCACAGTTCTTTTATTCTGAGCAAGCTCACTGTTCGGACCCCATAGGAAACCCAGTAGAGTAGAAGAGTGCTCTTTTCTCAAAAGCAGAGAGTGTTTCTTGTAAGGTGAGCTAGCGTTTGTTTCCCAGTCCTAAATGGAGTTGAATCACATGCAGTTTCTGGTCCTAGGATCAAGAGTTGTTTTCTGGTAAGAAGAGTCACTATAGCGCTCCCATTGTGATACAAAGTGTAAATAGCACTTGCCTCTGTTCCCAGCAAGTACAGTGTATTGGACTGAAAGGAGCTGCTGTTCTTGTCAGTTTCCTAAGCAGAGTTGACCTAGATATGGCCCGTGTGGAGGAAGCACAGTTCTTTTATTCTGAGCAAGCTCACTGTTCTGGCCCTGTAGGAAAGACATTAGAGTAGAAGAGTGTTCTTTTATCAAAAGCAGAGTGTGTTTATAGTAAGGCGAGCTAGCATTTGTTTCCCATTCCTAAATGGCATTGAATCACATGCAGTTTTTGGTCCTATGAGCAAGAGTTTTTTTCTGGTAAGGAAAGTCACTGTTGCACTCCCATTTCCAAACACAGTGCAAATAGCACTCGCGTCTGTTCCCAGCAAGTACACTGTATTGGACTGAAGAGGAGCTACTGTTCTTGTCAGTTTCCTAAGCAGAGTTGAACTAGATATGGCCCGTGTGTGTAGGAAGCACATTTCTTTTGTTCTGAGCAAGCTCATTGTTCTGGCCCTATAGGAAACACAGTAGAGTAGAAGAGTGCTCTTTTTCAAAAGCAGAGTGTGTTTCTTGTAAGTTCAGCTATTGTTTCTTTCCCAGTCCTAAATGGAATTGCGACACATGCAGTTTCTGGTCGTACGAGGAAGAGTTGTTTGCTGGTAAGAAGAGTCACTATTGCGCTCGCATTGCAATACACACTGCAAATAGCACTCATGTCTCTTCCCAACAATTACAGTGTATTGGACTGAAGAGGAGCTACTGTTCTTTTCAGATTCCTAAGCAGAGGTGAAATAGATATGGCCCGTGTGTGTAGGAAGCACAGTTCTTTTGTTCTGAGCAAGCTCACTGTTCTGGCCCTATAGGAAACACAGTGGAGGAGAAGAGTGCTCTTTACTCAAAAGCAGAGTGTGTTTCTTGTGAGGCGAGCTAGCGTTTGTTTCCCAGTCCTAAATGGAGTTGAATCACATGCAGTTTCTATTCCTATGAGCAAGAGATGTTTTCTGGTAAGAAGAATCACTATTTTGCTCCCATTGCCATACACAGTGCAAATAGCACTCGCGTCTGTTCCCAGCAAGTACAGTGTATTGGACTGAAGAGGAGCTACTGTTCTTGTCAGTTTCCTAAGCAGAGTTGAACTAGATATGGCCCGTGTGTGTAGGAAGCACAGTTCTTTTGTTCTGAGCAAGCTCATTGTTCTGGCCCTATAGGAAACACAGTAGAGTAGAAGAGTGCTCTTTTCTTAAAAGCAGAGTGTGTTTCTTGTAAGGTGAGCTAGTGTTTCTTTCACAGTCCTAAATGGAGTTGAGTCACATGCAATTTCTGGTCGTATGAGCAAGAGTTGTTTTCTGGTAACAAGAGTCACTATTGTGCTCCCATTGCAATACACAGTGCAAATAGCACTCATGTCTGTTCCCAGCAAGTACAGTGTGTTGGACTGAAGAGGAGCTACTGTTCTTGTGAGTGTCCTAAGCAGAGTTGAACTAGATATGGCCCGTGTGTGTAGGATGCACAGTTCTTTTGTTCTGAGCAAGCTCACTGTTCTGGCCCTGTAGGAAACACAGTAGAGTAGAAGAGTGCTCTTTTCTCAAAACCAGAGTGTGATTCTTGTAAGTTCAGCTAGTGTTTCTTTCCCAGTCCTAAATGGAGTTGCGTCACATGCAGTTTCTGGTCGTACGAGCAAGAGTTGTTTTCTGGTAAGAAGAGTCACTATTGCGCTCCCATTGCAATACACACTGCAAATAGCACTCATGTCTGTTCCCAGCAAGTACAGTGTATTGGACTGAAGAGGAGCTACTGTTCTTTTCAGTTTCCTAAGCAGAGTTGAACTAGATTTGGCCCGTGTGTGTAGGAAGCACATTTCTTTTGTTCTGAGCAAGCTCACTGTTCTGGCCCTATAGGAAACACAGAAGAGTAGAAGAGTGCTCTTTTCTCAAAAGCAGAGTGTGTTTCTTGTAAGTTCAGCTATTGTTTCTTTCCCAGTCCTAAATGGAGTTGCGTCACATGCAGTTTCTGGTCCTACGAGCAAGAGTTGTTTTCTGGTAAGAAGAGTCACTATTGCGCTCCCATTGCAATACACACTGCAAATAGCACTCATGTCTGTTCCCAGCAATTACAGTGTATTGGACTGAAGAGGAGCTACTGTTCTTGTCAGTTTCCTAAGCAGAGTTGAAATAGATGTGGCCCGTGTGTGTAGGAAGCACAGTTCTTTTGTTCTGAGCAAGCTAACTGTTTGGACCCCATAGGAAACCCAGTAGATTAGAAGAGTGCTCTTTTCTCAAAAGCAGAGTATGTTTCTTGTAAGCAGTGCTAGCGTTTGTTTTCCAGTCCTAAATGGAGGTGAATCACATGCAGTTTCTGGTCCTACGAGCAAGAGTTGTTTTCTGGTAAGGAAAGACACTGTTGCGCTCCCTTTGCTATACACAGTGCAAATAGCATTCGCGTCTGTTCCCAGCAAGTACAGTGAATTGGACTGAAGAGGAGCTACTGTTCTTGTCAGTTTCCTAAGCAGAGTTGAACTAGATATGGCCCGTGGTGTAGGAACCACAGTTCTTTTGTTGTGAGCCAGCTCACTGTTCTGGCCCTCAGGAAACACAGTAGAGTAGAAGAGTGCTCTTTTCTCAAAAGCAGAGTGTGTTTTTTGTAAGGTGAGCTAGCGATGGTTTCCCAGTCCTAAATGGAGTTGAATCACATGCAGTTTCTATTCCTATGAGCAACAGTTGTTTTCTGGTAAGAAGAGTCACTATTGTGCTTCCATTGAGATATACAGTGCAAATAGCACTCGCCTCTGTTCCCAGCAAGTAAAGTGTATTGGACTGAAGAGGAGCTACTGTTCTTGTCAGTTTCCTAAGCACAGTTGAACTAGATATGCCCCGTGTGTGTAGGAAGCACAGTTCTTTTGTTCTGAGCAAGCTCACTGTTCGGATTCCATAGGAAACACAGTAGAGTAGAAGAGTGCTCTTTTCTCAAAAGCAGAGTGTGTTGTTTCTTGTAAGGCAAGCTAGCGTTTCTTTCCCAGTCTTAAATGGAGTTGAATCACATGCAGTTTTTGGTCCTATGAGCAAGGGATATTTTCTGGTAAGGAAAGTCACTATTGTGCTCCCTTTGCCATACACAGTTCAAATAGCACTCGCGTCTGTTCCCAGCAAGTACAGTGTATTGGACTGAAGAGGAGCTACTGTTCTTGTCAGTTTCCTAAGCAGAGTAGAACTACATATGGCTCGTGTGTGTAGGAAGCACAGTTCTTTTGTTCTGAGCAAGCTCACTGTTCGGACCCCATTGGAAACACAGTAGAGTAGAAGAGTGCTCTTTTCTCAAAAGCAGAGTGTGTTTCTTGAAAGGCGAGCTAGCGTTTCTTTCCCAGTCAGAAACGAAGTTGAATCCCATGCAGGTTCTGGTCCTATGAGCAAGAGTTGTTTTCTGGTAAGAAAAGTCACTATTGTGCTCCCATTGCCATACAAAGTGCAAATAGCACTCGCGTCTGTTCCCTGAAAGTACAGTGTATTGGACAGAAGAGGAGCTACTGTTCTTGTCAGTTTCCTAAGCAGAGTTGAACTAGATATAGCCCGTGTTTGTAGGAAGCACAGTTCTTTTATTCTGAGAAAGCTCACTATTCGGACCCCAAAGGAAACACAGTAGAGTAGAAGAGTGCTCTTTTCTCAAAAGCAGAGAGTGTTTCTTGTAAGGCGAGCTTGCGTATGTTTCCCAGTCCTAAATGGAGTTGAATCCCATGCAGTTTCTGGTCCTATGAGCAATAGTTGTTTTCTGGTAAGAAGAGTCACTATTGTGCTCCCATTGTCATACACAGGGCAAATAGCACTGGCGTCTGTTACCAGAATGTACAGTGTATTGGACTGAAGAGTATCTACTGTTCTTGTCAGTTTCCTAAGCATAGTTGAACTAGATATGGCCCGTGTGTGTAGGAAGCACAGTTCTTTTGTTCTGAGAAAGCTGACTGTTCTGGCCCTATAGTAAACAGAGTAGAGTAGAAGCGTGCTCTTTTCTCAAAAGCAGAGTGTGTTTCTTGCAAGGCGAGCTAGCGTTCGTTTCCCAGTCCTAAATGGAGTTGAAGCACATGCAATTTCTGGTCCTACAAGCAAGAGTTGTTTTCTGCTAAGGAGAGTCACTATTGAGCTCCCAATATCATACACAGTGCAAATAGCTCTCGCTTCAGCTCTCAGCAAGTACAGTGTATTGGATTGAAGAGGATCTACTGTTCTTGTGTGTTTCCTAAGCAGAGTTGAACTAGATATGTCCCTTGTGTGTAGGAAGCACAGTTCTTTTGTTCTGAGCAAGCTTACTGTTCTGGCCCTATAGGAAACACAGTAGAGTAGAAGCATGCTCTTTTCTCAAAAGCAGAGTGTGTTTCTTGTAAGGCTAGCTAGTGTTTGTTTCCCAGTCCTAAATGGAGTTGAATCGCATGCAGTTTCTGGTCCTACGAGCAAGAGTTGTTTTCCTGTAAGAAGAGTCACTATTTGCTCCCATTGTCATACACAGTGCAAATTGCACTGGCGTCTGTTCCCAGCATGTACAGTGTATCGGACTGAAGAGGATCTACTGTTCTTGTGTGTTTCCTAAGCAGAGTTAAACTAGATATGGCCCGTGTGTGTAGGAAGTACAGTTCTTTAGTTCTGAGCAAGCTCACTGTTCTGGCCGTATAGGAAACACAGTAGAGTAGAAGAGTGTTCTTTTCTCAAAAGCAGAGTGTGTTTCTTGTAATGGGAGCTATCATTTGTTTCCCAGTCCTAAATGGAGTTGAATCACATGCGGTTTCTGTTCCTAGGAACAAGAGTTGTTTTCTGGTAAGAAGAGTCACTATTGTGCTCCCATTGCCAAACACAGTGCAAATAGCAGTGGCGTCTGTTCCCAGCAAGTACAGAGTATTGGACAGAAGAGGAGCTATTGTTTTTGTCACTTTCCTAAGCAGAGTTGAACTAGATATTGCTCGTGTGTTTAGGAAGCACAGTTCTTTTGTTCTGAGCAAGCTCACTGTTCTGGCCCTATAGGAAACACAGTAGAGTAGAAGAGTGCTCTTTTCTCAAAAGCAGATTGTGTTTGTTGTGAGGCGAACTAGCGTTTGTTTCCCAGTCAGAAATGGAGTTGAATCCCATGCAGTTTCTGGTCCTAAGTGCAAGAGTTGTTTTCTGGTAAGAAGAGTCACTATTGTGCTCCCATTGACACACACAGTGCAAATAGCACTCGAGTCTGCTCCCAGCAAGTACAGTGTATTGGACTGAAGAGGAGCTCCTGTTCTTGTCTGTTTCCTAAGCAGAGTTGAACTAGATATAGCCCGAGTGTGTAGGAAGCACATTTCTTTTGTTCTGAGCAAGCTCACTGTTCTCGCCCTATAGGAAACACAGTAGAGTAGAAGAGTGCTCTTTTCTCAAAAGCAGAGTGTGTTTCTTGTAAGGTGAGCTAGTGTTTGTTTCCCAGTCCTAAATGGAGTTCAATCACATGCAGTTTCTGGTCCTATGAGCAAGAGTTGTTTTATGGTAAGAAGAGTCACTATTGCGCTCCCATTGTCATACACAGGGCAAATAGCACTGGCGTCTTTTCCCAGCATGTAAAGTGTATTGGACTGAAGAGGATCTACTGTTCTTGTCAGGTTCCTAAGCAGAGTTGAACTAGATATTGCCCGTGTGTGTAGGAAGCACAGTTCTTTTGTTATGAGCAGGCTCACTCTTCTGGCCTATAGGAGAGACAGTAGAGTAGAGAGTGCTCTTTTCTCAAAAGCAGAGTGTGTTTCTTGTAAGGCGAGCTTGCATTTGTTTCCCAGTCTTAATGGAGTTGAATCACATGCAGTTTCTGGTCCTCTGAGCAAGAGTTGTTTTCTGGAAAGGAAAGTCACTTTTGTGCTCCCTTTGCCATACACAGTGCAAATAGCACTCGCGTCTGTTCCCAGCAAGCACAGTGTATTGGACTGAAGAGGAGCTACTGTTCTTGTCAGTTTCCTAAGCAGAGTTGAAGTACATATGGCCCGTGTGTGTAGGAAGCACAGTTCTTTTGTTCTGAGCAAGCTCACTGTTCTGGCACTGTAGGAAACACAGACTAGTAGAAGAGTGCTCTTTTCTCAAAAGCAGAGTGTGTTTCTTGTAAGGCTAGCTAGTGTTTGTTTCCCAGTCCTAAATGGAGTTGAATCACATGCAGTTTCTGGTCCTACGAGCAAGAGTTGTTTTCTGGTAAGAAGAGTCACTATTGTGCTACCATTGCCATACACAGTGCAAATATCACTCGTGTCTGTTCCCAGCAAGTACAGTGTATTGGACTGAAGAGGATCTACTGTTCTTGTCAGTTTCCTAAGCAGACTTGAACTAGATATGGCCCGTGTGTGTAGGAAGCACATTTCTTTAGTTCTGAGCAAGCTCACTGTTCTGGCCGTATAGGAAACACAGTAGAGTAGAAGAGTGCTCTTTTCTCAAAAGCAGAGTGTGTTTCTTCTAAGGCGAGCTAGCGTTTGTTCCCCAGTCCTAAATGGAGTTGAATCACATGCAGTTTCTGGTCCTACGAGCAAGAGTTGTTTTCTGGTATGAAAAGTCACTATTGTGCTCCCATTGTCATACACAGTGCAAATAGCACTCGCGTCTGTTCCCAGCAAGTACAGTGTATTCGACAGAAGAGGAGCTACTGTTCTTGTCAGTTTCTTAAGCAGAGTTGAAGTAGATATGTCCCGTGTGTGTGAAGCACAGTTCTTTTGTTCTGAGCAAGCTCACTGTTCTGGCCCTTAGGAAACACAGTAGAGTAGAAGAGTGCTCTTTTCTCAAAAGCAGAGTGTGTTTCTTGTAAGGTGAGCTAGCGTTTGTTTCCCAGTCCTAAATGGAGTTGAATCACATGCAGTTTCTGTCCTACGAGCAAGAGTTGTTTTCTGGTAAGGAGAGTCACTATTGCGCTCCCATTGCCATACACAGGGCAAATAGCTCTCACGTCTGTTCCCAGCAAGTACAGTGTATTAGACTGAAGAGGAGCTACTGATCTTGTCATTTTCCTAAGCAGAGTTGAACTAGATATGGCCCGTGTGTTTTTGAAGCACAAATCTTGTGTTCTGAGCAAGCTCACTCTTCGGGCACTATAGAAAATACAGAAGAGTAGAAGAGTGCTCTTTTCTCAAAAGCAGAGCGTGTTTCTTGTAAGGCGAGCTAGTGTTTGTTTCCCAGTCCATAATGGAGTTGAATCACATGCAGTTTCTGGTCCTGCGAGCAAGATTTGTTTTCTGGTAAGAAGAGTCACTATTGTGCTCCCATTGCCATACACAGTGCAAATAGCACTCGTGTCTGTTCCCAGCAAGTACATTGTATTGGACAGAAGAGGAGCTACTGTTCTTGTCAGTTTCTTAAGCAGAGTTGAAGTAGATATGTCCCGTGTGTGTGAAGCACAGTTCTTTTGTTCTGAGCAACCTCACTTTTCAGACCCCATAGGAAACACAGTAGAGTAGAAGAGTGCTCTTTTCTCAAAAGCAGAGTGTGTTTCTTGCAAGGTGAGCTAGCGTTTGTTTCCCAGTCCTAAATGGAGTTGAATCACATGCAGTTTCAGTCCTACGAGCAAGAGTTGTTTTCTGTAAAGGAAAGTCACTATTGTGCTCCCTTTGCCATACACAGTGCGAATAGCACTCGCTTCTGTTCCCAGCAAGTACAGTATATTGGACTGAAGAGGAGCTACTGCACTTCTCAGTTTCCTAAGCAGAGTTGAACTAGATATGGCCCGTGTGTGTAGGAAACACAGTTCTTTTGTTCAGAGCAAGCTCACTGTTCTGGCCCTATAGGAAACACAGTAGAGTAGAAGAGTGCTCTTTTCTCAAAAGCAGAGTGTGTTTCTTGTAAGGCGAACTAGCGTTTGTTTCCCAGTCCTAAATGGAGTTGAATCACATGCAGTTTCTGGTCCTACAAGCAATAGTTGTTTTCTGGTAAGGAAAGTCACTATTGTGCTCCTTTTGCCATCCACAGTGCAAATAGCACTCGTGTCTGTTCCCAGCAAGTACAGTGTATTGGACTGAAGCGGAGCTACTGTTCTTGTCAGTTTCCTAAGCAGCATTGAACTAGATATGGCTCGTGTGTGTAGGAAGCACAGTTCTTTAGGTCTGAGCAAGCTCACTGTTCTGGCCCTATAGGAAACACAGTAGAGTAGAAGCGTGCTCTTTTCTCAAAAGCAGAGTGTGTTTCTTCTAAGGCGAGCTAGCGTTTGTTTCCAAGTCCTAAATGGAGTTGAATCGCATGCAATTTCTGGTCCTACAAGCAAGAGTTGTTTTCTGCTAAGGAGAGTCACTATTGAGCTCCCACTGTCATACACAGTGCAAAGAGCTCTCGCTTCTGCTCTCAGCAAGTACAGTGTATTGGATTGAAGAGGATCTACTGTTCTTGTGTGTTTCCTAAGCAGAGTTGAACTAGATATGTCCCTTGTGTGTAGGAAGCACAGTTCTTTTGTTCTGAGCAAGCTTACTGTTCTGGCCCTATAGGAAACACAGTAGTGTAGAAGCATGCTCTTTTCTCAAAAGCAGAGTGTGTTTCATCTAAGGCGAGCTAGCATTTGTTTCCCAGTCTAAATGGAGTTGAATCACATGCAGTTTCTGGTCCTACAAGCAAGAGTTGTTTTCTGCTAAGAAGAGTCACTATTGAGCTTCCAATGTCATACACAGTGCAAATTGCTCTCGCGTCTGCTCTCAGCAAGTACAGTGTATTGGACTGAAGAGGAGCTACTGTTCTTGTCAGTTTCCTAAGCAGAGTTGAACTAGATATGGCCCGTGTGTGTAGGAAGCACAGTTCTTTTGTTCTGAGCAAGCTCACAGTTCAGAACCCATAGGAAACACAGTAGAGTAGAAGAGTGCTGTTTTCTCAAAAGCAGAGTGTGTTTCTTGTAAGGCGAGCTAGCATTTATTTCGCAGTCCTAAATGGTGTTGAATCACATGCAGTTTCTGGTCCTACCAGCAAGAGTTGTTTTCTGGTAGGAAGAGTCACTATTGTGCTCCCATTGCCATACACAGTGCAAATAGCACTCGCGTCTGTTCCCAGCAAGCACAGTGTAATGGACAGAGGAGGAGATACTGTTCTTGTCAGTTTCCTATCCAGAGTTGAACTAGATATAACCCGTGTGTAGGAAGCACAGTTCTTTTGTTCTGAGCAAGCTCACTGTTCGGACCCCATAGGAAACACAGCAGAGTAGAAGAGTGCTCTTTTCTCAAAAGCAGAGTGTGTTTCTTGTAAGGCTAGCTAGTGTTTGTTTCCCAGTCCTAAATGGAGTTGAATCGCATGCAGTTTCTGGTCCTACGAGCAAGAGTTGATTTCCTGTAAGAAGAGTCACTATTTGCTCCCATTGTCATACACAGTGCAAATTGCACTGGCGTCTGTTCCCAGCGTGTACAGTGTATCGGACTGAAGAGGATCTACTGTTCTTGTCTGTTTCCTAAGCAGAGTTGAACTAGATATAGCCCGAGTGTGTAGGAAGCACATTTATTTTGTTCTGTGCAAGCTCACTGTTCTCGCCCTATAGGAAACACAGTAGAGTAGAAGAGTGCTCTTTTCTCAAAAGCAGAGTGTGTTTCTTGTAACGTGAGCTAGTGTTTGTTTCCCAGTCCTAAATGGAGTTCAATCACATGCAGTTTCTGGTCCTACGAGCAAGAGTTGTTTTATGGTAAGAAGAGTCACTATTGCGCTCCCATTGTCATACACAGGGCAAATAGCACTGGCGTCTTTTCCCAGCATGTAAAGTGAATTGGACTGAAGAGGATCTACTGTTCTTGTCAGGTTCCTAAGCAGAGTTGAACTAGATATTGCCCGTGTGTGTAGGAAGCACAGTTCTTTTGTTCTGAGCAAGCTCACTCTTCTGGCCTATAGGAAAGACAGTAGAGTAGAGAGTGCTGTTTTCTCAAAAGCAGAGTGTGTTTCTTGTAAGGCGAGCTTGCATTTGTTTCCCAGTCCTAAATGGAGTTGAATCACATGCAGTTTCTGGTCCTCCGAGCAAGAGTTGTTTTCTGGAAAGGAAAGTCACTTTTGTGCTCCCTTTGCCATACACAGTGCAAATAGCACTCGCGTCTGTTGCGAGCAAGTACAGTGTATTGGACTGAAGAGGATCTACTGTTCTTGTCAGTTTCCTAAGCAGAGTTGAAGTACATATGGCCCGTGTGTGTAGGAAGCACAGTTCTTTTGTTCTGAGCAAGCTCACTGTTCTGGCACTGTAGGAAACACAGAATAGTAGAAGAGTGCTCTTTTCTCAAAAGCAGAGTGTGTTTCTTGTAAGGCGTGCTACCGTTTGTTTCCCAGTCCTAAATGGAGTTGAATCACATGCAGTTTCTGGTCCTACGAGCAAGAGTTGTTTTCTGGTAAGAAGAGTCACTATTGTGCTACCATTGCCATACACAGTGCAAATATCACTCGTGTCTGTTCCCAGCAAGTACAGTGTATTGGACTGAAGAGGATCTACTGTTCTTGTCAGTTTCCTAAGCAGACTTGAACTAGATATGGCCCGTGTGTGTAGGAAGCACATTTCTTTAGTTCTGAGCAAGCTCACTGTTCTGGCCGTATAGGAAACACAGTAGAGTAGAAGAGTGCTCTTTTCTCAAAAGCAGAGTGTGTTTCTTCTAAGGCGAGCTAGCGTTTGTTCCCCAGTCCTAAATGGAGTTGAATCACATGCAGTTTCTGGTCCTACGAGCAAGAGTTGTTTTCTGGTATGAAAAGTCACTATTGTGCTCCCATTGTCATACACAGTGCAAATAGCACTCGCGTCTGTTCCCAGCAAGTACAGTGTATTGGACAGAAGAGGAGCTACTGTTCTTGTCAGTTTCTTAAGCAGAGTTGAAGTAGATATGTCCCGTGTGTGTGAAGCACAGTTCTTTTGTTCTGAGCAAGCTCACTGTTCTGGCCCTTAAGAAACACAGTAGAGTAGAAGAGTACTCTTTTCTCAAAAGCAGAGTGTGTTTCTTGTAAGGTGAGCTAGCATTTGTTTCCCAGTCCTAAATGGAGTTGAATCACATGCAGTTTCTGTCCTACGAGCAAGAGTTGTTTTCTGTAAAGGAAAGTCACTATTGTGCTCCCTTTGCCATACACAGTGCAAATAGCAGTGGTGTCTGTTCCCAGCAAGTACAGTGTATTGGACTGAAGAGGAGCTACTGCACTTATCAATTTCCTAAGCAGAGTTGAACTAGATACGGCCCGTGTGTGTAGGAAGCACAGTTCTTTTGTTCTGAACAAGCTCACTGTTCTGGCACTATAGGAAACAAAGTAGAGTAGAAGAGTGCTCTTTACTCAAAAGCAGAGTATGTTTCTCCTAAGGCGAGCTAGCGTTTCTTTCCCAGTCCTAAATGGAGTTTAATCACATGCAGTTTCTGGTCCTACAATCAAGAGTTGTTTTCTGGTAAGAAGAGTCACTAATGCACTCCCATTGTCATACACAGGGCAAATAGCACTCGCATTTGTTCCCAGCATGTACAGTGTTTTGGACTGAAGAGGATCTACTGTTCTTGTCAGTTTCCTAAGCAGAGTTGAACTACATATGGCCCTTGTGTGTAGGAAGCACATTTCTTTGTTCTGAGCAAGCTCACTGTTCGGACCCCATAGGAAACACAGTAGAGTATAAGAGTGCTCTTTTCTCAGAAGCAGAGTGTGTTTGTTGTAAGGCGAACTAGCGTTTGTTTCCCAGTCCTAAATGGAGTTGAATCTCATGCAGTTTCTGGTCCTACGAGCAAGAGTTGTTTTCTGGTAAGGAAAGTCACTATTGTGCTCCTTTTGCCATACACAGTGAAAATAGCACTCGTGTCTGTTCCCAGCAAGTACTGTGTATTTGACTGAAGCGGAGCTACTGTTCTTGTCAGTTTCCTAAGCAGACTTGAACTAGATATGGCCCGTGTGTGTAGGAAGCACATTTCTTTTGTTCTGAGCAAGCTCACTGTTCTGGACCTATAGGAAACACAGAAGAGTAGAAGAGTGCTCTTTCTCAAAGCAGAGTGTGTTTCTTGTAAGGCGAGCTAGAGTTTTTCCCAGTCCTAAATGGAGTTGAATCACATGCAGTTTCTGGTCCTACGAGCAAGAGTTGTTTTCTGGTAAGAAGAGTCACTATTGTGCTACTATTGCCATACACAGTGCAAATAGCACTCGCGTCTGTTCCCAGCAAATACAGTGTATTGGACAGAAGAGGATCTTCTGTTCTTGTCAGTTTCCTGAGCAGAGTTGAACTAGATATGGCCTGTGTGTGTAGGAAGCACAGTTCTTTTGTTCTGAGCAAGCTCACTGTTCTGGCCCTATAGGAAACTCAGTAGAGTAGAAGAGTGCTCTTTTCTCAAAAGCAGAGTGTGTTTCTTCGAAGGCGAGCTAGCGTTTGTTTCCAAGTCCTAAAGGAGTTGAATCACATGCAGTTTCTGGTCCTACAAGAAAGAGTTGTTTTCTGGTAAGGAGAGTCACTATTGCGCTCCCATTGCCATACACAGGGCAAATAGCTCTCACGTCTGTTCCCAGCAAGTACAGTGTATTAGACTGAAGAGGAGCTACTGATCTTGTCAGTTTCCTAAGCAGAGTTGAACTAGATATGGCCCGTGTGTTTTTGAAGCACAAATCTTGTGTTCTGAGCAAGCTCACTCTTCGGGCACTATAGAAAATACAGAAGAGTAGAAGAGTGCTCTTTTCTCAAAAGCAGAGCGTGTTTCTTGTAAGGCGAGCTAGTGTTTGTTTCCCAGTCCATAATGGAGTTGAATCACATGCAGTTTCTGGTCCTGCGAGCAAGATTTGTTTTCTGGTAAGAAGAGTCACTATTGTGCTCCCATTGCCATACACAGTGCAAATAGCACTCGTGTCTGTTCCCAGCAACTACATTGTATTGGACAGAAGAGGAGCTACTGTTCTTGTCAGTTTCTTAAGCAGAGTTGAAGTAGATATGTCCCGTGTGTGTGAAGCACAGTTCTTTTGTTCTGAGCAACCTCACTTTTCAGACCCCATAGGAAACACAGTAGAGTAGAAGAGTGCTCTTTTCTCAAAAGCAGAGTGTGTTTCTTGTAAGGTGAGCTAGCGTTTGTTTCCCAGTCCTAAATGGAGTTGAATCACATGCAGTTTCTGTCCTACGAGCAAGAGTTGTTTTCTGTAAAGGACAGTCACTATTGTGCTCCCTTTGCCATACACAGTGCAAATAGCACTCGCTTCTGTTCCCAGCAAGTACAGTATATTGGACTGAAGAGGAGCTACTGCACTTGTCAGTTTCCTAAGCAGAGTTGAACTAGATATGGCCTGTGTGTGTAGGAAACACAGTTCTTTTGTTCAGAGCAAGCTCACTGTTCTGGCCCTATAGGAAACACAGTAGAGTAGAAGAGTGCTCTTTTCTCAAAAGCAGAGTGTGTTTCTTGTAAGGCGAACTAGCGTTTGTTTCCCAGTCCTAAATGGAGTTGAATCACATGCAGTTTCTGGTCCTACAAGCAAGAGTTGTATTCTGGTAAGGAAAGTCACTATTGTGCTCCTTTTGCCATACACAGTGCAAATAGCACTCGTGTCTGTTCCCAGCAAGTACAGTGTATTGGACTGAAGCGGAGCTACTGTTCTTGTCAGTTTCCTAAGCAGCATTGAACTAGATATGGCTCGTGTGTGTAGGAAGCACAGTTCTTTAGGTCTGAGCAAGCTCACTGTTCTGGCCCTATAGGAAACACAGTAGAGTAGAAGAGTGCTCTTTTCCCAAAAGCAGAGTGTGTTTTTTCTAAGGCAAGCTAGCGTTTGTTTCCAAGTCCTAAATGGAGTTGAATCACATGCAATTTCTGGTCCTACAAGCAAGAGTTGTTTTCTGCTAAGGAGAGTCACTATTGAGCTCCCACTGTCATACACAGTGCAAAGAGCTCTCGCTTCTGCTCTCAGCAAGTACAGTGTATTGGATTGAAGAGGATCTACTGTTCTTGTGTGTTTCCTAAGCAGAGTTGAACTAGATATGTCCCTTGTGTGTAGGAAGCACAGTTCTTTTGTTCTGAGCAAGCTTACTGTTCTGGCCCTATAGGAAACACAGTAGTGTAGAAGCATGCTCTTTTCTCAAAAGCAGAGTTTGTTTCATCTAAGGCAAGCTAGCATTTGTTTCCCAGTCTAAATGGAGTTGAATCACATGCAGTTTCTGGACCTACAAGCAAGAGTTGTTTTCTGCTAAGAAGAGTCACTATTGAGCTTCCAATGTCATACACAGTGCAAATTGCTCTCGCGTCTTCTCTCAGCAAGTACAGTGTATTGGACTGAAGAGGAGCTACTGTTCTTGTCAGTTTCCTAAGCAGCGTTGAACTAGATATGGCCCGTGTGTGTAGGAAGCACAGTTCTTTTGTTCTGAGCAAGCTCACAGTTCAGACCCCATAGGAAACACAGTAGAGTAGAAGAGTGCTGTTTTCTCAAAAGCAGAGTGTGTTTCTTGTAAGGCGAGCTAGCATTTATTTCGCAGTCCTAAATGGTGTTGAATCACATGCAGTTTCTGGTCCTACCAGCAAGAGTTGTTTTCTGGTAAGAAGAGTCACTATTGCGCTCCTATTGCCATACACAGTGCAAATAGCACTCGCGTCTGTTCCCAGCAAGCACAGTGTAATGGACAGAAGAGGAGATACTGTTCTTGTCAGTTTCCTATCCAGAGTTGAACTAGATATGACCCGTGTGTAGGAAGCACACTTCTTTTGTTCTGAGCAAGCTCACTGTTCGGACCCATAGGAAACACAGTAGAGTAGAAGAGTGCTCTTTTCTCAAAAGCAGAGTGTGTTTCTTGTAAGGCGAGCTTGCATTTGTTTCCCAGTCCTAAATGGAGTTGAATCGCATGCAGTTTATGGTCCTCCGAGCAAGAGTTGTTTTCTGGAAAGGAAAGTCACTTTTGTGCTCCCTTTGCCATACACAGTGCAAATAGCACTCGCGTCTGTTCCCAGCAAGCACAGTGTATTGGACTGAAGAGGAGCTACTGTTCTTTTCAGTTTCCTAAGCAGAGTTGAAGTACATATGGCCCGTGTGTGTAGGAAGCACAGTTCTTTTGTTCTGAGCAAGCTCACTGTTCTGGCACTGTAGGAAACACAGAATAGTAGAAGAGTGCTCTTTTCTCAAAAGCAGAGTGTGTTTCTTGTAAGGCGTGCTACCGTTTGTTTCCCAGTCCTAAATGGAGTTGAATCACATGCAGTTTCTGGTCCTACGAGCAAGAGTTGTTTTCTGGTAAGAAGAGTCACTATTGTGCTACCATTGCCATACACAGTGCAAATATCACTCGCGTCTGTTCCCAGCAAGTACAGTGTATTGGACTGAAGAGGATCTACTGTTCTTGTCAGTTTCCTAAGCAGACTTGAACTAGATATTGCCTGTGTGTGTAGGAAGCACATTTCTTTAGTTCTGAGCAAGCTCACTGTTCTGGCCGTATATAAAACACAGTTTAGTAGAAGAGTGCTCTTTTCTCAAAAGCAGAGTGTGTTTGTTGTAAGGCGAACTAGAGTTTTTCCCAGTCCTAAATGGAGTTGAATCACACGCAGTTTCTGGTCCTACGAGCAAGAGTTGTTTTCTTGTAAGAAGAGTCAATATTGTGCTACTATTGCCATACACAGTGCAAATAGCACTCGCGTCTGTTCCCAGCAAATACAGTGTATTGGACAGAAGAGAATCTTCTGTTCTTGTCAGTTTCCTGAGCAGAGTTGAACTAGATATGGCCTGTGTGTGTAGGAAGCACAGTTCTTTTGTTCTGAGCAAGCTCACTGTTCTGGCCCTAGAGGAAACTCAGTAGAGTAGAAGAGTGCTCTTTTCTCAAAAGCAGAGTGTGTTTCTTCAAAGGCGAGCTAGCGTTTGTTTCCAAGTCCTAAAGGAGTTGAATCACATGCAGTTTTTGGTCCTACAAGAAAGAGTTGTTTTCTGGTAAGGAGAGTCACTACTGCTCTCCCATTGCCATACACAGGGCAAATAGCTCTCACGTCTGTTCCCAGCAAGTACAGTGTATTAGACTGAAGAGGAGCTACTGATCTTGTCAGTTTCCTAAGCAGAGTTGAACTAGATATGGCCCGTGTGTGTAGGAAGTACAGTTCTTTAGTTCTGAACAAGCTCACTGTTCTGGCCGTATAGGAAACACAGTAGAGTAGAAGAGTGTTCTTTTCTCAAAAGCAGAGTGTGTTTCTTGTAAGGGGAGCTATCATTTGTTTCCCAGTCCTAAATGGAGTTGAATCACATGCAGTTTCTGTTCCTAGGAACAAGAGTTGTTTTCTGGTAAGAAGAGTCACTATTGTGCTCCCATTGCCATACACAGTGCAAATAGCACTGGCGTCTGTTCCCAGCAAGTACAGAGTATTGGACAGAAGAGGAGCTATTGTTTTTTTCAGTTTCCTAAGCAGAGTTGAACTAGATATTGGTCGTGTGTTTAGGAAGCACAGTTCTTTTGTTCTGAGCAAGCTCACTGTTCTGGCCCTATAGGAAACACAGTAGAGTAGAAGAGTGCTCTTTTCTCAAAAGCAGAGTGTGTTTGTTGTGAGGCGAACTAGCGTTTGTTTCCCAGTCCTAAGTGGAGTTCAATCACATGAAATTTCTGGTCCTATGAGCAAGAGTTGTTTTCTGGTAAGGAAAGACACTATTGTGCTCCTTTTGCCATACACAGTGCAAATAGCACTCGCGTCTATTCCCAGCAAGTACAGTGTATAGGACTGAAGAGGAGCTACTGTTCCTGTCAGTTTCCTAAGCAGAGTTGAACTAGATTTAACCCGTTTGTGTAGGAAGCACAGTTCTTTTGTTCTGAGCAAGCTCACTGTTCAGACCCCATAGGAAACCCAGTAGAGTAGAAGAGTGCTCTTTTCTCAAAAGCAGAGTGTTTCTTGTAAGGCGAGCTAGCACTTATTTCCCAGTCCTAAATGGTGTTGAGTCACATGCAGTTTCTGGTCTTAGGAGCAAGAGTTGGTTTCTGGTAAGAAGAGTCACTATTGCGCTCCCATTGCCATACACAGTACAAATAGCACTCGCGTCTGTTCCCAGCAAGTACAGTGTAATGGACAGAAGAGGAGATACTGTTCTTGTCAGTTTCCTAACCAGAGTTGAACTAGATATGGCCCGTATGTGTAGGAAGCACAGTTCTTTTGTTCTGAGCAAGCTCACTGTTCGGACCCCATAGGAAACACAGTAGAGTAGAAGAGTGCTCTTTTCTCAAAAACAGAGTGTGTTTCTTGTAAGGCTAACTAATGTTTGTTTCCCAGTCAGAAATGGAGTTGAATCCCATGCAGTTTCTGGTCCTAAGTGCAAGAGTTGTTTTCTGGTAAGAAGAGTCACTATTGTGCTCCCATTGACACACACAGTGCAAATAGCACTCGAGTCTGCTCCCAGCAAGTACAGTGTATTGGACTGAAGAGGAGCTCCTGTTCTTGTCTGTTTCCTAAGCAGAGTTGAACTAGATATAGCCCGAGTGTGTAGGAAGCACATTTCTTTTGTTCTGAGCAAGCTCACTGTTCTCGCCCTATAGGAAACACAGTAGAGTAGAAGAGTGCTCTTTTCTCAAAAGCAGAGTGTGTTTCTTGTAAGGTGAGCTAGTGTTTGTTTCCCAGTCCTAAATGGAGTTGAATCACATGCAGTTTCTGGTCCTACAAGCAAGAGTTGTTTTCTAGTAAGAAGAGTCACTATTGTGCTCCCATTGCCATACACAGGGCAAATAGGACTCGCGTCTGTTCCCAGGATGTACAGTGTATTGGACTGTAGAGGATCTACTGTTCTTGTCAGTTTCCTAAGCAAAGTTGAACTAGATATGGCCCGTGTGTGTAGGAAGTACACTTCCTTTGTTCTGAGCAAGCTCACTCTTCTGGCCCTATAGGAAACACAGTAGAGTAGAAGAGTGCTCTTTTCTCAAAAGCAGAATGTGTTTCTTGTAAGGCGAGCTAGCGTTTGTTTCCCAGTCCTAAATGGAGTTCAATCACATGCAGTTTCTGTTCCTACGAGCAAGAGTTGTTTTATGGTAAGAACAGTCACTATTGTGCTCCCATTGCCATACACAGGGCAAATAGCTCTCACGTCTGTTCCCAGCAAGTACAGTGTATTAGACTGAAGAGGAGCTACTGATCTTGTCAGTTTCCTAAGCAGAGTTGAACTAGATATGGCCCGTGTGTTTTTGAAGCACAAATCTTGTGTTCTGAGCAAGCTCACTCTTCGGGCACTATAGAAAATACAGAAGAGTAGAAGAGTGCTCTTTTCTCAAAAGCAGAGCGTGTTTCTTGTAAGGCGAGCTAGTGTTTGTTTCCCAGTCCATAATGGAGTTGAATCACATGCAGTTTCTGGTCCTGCGAGCAAGAGTTGTTTTCTGGTAAGAAGAGTCACTATTGTGCTCCCATTGCCATACACAGTGCAAATAGCACTCGTGTCTGTTCCCAGCAAGTACATTGTATTGGACAGAAGAGGAGCTACTGTTCTTGTCAGTTTCTTAAGCAGAATTGAAGTAGATATGTCCCGTGTGTGTGAAGCACAGTTCTTTTGTTCTGAGCAACCTCACTTTTCAGACCCCATAGGAAACACAGTAGAGTAGAAGAGTGCTCTTTTCTCAAAAGCAGAGTGTGTTTCTTGTAAGGTGAGCTAGCGTTTGTTTCCCAGTCCTAAATGGAGTTGAATCACATGCAGTTTCTGTCCTACGAGCAAGAGTTGTTTTCTGTAAAGGAAAGTCACTATTGTGCTCCCTTTGCCATACACAGTGCAAATAGCACTCGCTTCTGTTCCCAGCAAGTACAGTATATTGGACTGAAGAGGAGCTACTGCACTTGTCAGTTTCCTAAGCAGAGTTGAACTAGATATGGCCCGTGTGTGTAGGAAACACAGTTCTTTTGTTCAGAGCAAGCTCACTGTTCTGGCCCTATAGGAAACACAGTAGAGTAGAAGAGTGCTCTTTTCTCAAAAGCAGAGTGTGTTTCTTGTAAGGCGAACTAGCGTTTGTTTCCCAGTCCTAAATGGAGTTGAATCACATGCAGTTTCTGGTCCTACAAGCAAGAGTTGTATTCTGGTAAGGAAAGTCACTATTGTGCTCCTTTTGCCATACACAGTGCAAATAGCACTCGTGTCTGTTCCCAGCAAGTACAGTGTATTGGACTGAAGCGGAGCTACTGTTCTTGTCAGTTTCCTAAGCAGCATTGAACTAGATATGGCTCGTGTGTGTAGGAAGCACAGTTCTTTAGGTCTGAGCAAGCTCACTGTTCTGGCCCTATAGGAAACACAGTAGAGTGTAAGAGTGCTCTTTTCTCAAAAGCAGAGTGTGTTTCTTCTAAGGCGAGCTAGCGTTTGTTTCCAAGTCCTAAATGGAGTTGAATCGCATGCAATTTCTGGTCCTACAAGCAAGAGTTGTTTTCTGCTAAGGAGAGTCACTATTGAGCTCCCACTGTCATACACAGTGCAAAGAGCTCTCGCTTCTGCTCTCAGCAAGTCCAGTGTATTGGATTGAAGAGGATCTACTGTTCTTGTGTGTTTCCTAAGCAGAGTTGAACTAGATATGTCCCTTGTGTGTAGGAAGCACAGTTCTTTTGTTCTGAGCAAGCTTACTGTTCTGGCCCTATAGGAAACACAGTAGTGTAGAAGCATGCTCTTTTCTCAAAAGCAGAGTTTGTTTCATCTAAGGCAAGCTAGCATTTGTTTCCCAGTCTAAATGGAGTTGAATCACATGCAGTTTCTGGACCTACAAGCAAGAGTTGTTTTCTGCTAAGAAGAGTCACTATTGAGCTTCCAATGTCATACACAGTGCAAATTGCTCTCGCGTCTTCTCTCAGAAAGTACAGTGTATTGGACTGAAGAGGAGCTACTGTTCTTGTCAGTTTCCTAAGCAGCGTTGAACTAGATATGGCCCGTGTGTGTAGGAAGCACAGTTCTTTTGTTCTGAGCAAGCTCACAGTTCAGACCCCATAGGAAACACAGTAGAGTAGAAGAGTGCTGTTTTCTCAAAAGCAGAGTGTGTTTCTTGTAAGGCGAGCTAGCATTTATTTCGCAGTCCTAAATGGTGTTGAATCACATGCAGTTTCTGGTCCTACCAGCAAGAGTTGTTTTCTGGTAAGAAGAGTCACTATTGCGCTCCTATTGCCATACACAGTGCAAATAGCACTCGCGTCTGTTCCCAGCAAGCACAGTGTAATGGACAGAAGAGGAGATACTGTTCTTGTCAGTTTCCTATCCAGAGTTGAACTAGATATGACCCGTGTGTAGGAAGCACACTTCTTTTGTTCTGAGCAAGCTCACTGTTCGGACCCCATAGGAAACACAGTAGAGTAGAAGAGTGCTCTTTTCTCAAAAGCAGAGTGTGTTTGTTGTAAGGCGAACTAGCGTTTGTTTCCCAGTCCTAAGTGGAGTTGAATCTCATGCAGTTTCTGGTCCTACGAGCAAGAGTTGTTTTCTGGTAAGGAAAGTCACTATTGTGCTCCTTTTGCCATACACAGTGAAAATAGCACTCCTGTCTGTTCCCAGCAAGTACTGTGTATTTGACTGAAGCGGAGCTACTGTTCTTGTCAGTTTCCTAAGCAGACTTGAACTAGATATGGCCCGTGTGTGTAGGAAGCACATTTCTTTTGTTCTGAGCAAGCTCACTGTTCTGGACCTATAGGAAACACAGAAGAGTAGAAGAGTGCTCTTTCTCAAAGCAGAGTGTGTTTCTTGTAAGGCGAGCTAGAGTTTTTCCCAGTCCTAAATGGAGTTGAATCACATGCAGTTTCTGGTCCTACGAGCAAGAGTTGTTTTCTGGTAAGAAGAGTCACTATTGTGCTACTATTGCCATACACAGTGCAAATAGCACTCGCGTCTGTTCCCAGCAAATACAGTGTATTGGACAGAAGAGGATCTTCTGTTCTTGTCAGTTTCCTGAGCAGAGTTGAACTAGATATGGCCTGTGTGTGTAGGAAGCACAGTTCTTTTGTTCTGAGCAAGCTCACTGTTCTGGCCCTATAGGAAACTCAGTAGAGTAGAAGAGTGCTCTTTTCTCAAAAGCAGAGTGTGTTTCTTCGAAGGCGAGCTAGCGTTTGTTTCCAAGTCCTAAAGGAGTTGAATCACATGCAGTTTCTGGTCCTACAAGAAAGAGTTGTTTTCTGGTAAGGAGAGTCACTATTGCGCTCCCATTGCCATACACAGGGCAAATAGCTCTCACGTCTGTTCCCAGCAAGTACAGTGTATTAGACTGAAGAGGAGCTACTGATCTTGTCAGTTTCCTAAGCAGAGTTGAACTAGATATGGCCCGTGTGTTTTTGAAGCACAAATCTTGTGTTCTGAGCAAGCTCACTCTTCGGGCACTATAGAAAATACAGAAGAGTAGAAGAGTGCTCTTTTCTCAAAAGCAGAGCGTGTTTCTTGTAAGGCGAGCTAGTGTTTGTTTCCCAGTCCATAATGGAGTTGAATCACATGCAGTTTCTGGTCCTGCGAGCAAGATTTGTTTTCTGGTAAGAAGAGTCACTATTGTGCTCCCATTGCCATACACAGTGCAAATAGCACTCGTGTCTGTTCCCAGCAACTACATTGTATTGGACAGAAGAGGAGCTACTGTTCTTGTCAGTTTCTTAAGCAGAGTTGAAGTAGATATGTCCCGTGTGTGTGAAGCACAGTTCTTTTGTTCTGAGCAACCTCACTTTTCAGACCCCATAGGAAACACAGTAGAGTAGAAGAGTGCTCTTTTCTCAAAAGCACAGTGTGTTTCTTGTAAGGTGAGCTAGCGTTTGTTTCCCAGTCCTAAATGGAGTTGAATCACATGCAGTTTCTGTCCTACGAGCAAGAGTTGTTTTCTGTAAAGGACAGTCACTATTGTGCTCCCTTTGCCATACACAGTGCAAATAGCACTCGCTTCTGTTCCCAGCAAGTACAGTATATTGGACTGAAGAGGAGCTACTGCACTTGTCAGTTTCCTAAGCAGAGTTGAACTAGATATGGCCTGTGTGTGTAGGAAACACAGTTCTTTTGTTCAGAGCAAGCTCACTGTTCTGGCCCTATAGGAAACACAGTAGAGTAGAAGAGTGCTCTTTTCTCAAAAGCAGAGTGTGTTTCTTGTAAGGCGAACTAGCGTTTGTTTCCCAGTCCTAAATGGAGTTGAATCACATGCAGTTTCTGGTCCTACAAGCAAGAGTTGTATTCTGGTAAGGAAAGTCACTATTGTGCTCCTTTTGCCATACACAGTGCAAATAGCACTCGTGTCTGTTCCCAGCAAGTACAGTGTATTGGACTGAAGCGGAGCTACTGTTCTTGTCAGTTTCCTAAGCAGCATTGAACTAGATATGGCTCGTGTGTGTAGGAAGCACAGTTCTTTAGGTCTGAGCAAGCTCACTGTTCTGGCCCTATAGGAAACACAGTAGAGTAGAAGAGTGCTCTTTTCCCAAAAGCAGAGTGTGTTTCTTCTAAGGCAAGCTAGCGTTTGTTTCCAAGTCCTAAATGGAGTTGAATCACATGCAATTTCTGGTCCTACAAGCAAGAGTTGTTTTCTGCTAAGGAGAGTCACTATTGAGCTCCCACTGTCATACACAGTGCAAAGAGCTCTCGCTTCTGCTCTCAGCAAGTACAGTGTATTGGATTGAAGAGGATCTACTGTTCTTGTGTGTTTCCTAAGCAGAGTTGAACTAGATATGTCCCTTGTGTGTAGGAAGCACAGTTCTTTTGTTCTGAGCAAGCTTACTGTTCTGGCCCTATAGGAAACACAGTAGTGTAGAAGCATGCTCTTTTCTCAAAAGCAGAGTTTGTTTCATCTAAGGCAAGCTAGCATTTGTTTCCCAGTCTAAATGGAGTTGAATCACATGCAGTTTCTGGACCTACAAGCAAGAGTTGTTTTCTGCTAAGAAGAGTCACTATTGAGCTTCCAATGTCATACACAGTGCAAATTGCTCTCGCGTCTTCTCTCAGCAAGTACAGTGTATTGGACTGAAGAGGAGCTACTGTTCTTGTCAGTTTCCTAAGCAGCGTTGAACTAGATATGGCCCGTGTGTGTAGGAAGCACAGTTCTTTTGTTCTGAGCAAGCTCACAGTTCAGACCCCATAGGAAACACAGTAGAGTAGAAGAGTGCTGTTTTCTCAAAAGCAGAGTGTGTTTCTTGTAAGGCGAGCTAGCATTTATTTCGCAGTCCTAAATGGTGTTGAATCACATGCAGTTTCTGGTCCTACCAGCAAGAGTTGTTTTCTGGTAAGAAGAGTCACTATTGCGCTCCTATTGCCATACACAGTGCAAATAGCACTCGCGTCTGTTCCCAGCAAGCACAGTGTAATGGACAGAAGAGGAGATACTGTTCTTGTCAGTTTCCTATCCAGAGTTGAACTAGATATGACCCGTGTGTAGGAAGCACACTTCTTTTGTTCTGAGCAAGCTCACTGTTCGGACCCCATAGGAAACACAGTAGAGTAGAAGAGTGCTCTTTTCTCAAAAGCAGAGTGTGTTTCTTGTAAGGCGAGCTTGCATTTGTTTCCCAGTCCTAAATGGAGTTGAATCGCATGCAGTTTATGGTCCTCCGAGCAAGAGTTGTTTTCTGGAAAGGAAAGTCACTTTTGTGCTCCCTTTGCCATACACAGTGCAAATAGCACTCGCGTCTGTTCCTAGCAAGCACAGTGTATTGGACTGAAGAGGAGCTACTGTTCTTTTCAGTTTCCTAAGCAGAGTTGAAGTACATATGGCCCGTGTGTGTAGGAAGCACAGTTCTTTTGTTCTGAGCAAGCTCACTGTTCTGGCACTGTAGGAAACACAGAATAGTAGAAGAGTGCTCTTTTCTCAAAAGCAGAGTGTGTTTCTTGTAAGGCGTGCTACCGTTTGTTTCCCAGTCCTAAATGGAGTTGAATCACATGCAGTTTCTGGTCCTACGAGCAAGAGTTGTTTTCTGGTAAGAAGAGTCACTATTGTGCTACCATTGCCATACACAGTGCAAATATCACTCGCGTCTGTTCCCAGCAAGTACAGTGTATTGGACTGAAGAGGATCTACTGTTCTTGTCAGTTTCCTAAGCAGACTTGAACTAGATATTGCCTGTGTGTGTAGGAAGCACATTTCTTTAGTTCTGAGCAAGCTCACTGTTCTGGCCGTATATAAAACACAGTTTAGTAGAAGAGTGCTCTTTTCTCAAAAGCAGAGTGTGTTTGTTGTAAGGCGAACTAGAGTTTTTCCCAGTCCTAAATGGAGTTGAATCACACGCAGTTTCTGGTCCTACGAGCAAGAGTTGTTTTCTTGTAAGAAGAGTCAATATTGTGCTACTATTGCCATACACAGTGCAAATAGCACTCGCGTCTGTTCCCAGCAAATACAGTGTATTGGACAGAAGAGAATCTTCTGTTCTTGTCAGTTTCCTGAGCAGAGTTGAACTAGATATGGCCTGTGTGTGTAGGAAGCACAGTTCTTTTGTTCTGAGCAAGCTCACTGTTCTGGCCCTAGAGGAAACTCAGTAGAGTAGAAGAGTGCTCTTTTCTCAAAAGCAGAGTGTGTTTCTTCAAAGGCGAGCTAGCGTTTGTTTCCAAGTCCTAAAGGAGTTGAATCACATGCAGTTTTTGGTCCTACAAGAAAGAGTTGTTTTCTGGTAAGGAGAGTCACTATTGCTCTCCCATTGCCATACACAGTGCAAATAGCACTGGCGTCTGTTCCCAGCAAGTACAGAGTATTGGACAGAAGAGGAGCTATTGTTTTTTTCAGTTTCCTAAGCAGAGTTGAACTAGATATTGGTCGTGTGTTTAGGAAGCACAGTTCTTTTGTTCTGAGCAAGCTCACTGTTCTGGCCCTATAGGAAACACAGTAGAGTAGAAGAGTGCTCTTTTCTCAAAAGCAGAGTGTGTTTGTTGTGAGGCGAACTAGCGTTTGTTTCCCAGTCCTAAGTGGAGTTCAATCACATGAAATTTCTGGTCCTATGAGCAAGAGTTGTTTTCTGGTAAGGAAAGACACTATTGTGCTCCTTTTGCCATACACAGTGCAAATAGCATTCGCGTCTATTCCCAGCAAGTACAGTGTATAGGACTGAAGAGGAGCTACTGTTCCTGTCAGTTTCCTAAGCAGAGTTGAACTAGATTTAACCCGTTTGTGTAGGAAGCACAGTTCTTTTGTTCTGAGCAAGCTCACTGTTCAGACCCCATAGGAAACCCAGTAGAGTAGAAGAGTGCTCTTTTCTCAAAAGCAGAGTGTTTCTTGTAAGGCGAGCTAGCACTTATTTCCCAGTCCTAAATGGTGTTGAGTCACATGCAGTTTCTGGTCTTAGGAGCAAGAGTTGGTTTCTGGTAAGAAGAGTCACTATTGCGCTCCCATTGCCATACACAGTGCAAATAGCACTCGCGTCTGTTCCCAGCAAGTACAGTGTAATGGACAGAAGAGGAGATACTGTTCTTGTCAGTTTCCTAACCAGAGTTGAACTAGATATGGCCCGTATGTGTAGGAAGCACAGTTCTTTTGTTCTGAGCAAGCTCACTGTTCGGACCCCATAGGAAACACAGTAGAGTAGAAGAGTGCTCTTTTCTCAAAAACAGAGTGTGTTTCTTGTAAGGCTAACTAATGTTTGTTTCCCAGTCAGAAATGGAGTTGAATCCCATGCAGTTTCTGGTCCTAAGTGCAAGAGTTGTTTTCTGGTAAGAAGAGTCACTATTGTGCTCCCATTGACACACACAGTGCAAATAGCACTCGAGTCTGCTCCCAGCAAGTACAGTGTATTGGACTGAAGAGGAGCTCCTGTTCTTGTCTGTTTCCTAAGCAGAGTTGAACTAGATATAGCCCGAGTGTGTAGGAAGCACATTTCTTTTGTTCTGAGCAAGCTCACTGTTCTCGCCCTATAGGAAACACAGTAGAGTAGAAGAGTGCTCTTTTCTCAAAAGCAGAGTGTGTTTCTTGTAAGGTGAGCTAGTGTTTGTTTCCCAGTCCTAAATGGAGTTGAATCACATGCAGTTTCTGGTCCTACAAGCAAGAGTTGTTTTCTAGTAAGAAGAGTCACTATTGTGCTCCCATTGCCATACACAGGGCAAATAGGACTCGCGTCTGTTCCCAGGATGTACAGTGTATTGGACTGTAGAGGATCTACTGTTCTTGTCAGTTTCCTAAGCAAAGTTGAACTAGATATGGCCCGTGTGTGTAGGAAGTACACTTCCTTTGTTCTGAGCAAGCTCACTCTTCTGGCCCTATAGGAAACACAGTAGAGTAGAAGAGTGCTCTTTTCTCAAAAGCAGAATGTGTTTCTTGTAAGGCGAGCTAGCGTTTGTTTCCCAGTCCCAAATGGAGTTCAATCACATGCAGTTTCTGTTCCTACGAGCAAGAGTTGTTTTATGGTAAGAACAGTCACTATTGCGCTCCCATTGCCATACACAGGGCAAATAGCTCTCACGTCTGTTCCCAGCAAGTACAGTGTATTAGACTGAAGAGGAGCTACTGATCTTGTCAGTTTCCTAAGCAGAGTTGAACTAGATATGGCCCGTGTGTTTTTGAAGCACAAATCTTGTGTTCTGAGCAAGCTCACTCTTCGGGCACTATAGAAAATACAGAAGAGTAGAAGAGTGCTCTTTTCTCAAAAGCAGAGCGTGTTTCTTGTAAGGCGAGCTAGTGTTTGTTTCCCAGTCCATAATGGAGTTGAATCACATGCAGTTTCTGGTCCTGCGAGCAAGAGTTGTTTTCTGGTAAGAAGAGTCACTATTGTGCTCCCATTGCCATACACAGTGCAAATAGCACTCGTGTCTGTTCCCAGCAAGTACATTGTATTGGACAGAAGAGGAGCTACTGTTCTTGTCAGTTTCTTAAGCAGAATTGAAGTAGATATGTCCCGTGTGTGTGAAGCACAGTTCTTTTGTTCTGAGCAACCTCACTTTTCAGACCCCATAGGAAACACAGTAGAGTTGAAGAGTGCTCTTTTCTCAAAAGCAGAGTGTGTTTCTTGTAAGGTGAGCTAGCGTTTGTTTCCCAGTCCTAAATGGAGTTGAATCACATGCAGTTTCTGTCCTACGAGCAAGAGTTGTTTTCTGTAAAGGAAAGTCACTATTGTGCTCCCTTTGCCATACACAGTGCAAATAGCACTCGCGTCTGTTCCCAGCAAGTACAGTATATTGGACTGAAGAGGAGCTACTGTTCTTGTCAGTTAGCTAAGCAGAGTTGAACTGGATATGGCCCGTGTGTGTAGGAAGCACAGTTCATTTGTTCTGAGCAAGCTCACTGATCTGGCCCTATAGGAAACACAGAAGAGTAGAAGAGTGCTCTTTTCTCAGAAGCAGAGTTTGTTTCTTATAAGGAGAGCTAGCGTTTGTTTCCCAGTCCTAAATGGAGTTGAATCACATGCAGTTTCTGGTCCTACAAGCAAGAGTTGTTTTCTGGTAAGAAGAGTCACTATTGTGCTACCATTGCCATACTCAGTGCAAATAGCTCTCGCGTCTGTTCCCAGCAAGTACAGTGTATTGGACAGAAGAGGAGCTACTGTTCTTGTCAGTTTCCTAAGCAGAGTTGAACTAGATATGGACCGTGTGTGTAGGAAGTACACTTCTTTTGTTCTGAGAAAGCTCACTGTTCTGGCACTATAGGAAACACAGTAGAGTTAAAGTGTGCTCTTTTCTCAAAAGCAGAGTGTGTTTCCTGTAAAGCGAGCTAGCGTTTGTTTCCCAGTCGTAAATGGAGTTGAATCCCATGCAGTTTCTGGTCCTACGAGCAAGAGTTGTTTTCTGGTAAGAAGAGTCACTATTGCGCTCCCATTGTCATACACAGGGCAAATAGCACTCGCGTGTGTTCCCTGCATGTAAAGTGTATTGGACTGAAGATGATCTACTGTTCTTGTCAGTTTCCTAAGTAGAGTTGAACTAGATATGGCCCGTGTGTGTAGGAAGCACAGTTCTTATGTTCTGAGCAAGCTCATGCTTCTGGCCTATGGGAAACACAGTAGAGTAAAAGAGTGCTCTTTTCTCAAAAGCAGAGTGTGTTTCTTGTAAGGCAAGCTAGCGTTTGTTTCCCAGTCCAAAATGGAGTTGAATCACATGCAGTTTCTGGTCCTACGAGCAAGAGTTGTTTTCTGGAAAGGAAAGTCACTATTGTGCTCCCTTTGTCATACACAAGGCAAATCACACTCGCCTCTGTTCCCAGCAAGTACAGTGTATAGGACTGAAGAGGAGCTACTGCTCTTGTCAGTTTCCTAAGCAGAGTTGAACTAGATATGGCTCGTGTGTGTAGGAAGCACACTTCTTTTGTTCTGAGCAAGCTCACTGTTCGGAACCCTTAGGAAACACAGTAGAATAGAAGAGTGCTCTTTTCTCAAAAGAAGAGTGTGTTTCTTGTAAGGCGAGCAAGCGTTTGTTTCCCAGTCCTAAATTGAGTTGAATCACATGCAGGTTTTGGTCCTATGAGCAAGAGTTGTTTTCTGATAAGAAGAGTCACTATTGTGCTCCTATTGTCATACACAGGGCAAATACACTGGCGTCTGTTCCCAGCATGTACAGTATGTTGGACTGAAGATGATCTACTGTTCTTGTCAGTTTCTTAAGCAGAGTTGAACTGGATATGGGCCGTGTGTGTAGGAAGCACAGTTCTTTTGTTCTGAGCAAGCTCACTTTTCGGACCCCATAGGAAACACAGTGGAATAGAAGAGTGCTCTTTTCTCAAAAGCAGAGTGTGTTTCTTGTAAGGCAAGCTAGCGTTTGTTTCCCAGTCCAAAATGGAGTTGAATCACATGCAGTTTCTGGTCCTACGAGCAAGAGTTGTTTTCTGGTAAGAAGAGTCACTATTGTGCTACCATTGCCATACTCAGTGCAAATAGCACTCGTGTCTGTTCCCAGCAAGTACAGTGTATTGGACAGAAGAGGAGCTACTGTTCTTGTCAGTTTCCTAAGCAGAGTTGAACTAGATATGGCCCGTGTGTGTGAAGCACAGTTCTTTTGTTCTGAGCAAGCTCACTGTTTTGGCCCTATAGGAAACACAGTAGAGTAGAAGAGTGCTCTTTTCTCAAAAGCAGAGTGTGTTTTTTGTAAGGCAAGCTAGCTTTTGTTTCCCAGTCCTAAATGTAGTTGAATCACATGCAGTTTCTGGATCTACAAGCAAGAGTTGTTTTCTAGTAAGAAGAGTCACTGTTGTTCTCCCATTGCCATACACAGGGCAAATAGGACTTGCGTCTGTTCCCAGGATGTACAGTGTATTGGACTGAAGAGGATCTACTCTTCTTGTCAGTTTCCTAAGCAAAGTTGAACTAGATATGGCCCGTGTGTGTAGGAAGTACACTTCTTTTGTTCTGAGAAAGCTCACTGTTCTGGCCCTATAGGAAACACAGTAGAGTAGAAGAGTGCTCTCTTCTCAAAAGCAGAGTGTGTTTCTTGTAAAGCGAGCTAGCGTTTGTTTCCCAGTCCTATATGGAGTTGAATCCCATGCAGTTTCTGGTCCTACGAGCAAGAGTTGTTTTCTGGTTGGAAGAGTCACTATTGCGCTCCCATTGTCATACACAGGGCAAATAGCACTCGCGTCTGTTCCCAGCATGTATAGTGTATTGGACTGAAGATGATCTACTGTTCTTGTCAGTTTCCTAAGTAGAGTTGAACTAGATATGGCCCGTGTGTGTAGGAAGCACAGTTCTTTTGTTCTGAGCAAGCTCACCCTTCTGGCCTATGGGAAACACAGTAGAGTAAAAGAGTGCTCTTTTCTCAAAAGGAGAGTGTGTTTCTTGTAAGGCAAGCTAGCGTTTGTTTCCCAGTCCAAAATGGAGTTGAATCACATGCAGTTTCTGGTCCTAAGAGCAAGAGTTGTTTTCTGGAAAGGAAAGTCACTATTGTGCTCCCTTTGTCATACACAAGGCAAATCACACTCGCCTCTGTTCCCAGCAAGTACAGTGTATTGGACTGAAGAGGAGCTACTGCTCTTGTCAGTTTCCTAAGCAGAGTTGAACTAGATGTGGCCCGTGTGTGTAGGAAGCACAGTTCTTTTGTTCTGAGCAAGCTCACTTTTCGGACCTCATAGGAAACACAGTGGAATAGAAGAGTGCTCTTTTCTCAAAAGGAGAGTGTGTTTCTTGTAAGGCAAGCTAGTGTTTGTTTCCCAGTCCAAAATGGAGTTGAATCACATGCAGTTTCTGGTCCTACGAGCAAGGGATGTTTTCTGGTAAGGAAAGTCACTATTGTGCTCTGTTTGCCATAAAGAGTGCAAATAGCACTCGCGTCTGTTCCCAGCAATACAGTGTATTGGACCGAAGAGGAGCTACTGTTCTTGTCATTTTCCTAAGCAGAGTTGAACTAGATATGGGCCGTGTGTGTAGGAAGCACAGTTCATTTGTTCTGAGCAAGCTCACTGTTCTGGCCCTTTAGGAAACACAGAAGAGTAGAAGAGTGCTCTTTTCTCAGAAGCAGAGTTTGTTTCTTATAAGGCGAGGTAGCGTTTGCTTCCCAGTCCTAAATGGAGTTGAATCACATGCAGTTTCTGGTCCTACGAGCAAGAGTTGCTTTCTGGTAAGAAGAGTCACTATTGTGCTACCATTGCCATACTCAGTGCAAATAGCACTCGCGTCTGTTCCCAGCAAGTACAGTGTATTGGACAGAAGAGGAGCTACTGTTCTTGTCAGTTTCCTAAGCAGAGTTGAACTAGATATGGCCCGTGTCTGTAGGAAGCACAGTTCTTTTGTTCTCAGCAAGCTCAATGTTCTGGCCCTATAGACAACACAGAAGAGTAGAAGAGTGCTCTTTTCTCAGAAGCAGAGTTTGTTTCTTGTAAGGCGAGGTAGCGTTTGTCTCCCAGTCCTAAATGGAGTTGAATTACATGCAGTTTCTTGTCCTATGAGCAAGAGTTGTTTTCTGGTAAGAAGAGTCACTATTGCGCTCCTATTGCCATACACAGTGCAAACAACACTCGCTACTGTTCTTTGCAAGTACAGTGTATTGGACAGAAGAGGAGCTACTGTTCTTGTCAGTTTCCTAGAGCAGAGTTGAACAAGATATGGCCCGTGTGTGTATAAGCACAGTTCTTTTGTTCTGAGCAAGCTCACTGTTCGGACCCCATAGGAAACACCGTAGAGTAGAAGAGTGCTCTTTTCTCAAAAGCAGAGTGTATTTCATTAAGGCCAGCTAGTGTTTGTTTCCCAGTCCTAAATGGAGTTGAATCACATGTAGTTTCTGATCCTAGGAGCAAGAGATTTTTTCTGGTAAGAAGAGTCACTATTGTGCTCCCATTGTCATACACAGGGCAAATAGCACTGGCGTCTGTTCCCAGCATGTACAGTGTATTGGACTGAAGAGGATCTACTGTTCTTGTCAGTTTCCTAAGCAGAGTTGAACTAGATATGGCCCTTGTGTGTAGGAAGCACAGTTCTTTTTTTCTGAGCAAGCTCACTCTTCTGGCCTATAGGAAACACAGTAGAGTAGAAGAGTGCTCTTTTCTCAAAAGCAGAGTGTGTTTTTTGTAAGGCGAGCTTTTTTTTGTTTCCCAGTCCTAAATGGAGTTGAATCACATGCAGTTTCTTGTCCTACGAGCAAGAGTTGTTTTCTGGAAAGGAAAGTCACTATTGTGCTCCCTTTGCCGTACACAGTGCAAATAGCACTCGCGACTGTTCCCAGCAAGTACAGTGTATTTGACTGAAGAGGAGCTACTGCTCTTGTCAGTTTCCTAAGCAGAGTTGAACTAGTTATGGACCGTGTGTGTAGGAAGCACAGTTCTTTTGTTCTGAGCAAGCTCACTGTTCTGGCCCTATAGGAAACACAGTAGAGTAGAAGAGTGCTCTTTTCTCCAACGCAGAGTGTGTTTCTTCTAAGGCGAAAGAGCGTTTGTTTCCAAGTCCTAAATGGAGTTGAATCACATGGAGGTTCTAGTCCTACAAGCAAGAGTTGTTTTCTGGTAAGAAGAGTCACTATTGCGCTCCCATTGCCATACACAGGGCAAATAGCACTCGCTTCTGTTCCCAGTATGTACAGTGTATTGCACTGAAGAGGATCTACTGTTCTTGTCAGTTACCTATGCTGAGTTGAACTAGAAATGGCCCGTGAATGTAGGAAGCACAGTTCTTTTGTTCTAAGCAGGCTCATTTTTCGGACTCCATAGGAAACACAGTAGAATAGAGGAGTGCTCTTTTCTCAAAAACAGAGTGTGTTTCTTGTAAGGCGTGCAAGCATTTGTTTCCCAGTCCTAAATGGAGTTGAATCACATGCAGGTTCTGGTCCTACGAGCAAGAGTTGTTTTCTGGTAAGAAGAGTCACTATTGCGCTCCTATTGTCATACACAGGGCAAATAGCACTGGCGTCTGTTCCCAGCACGTACAGTGTGTTGGACTGAAGATGATCTACTGTTCTTGTCAATTTCCTAAGCAGAGTTGAACTAGATATGGCCCGTGTGTGTAAAAAGCACACTTCTTTTGTTCTGATCAAGCTCACTGCACAGACCTCATAGTTAACACAGTAGACTAGAAGAGTGCTCTTTTCTCAAAAGCAGAGTGTGTTTCTTGTAAGGCGAGCTAGCATTTGTTTCCCACTCCTAAATGGAGTTGAATCACATGCAGTTTCTGATCAAAGGAACAAGAGTTGTTTTCTGGTAAGAAGAGTCGCTATTGCGCTCGAATTGTCATACACAGGGCAAATAGCACTGGCTTCTGTTCCCAGCATGTACAGTGTATTGGACTGAAGAGGATCTACTCTTCTTGTCAGTTTCCTAAGCAGAGTTGAACTAGATATGGCTGGTGTGTGTAGGAAGCACAGTTCTTTTGTTCTGAGCAAGCTCACTGTTTTGGCCCTATAGGAAACACAGTAGAGTAGAAAAGTGCTCTCTTCTCAAAAGCAGAGTGTGTTTCTTATAAGGCGAGCTAGGTTTTGTTTCCCAGTCCTAAATGGAGTTGAATCACATGCAGTTTCTGGTCCTACAAGCAAGAGTTGTTTTCTAGTAAGAAGAGTCACTATTGGGCTCCCATTGTCATACACAGGGCAAATAGCACTCGCGTCTGTTCCCAGCATGTACAGTGTATTGGACTGAAGATGATCTACTGTTCTTGTCAGTTTCCTAAGTAGAGTTGAACTAGATATGGCCCGTGTGTGTAGGAAGCACAGTTCTTTTGTTCTGAGCAAGCTCACTCTTCTGGCCTATAGGAAACACAGTAGAGTAAAAGAGTGCTCTTTTCTCAAAAGCAGACTGTATTTCTTGTAAGGCGAGCTAGCTTTTGTTTCCCAGTCCTAAATGGAGTTGAATCACATGCAGTTTCTGGTCCTATGAGCAAGAGTTGTTTTCTGGTAAGAAGAGTCACTATTGTGCTCCCTTTGCCATACACAGGGCAAATAGCACTCGTGTCTGTTCCAAGCAAGTACAGTGTATTGGACTGAAGAGGATCAACTGTTCTTCTCAGTTTCCTAAGCAGAGTTGAACTAGATATGGCCCGTTTGTGTAGGAAGCACAGTTCTTTTGTTCTGAGCAAGCTCACTGTTCGGACCCCATAGGAAACACAGTGGAATAGAAGAGTGCTCTTTTCTCAAAAGGAGAGTGTGTTTCTTGTAAAGCAAGCTAGCGTTTGTTTCCCAGTCCAAAATGGAGTTGAATCACATGCAGTTTCTGGTCCTACGAGCAAGGGATGTTTTCTGGTAAGGAAAATCACTATTGTGCTCGGTTTGCCATAAACAGTGCAAATAGCACTGGCGTCTGTTCCCAGCATGTACAGTGTATTGGACTGAAGAGGAGCTACTGTTCTTGTCAGTTTCCTAAGCATAGTTGAACTAGATATGGGCCGTGTCTGTAGGAAGCACAGTTCTTTTGTTCTGAGCAAGCTCACTGTTCTGGCCCTATAGGAAACACAGAAGAGTAGAAGAGTGCACTTTTCTCAGAAGCAGAGTGTGTTTCTTATAAGGCGAGGTAGCGTTTGTTTCCCAGTCCTAAATGGAGTTGAATCACATGCAGTTTCTGGTCCTACAAGCAAGAGTTGTTTTCTGGTAAGAAGAGTCACTATTGAGCTACCATTGCCATACTCAGTGCAAATAGCACTCGCGTCTGTTCCCAGCAAGTACAGTGTATTGGACAGAAGAGGAGCTACTGTTCTTGTCAGTTTCCTAAGCAGAGTTGAACTAGATATGGCCCGTGTGTGTAGGAAGCACAGTTCTTTTGTTCTTAGCAAGCTCACTGTTCTGGCCCTATAGACAACACAGAAGAGTAGAAGAGTGGTCTTTTCTCAGAAGCTGAGTTTGTTTCTTGTAAGGCGAGCTACCCTTTGTCTCCCAGTCCTAAATGGAGTTGAATTACATGCAGTTTCTTGTCCTATGAGCAAGAGTTGTTTTCTGGTAAGAAGAGTCACTATTGAGCTACCATTGCCATACTCAGTGCAAATAGCACTCGCGTCTGTTCCCAGCAAGTACAGTGTATTGGACAGAAGAGGAGCTACTGTTCTTGTCAGGTTCCTAGAGCAGAGTTGAACAAGATATGGCCCGTGTGTGTATAAAGCACAGTTCTTTTGTTCTGAGCAAGCTCACTGTTCGGACCCCATAGGAAACACCGTAGAGTAGAAGAGTGCTCTTTTCTCAAAAGCAGAGTGTATTTCATTAAGGCCAGCTAGCGTTTGTTTCCCAGTCCTAAATGGAGTTGAATCACATGTAGTTTCTGATCCTAGGAGCAAGAGTTTTTTTCTGGTAAGAAGAGTCACTATTGCGCTCCCATTGTCATACCCAGGGCAAATAGCACTGGCGTCTGTTCCCAGCATGTACAGTGTATTGGACTGAAGAGGATCTACTGTTCTTGTCAGTTTCCTAAACAGAGTTGAACTAGATATGGCCCTTGTGTGTAGGAAGCACAGTTCTTTTGTTCTGAGCAAGCTCACTCTTCTGGCCTATAGGAAACACAGTAGAGTAGAAGAGTGCTCTTTTCTCAAAAGCAGAGTGTGTTTTTTGTAAGGCGAGCTTTCCTTTGTTTCCCAGTCCTAAATGGAGTTGAATCACATGCAGTTTCTTGTCCTACGAGCAGGAGTTGTTTTCTGGAAAGGAAAGTCACTATTGTGCTCCCTTTGCCCTACACAGTGCAAATAGCACTCGCGACTGTTCCCAGCAAGTACAGTGTATTGAACTGAAGAGGAGGTACTGCTCTTGTCAGTTTCCTAAGCAGAGTTGAACTAGATATGGACTGTGTGTGTAGGAAGCACAGTTCTTTTGTTCTGAGCAAGCTCACTGTTCTGGCCCTATAGGAAACACAGTAGAGTAGAAGAGTGCTCTTTTCTCCAATGCAGAGTGTGTTTCTTCTAAGGCGAATTGCGTTTGTTTCCAAGTCCTAAATGGAGTTGAATCACATGGAGTTTCTAGTCCTACAAGCAAGAGTTGTTTTCTGGTAAGAAGAGTCACTATTGCACTCCCATTGCCATACACAGGGCAAATAGCACTCGCGTCTGTTCCCAGCATGTACAGTGTATTGGACTGAAGAGGATCTACTGTTTTTGTCAGTTACCTATGCAGAGTTGAACAAGAAATGGCCCGTGAATGTAGGAAGCACAGTTCTTTTGTTCTGAGCAAGCTCATTTTTCGGACTCCATAGGAAACACAGTAGAATAGAAGAGTGCTCTTTTCTCAAAAGCAGAGTGTGTTTCTTGTAAGGCTAGCTAGTGTTTGTTTCCCAGTCAGAAACAGATTTGACTCTCATGAGTTTCTGGTCCTACGAGAAAGAGTTGTTTTCTGGTAAGAGGAGTCACTATTTTGCTCCCATTGCCATGCACAGTGCAAATAGGTCTCGCGTCTGCGACCTGCAAGTACAGTGTATTGGACTGAAGAGGAGCTACTGTTCTTGTCAGTTTTTTAAGCAGAGTTGAACTACATATGGCCCGTTTGTGTAGGAAGCACAGTTCTTTTGCTCTGAGCAAGCTCACTGTTCTGGCCCTATAGGAAACAGTGTAGAGTAGAAGAGTGCTCTTTTCTCAAAAGCAGAGTGTGTTTGTTTTAAAGCGAACTAGCATTTGTTTCCCAGTCCTAAATGGATTTGAATCACATGCAGTTCCTGGTCCTACGAGCAAGAGTTGTTTTCTGGTAAGGAAAGTCACTATTGTGCTCCTTTTGCCATGCACAGAGCAAATAGCACTCGTGTCTGTTCCCAGCAAGTACAGTGTATTGGACTGAAGAGGGTCTACTGTTCTTGTCAGTTTCCTCAGCAGAGTTGAACTAGATATGGCACGTGTGTGTAAGAAACACAGATCTTTTGTTCTGAGCAAGCTCACTGTTTGGACCCCATAGGAAACACAGTAGAATAGAAGACTGCTCTTTTCTCAAAACCAGAGTGTGTTTCTTGTAAGGCAAGCTAGCGTTTGTTTCCCAGTCCAAAATCGAGTTGAATAACATGCAGTTTCTGGTCCTAAGAGCAAGGGATGTTTTCTGGTAAGGAAAGTCACTATTGTGCTCCCTTTGCCATAAACAGTGCAAATAGCACTCGCGTCTGTTCCCAGCAAGTACAGTGTATTGGACTGAAGAGGAGCTACTGTTCTTGTCAGTTTCCTAAGCAGAGTTGAACTAGATATGGCCCGTGTGTGTAGGAAGCACAGTTCTTTTGTTCTGGGCAAGCTTACTGTTTTGGCCCTATAGGAAACACAGAGACTAGAAGAGTGCTCTTTTTTCAGAAGCAGAGTGTGTTTCTTGTAAGGCGAGCTAGCGTTTGTTTCCCAGTCCTAAATGGAGTTGAATCACCTGCAGTTTCTGGTCCTATGAGCAAGAGTTGTTTTCTGGTAAGAAAACTCAATATTGTGCTACCATTGCTATACACAGTGAAAATAGCTCTCGCGTCTGTTCCCAGCAAGTACAGTGTATTGGACAGAAGAGGAGCTACTGTTCTTGTCAGTTTCCTAAGCAGAGTTGAACTAGATATGGCCCGTGTGTGTGAAGCACAGTTGTTTTGTTCTGAGCAAGCTCACTGTTCTGGCCCTATAGAAAAAACAGAAGAGTAGAAGAGTGCTCTTTTCTCAGAAGCAGAGTGTGTTTCTTGTAAGGCGAGCTAGCGTATGTTTCCCAGTCCTAAATGGCGTTGAATCACATGCAGTTTCTGGTCCTACGAGCAAGAGTTGTTTTCTGGTAGGAAGAGTCACTATTGTGCTACCATTGCCATACACAGTGCAAATAGCACTCGCGTCTGTTCCCAGCAAGTACAGTGTATTGGACAGAAGAGGAGCTACTGTTCTTGACAGTTTCCTAAGCAGAGTTGAACTAGCTATGGCCGGTGTGTGTAAGAAGCACAGTTCTTTTGTTCTGAGCAAGCTCAATTTTTGGACCAAATAGTAAACACAGTAGAGTAGAAGAGTGCTCTTTTCTCAAAAGCAGAGTGTGTTTCTTGTAAGGCTAGCTAGTGTTTGTTTCCCAGTTCTAAATGGAGTTGAATCACATGCAGTTTTTGGTCCTATGAGCAAGGGATGTTTTCTGGTAAGGAAAATCACTATTGTGCTCCCTTTGCCATAAACAGTGCAAATAGCACTCGCGTCTGTTCCCAGCAAGTACTGTGTATTGGACTGAAGAGGAGCTACTGTTCTTGTCAGTTTCCTAAGCAGAGTTGAACGAGATATGGCCCGTGTGTGTAGGAAGCACAGTTCTTTTGTTCTGAGCAAGCTCACTGATCTGGTTCTTTAGGAAACACAGAAGAGTAGAAGAGTGTTCTTTTCTCAAAAGCAGAGTGTGTTTCTTGTAAGGTGAGCTAGTGTTTGTTTCCCAGTTCTAAATGAAGTTGAATTACATGCAGTTTCTTGTCCTATGAGCAAGAGTTGTTTCCTGGTAAGAAGAGTCACTATTGCGCTCCCATTGTCATACACAGGGCAAATAGCACTGGCGTCTGTTGCCAGCATGTACAGTGTATTGGACTGAAGATGATCTACTGTTCTTGTCAGTTTCCTAAGCAGAGTTGAACTAGACATGGCCCCTGTGTGTAGGAAGCACAGTTCTTTTGTTCTGAGCAAGCTCACTGTTCTGACCCCATAGGAAACACAGAAGAGTAGAAGAGTGCTCTTTTTTCAGAAGCAGAGTGTGTTTCTTGTAAGGCGAGCTAGCGTTTGTTTCCCAGTCCTAAATGGAGTTGAATCACATGCAGTTTCTGGTCCTACGAGCAAGAGTTGTTTTCTGGTAAGAAGAGTCACTATTGTGCTACCATTGCCATACACAGTGCAAATAGCACTCGCGTCTGTTCCCAGCAAGTACAGTGTATTGGACAGAAGAGGAGCTACTGTTCTTGTCAATTTCCTAAGCAGAGTTGAACTAGATATGGCCTGAGTGTGTAGGAAGCAAAGTTCTTTTGTTCTGAGCAAGCTCACTGTTCGGACCCCATAGCAAACACAGTAGAGTAGAAGAGTGCTCTTTTATCAAAAGCAGAGTGTGTTTCTTGTAAGGCGAGCTAGCGTTTGTTTCCCAGTCCTAAATGGAGTTGAATCACATGCAATTTCTGATCCTAGGAGCAAGAATTGTTTTCTGGTAAGAAGAGTAACTATTGCCCTCCCATTGTCATACACAGGGCAAATAGCACTGGCGTCTGTTCCCAGCATGTACAGTGTATTGGACTGAAGAGGATCTACTGTTCTTGTCAGTTTCCTAAGCAGAGTTGAACTAGATATAGCAAATGTGTGTAGGAAGCACAGTTCTTTTGTTCTGAGCAAGCTCACTCTTTAGCCCCTATAGGAAAAACAGTACAGTAGAAGAGTGCTCTTTTCTCAAAAGCAGACTATGTTTCTTGTAAGGCGAGCTAGCTTTTGTTTCCCAGTCCTAAATGGAGTTTAATCACATGCAGTTTCTGGTCCTACGAGCAAGAGTTGTTTTCTGGTAAGAAGAGTCACTATTGTGCTACCATTGCCATACACAGTGCAAATAGCACTCGCGTCTGTTCCCAGCAAGTACAGTGTATTGGACAGAAGAGGAGCTACTGTTCTTGTCAGTTTCCTAAGCAGAGTTGAACTAGCTATGGCCCGTGTGTGTAGGAAGCACAGTTCTTTTGTTCTGAGCAAGCTCAATTTTCGGACCAAATAGTAAACACAGTAGAGTAGAAGAGTGCTCTTTTCTCAAAAGCAGAGTGTGTTTCTTGTAAGGCAACTAGTGTTTGTTTCCCAGTTCTAAATGGAGTTGAATCACATGCAGTTTTTGGTCCTATGAACAAGGGATGTTTTCTGGTAAGGAAAGTCACTATTGTGCTCTTTTTGCCATAAACAGTGCAAATAGCACTCACGTCTGTTCCCAGCAAGTACTGTGTATTGGACTGAAGAGGAGGTACTGTTCTTGTCAGTTTCCTAAGCAGAGTTGAACGAGATATGGCCCGTGTGTGTAGGAACCACAGGTCTTTTGTTCTGAGCAAGCTTACTGTTCTTGTCCTTTAGGAAACACAGAAGAGTAGAAGAGTGCTCTTTTCTCAAAAGCAGAGTGTGTTTCTTGTAAGGTGAGCTAGCGTTTGTTTCCCAGTCCTAAATGGAGTTGAATTACATGAAGTTTCTTGTCCTATGAGCAAGAGTTGTTTTCAGTTAAGAAGAGTCACTATTGCGCTCCTATTGCCATACACAGTGCAAACAACACTAGCTGCTGTTCTTTGCAAGTACAGTGTATTTGACAGAAGAGGAGCTACTCTTCTTGTCAGTTTCCTAAGCAGAGTTGAACTAGATATGGCCCGTGTGTGTAGGAAGCACAGTTCTTTTGTTCTGAGCAAACTCACTGTTTTGGCCCTATAGGAAACACAGTAGAGTAGAAGAGTGCTGTTTTCTCAAAAGCAGAGTATGTTTCTTGTACTGCGAGCTTGAGTTTGTTTCCCAGTCCTAAATGGAGTTCAATCACATGCAGTTTCTGGTTTTACAATCAAGAGTTGTTTTCTGGAAAGGAAAGTCACTATTGTGCTCCCTCTGCCATACACAGTGCAAATATCACTCGCGTCTGTTCCCAGCAAGTACAGTGTATTGGACTGAAGAGGAGCTACTGCTCTTATCAGTTTCCTAAGCAGAGTTGAACTAGATATGGCCCATGTGTGTAGGAAGCACAGTTCTTTTGTTCTGAGCTAGCTCACTCTTCTGGCCTATAGGAAACACAGTAGAGTAGAAGAGTGCTCTTTTCTCAAAACCAGAGAGTGTTCCTTGTACTGCGAGCTTGTGTTTGTTTCCCAGTCCTAAATGGAGTTCAATCACATGCAGTTTCTGGTCCTACAATCAAGAGTTGTTTACTGGAAAGGAAAGTCACTATTGTGCTCCCTTTGCCATACACAGTGCAAATACCACTAGCGTCTGTTCACAGCATGTACAGTGTATTGGACAGAAGAGGATCTACGGTTCTTGTCAGTTTCCTAAGCAGAGTTGAACTAGATATGCCCGGTGTGTGTAGGAAGCACAGTTCTTTTGTTCTGAGCAAGCTCACTCTTCTGGCCCTATAGGAAACACAGTAGAGTAGAAGAGTGCTCTTTTCTCAAAAGCAGAGTGTGTTTCTTGTAAGGCGAGCTAGCTTTTGTTTCCCAGTCCTAAATGTAGTTGAATCACATGCAGTTTCTGGTCCTACAAGTAAGAGATGTTTTCTAGTAAGAAGAGTCACTATTTCGCTCCAATTGCCATACACTGGGCAAATAGGACTCGCGTCTGTTCCCAGGATGTACAGTGTATTGGACTGAAGAGGATCTACTGTTCTTGTCAGTTTCCTAAGCAAAGTTGAACTAGATATGGCCCGTGTGTGTAGGAAGTACACTTCTTTTGTTCTGAGCAAGCTCACTCTTCTGGCCCTATAGGAAACTCAGTAGAGTAGAAGAGTGCTCTTTTCTCAAAAGCAGAATGTGTTTCTTTTAAGGCGAGCTAGCGTTTGTTTCCCAGTCCTAAATGGAGTTGAATCACATGCAGTTTCTGGTCCTATGAGCAAGAGTTGTTCTATGGAAAAAAGAGTCACTATTGCGCTCCCATTGTCATACACAGGGCAAATAGCACTGGCGTCTGTTCCCAGCATGTACAGTGTATTGGACTGAAGATGATCTACTGTTCTTGTCAGTTTCCTAAGCAGAGTTGAACTAAATATGGCCCGTGTGTGTAGGAAGCACAGTTCTTTTGTTCTGAGCAAGGTCACTGTTCGGACCCCATAGGAAACACAGTAGAATAGAAGAGTGCTCTTTTCTCAAAAGCAGAGTGTGTTTCTTGTAAGGCGAGCTAGCGTTTGTTTCCCAGTCCAAAATGGAGTTGAATCACATGCAGTTTCTGGTCCTAAGAGCAAGGGAAGTTTTCTGGTAAGTTAAGTCACTATTGTGCTCCCTTTGCAATAAACAGTACAAATAGCACTCGTGTCTCTTCCCAGCAAGTACAGTGTATTGGACTGAAGAGGAGCTACTGTTCTTGTCAGTTTCCTAAGCAGAGTTGAACTAGATATGGCCTGTGTGTGTAGGAAGCACAGTTCTTTTGTTCTGTACAAGCTCACTGTTCTGGCCCTATAGGAAACACAGAAGAGTAGAAGAGTGCTCTTTTCTCAGAAGCAGAGTTTGTTTCTTGTAAGGCGAGCTAGCGTTTGTTTCCCAGTCCTATTTGGAGTTCAATCACATGCAGTTTCTGGTCCTACGAGCAAGAGTTGTTTTCTGGTAAGAAGAGTCACTATTGTGCTACCATTGCAATACACAGTGCAAATAGCACTCGCATCTGTTCCCAGCAAGTACAGTGTATTCGACAGAAGAGGAGCTACATTTCTTGTCAGTTTCCTAAGGAGAGTTGAACTAGATATGGCCCGTGTGTGTGAAGCACAGTTCTTTTGTTCTGAGCAAGCTCACTGTTCGGACACCATAGTAAACACAGTAGAGTAGAAGAGTGCTCTTTTCTCAAAAGCAGAGAGTGTTTCTTGTAAGGCTAGCTAGTGTTTGTTTCCCCGTCAGAAACGGAGTTGAATCCCATGCAGTTTCTGGTCCTACGAGCAAGAGTTGTTTTCTGGTAAGAAGAGTCACTATTTCGCTCCCATTGCCATGCAAAGGGCAAATAGCACTCGCGTCTGCTCCCAGCAAGTACAGTGTATAGGACTGAAGAGGAGCTACTGTTCTTGTCAGTTTCCTAAGCAGAATTGAACTAGATATAGCCCGTATGTGTACAAAGCACAGTTCTTTTGTTCTGAGCAAGCGCACTGTTCTGGCCCTGTAGGAAACACAGTAGAGTAGAAGAGTGCTCTTTTCTCAAAAGCAGAGTGTGTTTCTTGTAAGGCGAGCTAGCGTTTGTTTCCCAGTCCTAAATGGAATTGAATCACATTCAGTTTCTGATCCTAGGAGCAAGAGTTGTTTTCTGGTAAGAAGAGTCACTATTGTGCTCCCATTGACATACACAGGGCAAATAGCACTGGCGTCTGTTCCCAGCATGTACAGTGTATTGGACTGAAGAGGATCTACTGTTCTTGTCAGTTTCCTAAGCAGAGTTGAACTAGATATGGCCCGTGTGTGTAGGAAGCACAGTTCTTTTGTTCTGAGCAAGCTCACTGTTTTGGCCCTATAGGAAACACAGTAGAGTAGAGGAGTGCTCTTTTCTCAAAAGCAGAGTGTGTTTCTTGTAAGGCGAGCTAGTGTTTGTTTCCCAGTCCTAAATGTAGTTGAATCACATGCAGTTTCTGGTCCTACAAGCAAGAGTTGTTTTCTAGTAAGACCAGTCACTATTGTGCTCCCATTGCTATACACAGGGCAAATAGGACTCGCGTCTGTTCCAAGGATGTACAGTGTATTGGACTGAAGAGGATCTACTGTTCTTGTCAGTTTCCTAAGCAAAGTTTAACTAGATATGGCCCGTGTGTGTTAGAAGTACACTTCTTTTGTTCTGAGCAACCTCACTCTTCTGGCCCTATAGGAAACACAGTAGAGTAGAAGAGTGCTCTTTTCTCAAAAGCAGAATGTGTTTCTTGTAAGGCGAGCTAGCGTTTGTTTCCCAGTCCTAAATGGAGTTCAATCACATGCAGTTTCTGGTCCTACGAGCAAGAGTTGTTTTATGGTAAGTAGAGTCACTATTGCGCTCCCATTGTCATACACAGGGCAAATAGCACTGGCGTCTCTTCCCAGCATATAAAGTGTATTGGACTGAAGAGGATCTACTGTTCTTGTCAGTTTCCTAAGCGGAGTTGAACTAGATATGGCCCGTGTGTGTAGGAAGCACAGTTCTTTTGTTCTGAGCTAGCTCACTCTTCTGGCCTATAGGAAACACAATAGAGGAGAAGGGTGCTCTTTTCTCAAAAGCAGAGTGTGTTTCTTGTACTGCGAGCTTGCGTTTGTTTCCCAGTCCTAAATGGAGTTCAATCACATGCAGTTTCTGGTCCTACAATCAAGAGTTGTTTTCTGGAAATTAAAGTCACTATTGTGCTCCCTTTCCCATACACAGTGCAAATAGCACTCGCATCTGTTCCCAGCAAGTACAGTGTATTGGACTGAAGAGGAGCTACTGCTCTTGTCAGTTTTCTAAGCAGAGTTGAACTAGATATGGCCCGTGTGTGTAGGAAGCACAGTTCTTTGTTCTGAGCAAGCTCACTGTTCGGACTTCATAGGAAAAACAGTAGAACAGAAGAGTGCTCTTTACTCAAAAGCAGAGTGTGTTTCTTGTAAGGCGAGCTAGTGTTTGTTTCCCAGTCCTAAATGGAGTTGAATCACATGCAGTTACTGGTCCTACCATCAAGAGTTGTTTTCTGGTAAGAAGAGTCAAGATAGCCCTCCCATTGTCATACACAGGGCAAATAGCACTGGCGTCTGTTCCCAGCATGTACAGTGTATTGGACTGAAGATGATCTACTGTTCTTGTCAGTTTCCTAAGCAGAGTTGAACTAGATATGGCGCGTGTGTTTAAGAAGCACAGTTCTTTTGTTCTGAGCAAGCTCACTGTTCAGACACCATAGGAAACACAGTAGAATAGAAGAGTGCTCTTTTCTCAAAAGCAGAGTGTGTTTCTTGTAAGGAGAGCTAGCGTTTGTTTCCCAGTCCAAAATGGAGTTGAATAACATGCAGTTTCTGGTCCTACGAGCAAGGGATGTTTTCTGGTAATGATAGTCACTATTGTGCTCCCTTTGCCATAAACAGTGCAAATAGCTCTCACGTCTTTTCCCAGCAAGTACAGTGTATTGGACTGAAGAGGAGCTAGTGTTCTTGTCAGTTTCCTAAGCAGAGTTTTAACGAGATATGGCCCGTGTGTGTAGGAAGCACAGTTCTTTTGTCTGAGCAAGCTCACTGTTCTGGCCCTATAGGAAACACAGAAGAGTAGAAGAGTGCTCTTTTCTCAGAAGCAGAGTTTGTTTCTTGTAAGGCGTGCTAGTGTTTGTTTCCCAGTCATAAATGGAGTTGAATTACATGCAGTTTCTTGTCTTATGAGCAAGAGTTGTTTTCTGGTAAGAAGAGTCACTATTTCGCTCCCATTGCCATACACAGTGCAAATAGCACTCGCGTCTACTCCCAGCAAGTACAGTGTATTGGACTGAAGAGGAGCTACTGTTCTTGTCAGTTTCCTAAGCAGAATTGAACTAGATATAGCCCGTGTGTGTAGGAAGCACAGTTCTTTTGTTCTGAGCGAGCTCACTGTTCTGTCCCTATAGGAAACACAGTAGAGTTGAAGAGTGCTCTTTTCTCAAAAGCAGAGTTTGTTTCTTGTAAGGTGAGCTATCGTTTGTTTCCCAGTCCTAAATGGAGTTGAATCACATGCAGTTTTTCGTCCTACGAGCAAGGGATGTTTTCTGGTAGGGAAAGTCACTATTGTGCTCCCTCTGCCATAAACAGTGCAAATAGCACTCACGTCTGTCCCCAGCAAGTACAGTGTATTGGGCTGAAGAGGATCTACTGTTCTTTTCAGTTTACTAAGCAGAGTTGAACTAGATATGGCCCGTGTGTGTAGGAAGCACAGTTCTTTTGTTCTGAGCAAGCTCACTGTTCTGATCCTATATGAAACACAGAAGAGTAGAAGAGTGCTCTTTTCTCAAAAGCAAAGTGTGTTTCATGTAAGGTGAGCTAACGTTTGTTTCCCAGTCCTAAATGGAGTTGATGACATGCAGTTTCTGGTCCTATGAGCAAGAGTTGTTTTCTGGTAAGAAGAGTCACTATTGCAATCCTATTGCCATACACAGTGCAAACAACACTCGCTAATGTTCTTTGCAAGTACAGAGTATTGGACAAAAGAAGAGCTACTGTTCTTGTCAGTTTCCTAAGCAGAGTTGAACTAGATATGGCCCGTGTGTGCAGGAAGCACAGTTCTTTTTTTCTGAGCAAGCTCACTGTTTGGACCCCATAGGAAACACAGTAGAATAGAAGAGTGCTCTTTTCTCAAAAGCAGAGTGTGTTTCTTGTAAGGCTAGCTAGTGTTTGTTTCCCAGTCAGAAACAGATTTGAATCTCATGAGTTTCTGGTCCTACGAGCAAGAGTTGTTTTCTGGTAAGAGGAGTCACTATTTTGCTCCCATTGACATACACAGTGCAAATAGGACTCGCATCTGCGACCTGCAGGTACAGTGTATTGGACTGAAGAGGAGCTACTGTTCTTGTCAGTTTCCTAAGCAGAGATGAACTAGATATGGCCCGTGTGTGTAGGAAGCACAGTTCTTTTGTTCTGAGCAAGCTAACTGTTCTGGCCCTATAGGAAACACAGTAGAGTAGAAGAGTGCTCTTCTCTCAAAAGCAGTGTGTGTTTCTTGTAAGGCGAGCTAGCATTTGTTTCCCAGTCCAAAATGGAGTTGAATCACATGCAGTTTCTGGTCCTATGAGCAAGGGATGTTTTCTGGTAAGGAAAGTCACTATTGTGCTCCCTTTGACATAAACAGTGCAAATAGCACTCACGTCTGTTCCCAGCAAGTACAGTGTATTGGACTGAAGAGGAGCTACTGTTCTTGTCAGTTTCCTAAGCAGAGTTATAACTAGATATGGCCCGTGTGTGTAGGAAGCACAGTTCTTTTGTTCTGAGCAAGCTCACTGTTCTGGCCCTATTGACAACACAGAAGAGTAGAATAGTGCTCTTTTCTCAGAAGCAGAGTTTGTTTCTTGTAAGGCGTGCTAGCGTTTGTTTCCTAGTCCTAAATGGAGTTGAATTACATGCGGTTTCTTGTCTTATGAGCAAGAGTTGTTTTCTGGTAAGAAGAGGCACTATTGCGCTCCTATTGCCATACACAGTGCAAACAACACTCGATACTGTTCTTTGCAAGTACAGTGTATTGGACAGAAGAGGAGCTAATGTTCTTGTCAGTTTCCTAAGGAGAGTTGAACTAGATATGGCCCGTGTGTGTAGGAAGCACAGTTCTTTTGTTCTGAGCAAGCTCACTGTTCTCACCCCATAGGAAACACAGTAGAATAGAAGAGTGCTCTTTTCTCAAAAGTAGAGTGTGTTTCTTGTAAGGCGAGCTAGCGTTTGTTTGCCAGTCCAAAATGGAGTTGAATCACATGCAGTTTATGGTCCTAGGAGCAAGGGATGTTTTCTGGTAAGGAAAGTCACTATTGTGCTCCCTTTGCCATAAACAGTGCAAATAGCACTCACGTCTGTTCCCAGCAAGTACAGTATATTGGACTGAAGAGGCGCTACTGTTCTTGTCAGTTTCCTAAGCAGAGTTGAACTACATATGGCCCGTGTGTGTAGGAAGCACAGTTCTTTTGTTCTGAGCAAGCTTATTGTTCTGGCCCTATAGGAAACACAGAAGAGTAGAAGAGTGCTCTTTTCTCAGAAGCAGAGTTTGTTTCTTGTAAGGCGAGATAGCGTTTCTTTCCCAGTCCTAAATGTAGTTGAATCACATGCAGTTTCTGGTCCTACGCGCAAGAGTTGTTTTCTGGTAAGAAGAGTCAGTATTGTGCTACCATTGCCATACACAGTGCAAATAGCACTCGCGTCTGTTCCCAGCAAGTACAGTGTATTGGACAGAAGAGGAGCTACTGTTCTTGTCAGTTTCCTAAGCAGAGTTGAACTAGATATGGCCCGTGTGTGTGAAGCACAGTTCTTTTGTTCTGAGCAAGCTTATTGTTCTGGCCCTATAGGAAACACAGAAGAGTAGAAGAGTGCTCTTTTCTCAGAAGCAGAGTTTGTTTCTTGTAAGGCGAGATAGCGTTTCTTTCCCAGTCCTAAATGTAGTTGAATCACATGCAGTTTCTGGTCCTACGCGCAAGAGTTGTTTTCTGGTAAGAAGAGTCAGTATTGTGCTACCATTGCCATACACAGTGCAAATAGCACTCGCGTCTGTTCCCAGCAAGTACAGTGTATTGGACAGAAGAGGAGCTACTGTTCTTGTCAGTTTCCTAAGCAGAGTTGAACTAGATATGGCCCGTGTGTGTGAAGCACAGTTCTTTTGTTCTGAGCAAGCTCAATTTTCGGACCCCATAGTAAACACAGTAGAGTAGAAGAGTGCTCTTTTCTCAAAAGCAGAGTGTGCAGTTTCTGGTCCTACGAGCAAGAGTTGTTTCCTGGTAAGAAGAGTCACTATTTCGCTCCCATTGCCATACACAGTGCAAATAGCACTCGCGTCTACTCCCAGCAAGTACAGTGTATTGGACTGAAGAGGAGCTACTGTTCTTGTCAGTTTCCTAAGCAGAGTTGAACTAGATATAGCCCGTGTGTGTAGGAAGCACAGTTCTTTTGTTCTGAGCAAGCTCACTGTTCTGGCCCTATAGGAAACACAGTAGAGTTGAAGAGTGCTCTTTTCTCAAAAGCAGAGTTTGTTTGTTGTAAGGTGAGCTAGTGTTTGTTTCCCAGTCCTAAATGGAGATGAATCACATGCAGTTTTTGGTCCTACGAGCAAGGGATGTTTTCTGGTAGGGAAAGTCACTATTGTGCTCCCCCTGCCATAAACAGTGCAAATAGCACTCGCGTCTGTTCCCAGCAAGTACAGTGTATTGGGCTGAAGAGGATCTACTGTTCTTTTCAGTTTCCAAAGCAGAGTTGAACTAGATATGGCCCGTGTGTGTAGGAAGCACAGTTCTTTTCTTCTGAGCTAGCTCACTGTTCTGATCCTATATGAAACACAGAAGAGTAGAAGAGTGCTCTTTTCTCAAAAGCAAAGTGTGTTTCATGTAAGGTGAGCTAACGTTTGTTTCCCAGTCCTAAATGGAGTTGAATTACATGCAGTTTCTGGTCCTATGAGCAAGAGTTGTTTTCTGGTAAGAAGAGTCACTATTGCAATCCTATTGCCATACACAGTGCAAACAACACTCGCTAATGTTCTTTGCAAGTACAGAGTATTGGACAGAAGAAGAGCTACTGTTCTTGTCAGTTTCCTAAGCAGAGTTGAACTAAATATGGCCCGTGTGTGTAGGAAGCACAGTTCTTTTGTTCTGAGCAAGCTCACTGTTCCGGCCCTATTGGAAACACAGTAGAGTAGAAAAGTGCGCTTTTCTCCAAAGCAGAGTGTGTTTCGTGTAAGGCGAACTAGCGTTTGTTTCCCAGTCCTAAATGGAGTTGAATCACATGCAGTTTCTGGTCTTACAAGCAAGAGTTGTTTTCTGGTAAGAAGAGTCACTATAGTGCTCCCATTGCCATACACAGGGCAAATAGCACTCGCGTCTGTTCCCAGCATGTACAGTGTATTGGACTGAAGAGGATCTACTGTTCTTGTCAGTTTCCTAAGCAGAATTGAACCAGACATTGCCCGTGTGTGTAGGAAGCACAGTTCTTTTGTTCTGAGCAAGCTCACTGTGCGGACCCCATAAGAAACACAGTAGAATAGAAGAGTGCTCTTTTCTCAAAAGCAGAGTGTGTTTCTTGTAAGGCGAGCTAGCGTTTGTTTCCCAGTCCTAAATGGAGTTGAATCACATGCAGTTTCTGGTACTACGAGCAAGAGTTGCTTTCTGGTAAGAAGAGTCACTATTGCGCTCCCATTGTCATACACAGTGCAAATAGCACTGGCGTCTGTTAACAGCATGTACAGTGTATTGGACTGAAGAGGATCTACTCTTCTTGTCAGTTTCCTAAGCAGAGATGAACTAGATATGGCCCGTGTGTGTAGGAAGCACAGTTCTTTTATTCTGAGCAAGCTCACTGTTCGGACCCCCATAGGAAACACAGTAGAATAGAAGAGTGGTGTTTTCTCAAAAGCAGTGTGTGTTTCTTGTAAGGCGAGCTAGCGTTTGTTTCCCAGTCCAAAATGGAGTTGAATCACATGCGGTTTCTGGTCCTACGAGCAAGGGATGTTTTCTGGTAAGGAAAGTCACTATTGTGCTTCCTTTGCCATAAACAGTGCAAATAGCACTCACGTCTGTTCCCAGCAAGTACAGTGTATTGGACTGAAGAGGAGCTACAGTTCTTGTCAGTTTCCTAAGCAGAGTTGAATTAGATATGGCCCGTGTGTGTAGGAAGCACAGTTCTTTTGTTCTGAGCAAGCTCACTCTTCTGGCCCTGTAGACAACACAGAAGAGTAGAAGAGTGCTCTTTTCTCAGAATCAGAGTTTGTTTCTTGTAAGGTGAGCTAGCGTTTCTTTCCCAGTACTAAATGGAGTTGAATTACATGCAGTTTCTTGTCCTATGAGCAAAAGTTGTTTTCTGGTAAGAAGAGTCACTATTGCGCTCCTATTGACATACACAGTGCAAACAACACTCTCTACTGTTCTTTGCAAGTACAGTGTATTGGATAAAAGAGGAGCTACTGTTCTTGTCAGTTTCCTAAGCAGAGTTAAACTAGATATGGCCCGTGTGTGTAGGAAGCACAGTTCTTTTGTTCTGAGCAAGCTCACTGTTCGGACCCCATAGGAAACACCGTAGAGTAGAACAGTGCTCTTTTCTCAAAAGCACAGTGTATTTCTTGTAAGGCGAGCTAGCGTTTGTTTCCCAGTCATAAATGTAGTTGAATCACATGCAGTCTCTGGTCCTACGAGCAAGAGTTTTTTTCTAGTAAGAAGAGTCACTATTATGCTCCCTTTGCCATAAACAGTGCAAATAGCACTCATGTCTGTTCCCAGCAAGTACAGTGTATTGGACTGAAGAGGAGGTACTGTTCTTGTCAGTTTCCTAAGCAGAGGTTGAACTACATATGGCCCGTGTGTGTAGGAAGCACAGTTCTTTTGTTCTGAGCAAGCTCACTGTTCTGGCCCTATAGACAAAAACAGAAGAGTAGAAGAGTGCTCTTTTCTCAGAAGCAGAGTTTGTTTCTTGTAAGGCGAGCTGGCGTTTGTTTCCCAGTCCTAAATGTAGTTGAATTTCATGCAGTTTCTTGTCCTATGAGCAAGAGTTGATTTGTGGTAAGAAGAGTCCCTATTGCGCTCCTATTGCCATACACAGTGCAAACAACACTTGCTACTGTTCTTTGCAAGTACAGTGTATTGGACAGAAGAGAAGCTACTGTTCTTGTCAGTTTCCTAAGCAGAGTTGAACTAGATATGGCCCGTGTGTGTAGGAAGCACAGTTCTTTTGTTCTGAGCAAGCTCAATGTTCGGGACCCCATAGGAAACCACAGTAGAGTAGAAGAGTGCTCTTTTCTCAAAAGCAGAGTGTATTTCTTGTATGGCTAGCTAGCGTTTGTTTTCACAGTCCTAAATGGAGTGAATCACATGTATTTCAGATCCTAGGAGCAAGAGTTGTTTTTTGGTAAGAAGAGTCACTATTGCGCTCCCAATGTCATACAAAGGGCAAATAGCACTGGCGTCTGTTCCCAGCATGTACAGTGTATTGGACTGAAGAGGATCTACTGTTCATTGTCAGTGTTCTAAGCAGAGTTGAACTAGATATGGCCCGTGTGTGTAGGAAGGAAGAGTTCTTTTGTTCTGAGCAAGCTCACAGTTTTTGCCCTATAGGAAACAATGTATAGTAGAAGAGTGCTCTTTTCTCAAAATCAGAGTGTGTTTTTTGTAAGGCGAGCTTGACGTTTGTTTCCCCAGTCCTAAATGGAGTTGAATCACATGCAGTTTCTATAGTCCTACGAGCAAGAATTGTTTTCTGGAAAGGAAAGTCACTATTGTGCTCCCTTTGCCATACACAGTGCAAATAGCACTCGCGTCTGTTTCTGAGCAAGTACAGTGTATTGGACCGAAGAGGATCTACTGCTCTTGTCAGTTTCCAAGCAGAGTTGAAACTAGATATGGACCCATGTGTGTAAGAAGCACAGTTCTTTTGTTCTGAGCAAGCTCACTGTTCGGGACCCCATAGAAACACAGTAGAGGTAGAAGAGTGCTATTTTCTCAAAAGCAGAGTGTGTTTCTTGTAAGGCTAGCTGGTGTTTGTTTCCCAGTAGAAACATGATTTGAATCTCATGCCGTTTCTGGTACTACGAGCAAGAGTTGTTTTCTGGTAAGAGGAGTCATTATTTTGCTCCCATTGCCATACACAGTGCAAAATAGGACTCGCGGTCTGCGATATGCAAGTACAGTGTATTGGACTGAAAAGGAGCTACTGTTCTTGTCAGTTTCCTAAGCAGAGTTGAAACTAGATATGGCCCGTTTGTGTAAGAAGCACAGTTTTTTTGTTCTGAGCAAGCTCACTGTTCTGGCCCTATAGGAAACACAGTAGAGTAGAAGAGTGCTCTTTTCTCAAAAGCAGAGTGTGTTTCGTGTAAGGCGAACTAGCGTTTGTTTCCCAGTCCTAAATGGAGTTGAATCACATGCAGTTTCTGGTCCTACAGGCAAGGGATGTTTTCTGGTAAGGAAAGTCACTATTGTGCTTCCTTTGCCATAAACAGTGCAAATAGCACTCACATCTTGTTCCCAACAAGTACAGTGTATTGGACTGAAGAGGAGCTACTGTTCTTGTCAGTTTCCTAAGCAGAATGAATTAGATATGGCCCGTGTGTGTAGGAAGCACATTTCTTTTGTTCTGAGCAAGCTCACTGTTCTGGCCCTATAGGAAACACAGAAGAGTAGAAGAGTGCTCTTTTCTCAGAAGCAGAGTTTGTTTCTTGTAAGGTGAGCTAGCGTTTCTTTCCCAGTCCTAAATGGAGTTGAATTACATGCAGTTTCTTGTCTTATGAGCAAAAGTTGTTTTCTGGTAAGAAGAGTCACTATTGTGCTCCTATTGACATTACACAGTGCAAACAACACTCTCTACTGTTCTTTGCAAGTACAGTGTATTGGGATAAAAGAGGAGCTACTGTTCTTGTCAGTTTCCTAAGCAGAGTTAAACTAGATATGGCCCGTGTGTGTAGGAAGCACAGTTCTTCTGTTCTGAGCAAGCTCACTGTTCGGGGACCCCATAGGAAACACCGTAGAGTAGAACAGTGCTCTTTTCTCAAATGCACAGTGTATTCTTGTAAGCCGAGCTAGCGTTTGTTTCCCATTCCTAAATGGCGTTGAATCACATGCGTCTCTGGTCCTACGAGCAAGAGTTGTTTTCTAGTAAGAAGAGTCACTATTGTGCTCCCTTTGTCATACACAGGGCAAATAGCACTCGCGTCTGTTCCCAGGATGTACAGTGAATTGGACTGAAGAGGATCTACTGTTCTTGTCAGTTTCCTTAGCAAAGTTGAACTAGATATGGCCCGTGTGTGCAGGAAGTACAACTTCTTTTGTTCTGAGCAAGCTCACTCTTCTGGCCCTATAGGAAACACAGGAGAGTAGAAGAGTGCTCTTTTCTCCAAAGCAGAGTGTGCTTCTTCTAGGCGAACTAGCATTTGTTTCCAAGTCCTAAATGGAGTTGAATCACATGCAGTATTCTGGTCCTACAAGCAAGAGTTGTTTTCTGGTAAGAAGAGTCACTATTGCGCTCCCCATTAACATACAAGGGCAAATAGCACTCGCGTCTGTTCCCAGCATGTACAGTGTATTGCACTGAGAGGATCTACTGTTCTTGTCAGTTACCTAAGCAGAGTTGAACTAGATATGGCCCGGTGTGTAGGAAGCACAGTTCTTTTGTTCTGAGCAAGCTCACTGTTCGGAACCCCATAGGAAACACAGTAGAATAGAAGAGTGCTTTTTTCTCAAAAGCAGATTGTGTTTCTTGTAAGGCTAGCTAGTGTTTGTTTCCCAGTCAGAAAAAGATTTGAATCTCATGAGTTTCTGGTCCTATGAGCAAGAGTTGTTTTCCTGGTAAAAGGAATCAGTATTTTGCTCCCATTGCCATACACAGTGCAAATAGGACTCGCTTCTGTTCCCAGCATGTACAGTGTATTGCACTGAAGAGGATCTACTGTTTTTGACAGTTACCTAAGCAGAGTTGAACTAGATATGGCCCGTGTGTGTAGGAAGCACAGTTCATTTGTTCTGAGCAAGCTCACTGTTCGGACCCCATAGGAAACACAGTAGAATAGAAGAGTGCTCTTTTCTCAAAACCAGAGTGTGTTTCTTGTAAAGCTAGCTAGCGTTTGTTTCCCAGTCCAAAATGGAGTTGAATCACATGCAGTTTCTGGTCCTACGAGCAAGGGATGTTTTTACGTAAGGAAAGTCACTATTGTGCTCCCTTTGCCATAAACAGTGCAAATAGCACTCATGTCTGTTCCCAGCAAGTACAGTGTATTGGACTGAAGAGGAGCTACTGTTCTTGTCAGTTTCCTAAGCAGAGTTGAACTACATATGGCCCGTGTGTGTAGGAAGCACAGTTCTTTTCTTATGAGCAAGCTCACTGTTCTGGCCCTATAGACAAAACAGAAGAGTAAAAGAGTGCTCTTTTCTCAGAAGCACAGTTTGTTTCTTGTAAGGCGAGCTAGCGTTTGTTTCCCAGTCCTAAATGTAGTTGAATTTCATGCAGTTTCTTGTCCTATAAGCAAGAGTTGATTTGTGGTAAGAAGAGTCACTATTGCGCTCCCATTGCCACACACAGTGCAAATAGCACTCGCGTCTGTTCCCAACAAGTACAGTGTATTGGACTGAAGAGGAGCTACTGTTCTTGTCAGTTTCCTAAGCAGAGTTGAACTAGATATAGCCCGTGTGTGTAGGAAGCACAGTTCTTTTGTTCTGAGCAAGCTCACTGTTCTCGCCCTAGAGGAAACACAGGAGAGTAGAAGAGTGCTCTTTTCTCAAAAGTAGAGCGTGTTTCTTGTAAGGAGAGCTAGCGTTTGTTTCCCAGTCCTAAATGGATTTGAATCACATGCAGTTTTTGGTCCTAAGAGCAAGGGATGTTTTCTGGTAAGGAAAGTCACTATTGCGCTCTCTTTGCCATACACAGTACAAATAGCACTCGCGTCTGTTCCCAGCAAGTACAGTGTATAGGACTGTAGAGGAGCTACTGTTCTTGTCATTTTCCTAAGCAGAGTTGAACTAGATATGGCCCGTGTTTGTAGGAAGCACAGGTCTTTTGTTCTAAGCAAGCACACTGTTCGGATGACATATTAAACACAGTAGAATAGAAGAGTGCTCTTTTCTCAAAAGCAGAGTTTGTTTCTTGTAAGGCGAGCTAGCATTTGTTTCCCAGTCCTAAATGGAGTTGAGTCACATGCAGTTTCTGGTCCTACGAGCAAGAATTGTTTTCTGGTAAGAAGAGTCACTATTGCGCTCCCATTGACATACACAGGGCAAATAGCACTCGCGTCTGTTCCCAGCAAATACAGTGTATTAGACAGAAGAGGGGCTACTGTTCTTGTCAGTTTCTTAAGCAGAGTTGAAGTAGATATGTCCCGTGTGTGTAGGAAGCACAGTTCTTTTGTTCTGAGCAAGCTCATTGTTCGGACCCCATAGGAAACACAGTAGAGTAGAAGAGTGTTCTTTTCTCAAAAGCAGAGTGTGTTTCTTCTAAGGCGAGCTAGCGTTTGTTTCCAAGTCCCAAATGGTGTTGAATCACATGCAGTTTCTGGTCCTACAAGCAAGAGTTGTTTTCTGGTAAGAAGAGTCACTATTGCACTCCCATTGCCATTCACAGGGCAAATAGCACTCGTGTCTGTTCGCAGCAAGTACAGTGTATTTGACTGAGGAGGAGCTACTGTTCTTGTCAGTTTCCTAAGCAGAGTTGAACAAGATATGGCCCGTGTGTGTAGGAAGCACAGTTCTTTTGTTCTGAGCAAGCTCACTCTTCTGGCCTATAGGAAACACAGTAGAGTAGAAGAGTGCTCTTTTCTCAAAAGCAGAGTGTGTTTCTTGTAAGGCGAGCTAGCGTTTGTTTCCCAGTCCTAAACGGAGTTGAATCACATGCAGTTTCTGTCCTACGAGCAAGAGTTGTTTTCCGGAAAGGAAAGTCACTATTGTGCTCCCTTTGCCATACACAGTTCAAATAGCACTGGCGTCTGTTCCCAGCAAGTACAGTGTATTGGACTGAAGAGGATCTACTGTTCTTGTCAGTTTCCTAAGCAGAGTTGAACTAGATATGGCCCGTGTGTGTAGGAAGCACAGTTCTTTTGTTCTGAGCAAGCTCACTCTTCTGGCCGTATAGGAAACATAGAAGAGTAGAAGAGTGCTCTTTTCTCAAAAGCAGAGTGTGTTTCTTGTAAGGCGAGCTAGCGTTTGGTTCCCAGTCCAAAATGGAGTTGAATCACATGCAGTTTCTGGTCCTATGAGCAAGAGTTTTTTTCTGGTAAGAAGAGTCACTTTTGTGCTACCATTGCCATACACAGTGCAAATAGCACTCGCGTCTTTTCCCAGCAAGTACAGTGTATTGGACAGAAGAGTAGCTACTGTTCTTGTCAGTTTCTTAAGCAGAGTTGAAGTAGATATGTCCCCTGTGTGTGAAGCACAGTTCTTTTGTTCTGAGCAAGCTCACTTTTCGGACACCATAGGAAACACAGTAGAATAGAAGAGTGCTCTTTTCTCAAAAGCAGAGTGTGTTTCTTGTAAGGCTAGCTAGTGTTTGTTTCCCAGTCAGAAACGGAGTTGAATCCCATGCAATTTCTGCTACTACGAGCAAGAGTTGTTTTCTGGTAAGAAGAGTCACTATTGCGCTCCCATTGTCATACACACTGCAAATAGCATTCGCGTCTGCTCCCAGCAAGTACAGTGTATTGGACTGAAGAGGAGCTACTGTTCTTGTCAGTTTCCTAAGCAGAGTTGAACTAGATATAGCCCGTGTGTGTAGGAAGCACAGTTCTTTTGTTATCAGCAAGCTCACTGTTATTGCCCTATAGGAAACACAGTAGAGTAAAAGAGTGCTCTTTTCTCAAAAGCAGAGTGTGTTTCTTGTAAGGTGAGCTAGCGTTTGTTTCCCAGGCCTAAATGGAGTTGAATCACATGCAGTTTTTGGTCCTACGAGCAAGGGATGTTTTCTGGTAAGGAAAGTCACTATTGCGCTCCCTTTGCCATACAGAGTTCAAATAGCACTCGCGTCTTTTCCCAGCAAGTACAGTGTATTGGACTGAAGAGGAGCTACTGTTCTTCTCAGTTTCCTAAGCAGAGTTGAACTAGATATGGCCTGTGTGTGTAGGAAGCACAGTTCTTTTGTTCTGAGCAAGCTCACTGTTCTGGCCCTATAGGAAACACAGTAGAGTAGAAAAGTGCTCTTTTCTCAAAAGCAGAGTGTGTTTCTTGTAAGGCAAGCTAGCGTTTGTTTCCCAGTCCCAAATGGAGTTGAATCACATGCAGTTTCTGATCCTAGGAGCAAGAGTTGTTTTCTGGTAAGAAGAGTCACTATTGTGCTCCCATTGTCATACACAGGGCAAATAGCACTGGCGTCTGTTGCCAGCATGTACAGTGTATTGGACCCCATAGGAAACACAGTAGAATAGAAGAGTGCTCTTTTCTCAAAAGCAGAGTTTGTTTCTTGTAAAGCGAGCTAGTGTTTGTTTCACAGTCCTAAATGGAGTTGAATCACATGCAGTTTCTGGTCCTATGAGCAAGAATTGTTTTCTGGTAAGAAGAGTCACTATTGTGCTCCCATTGTCATACACAGGGCAAATAGCACTGGGGTCTGTTCCCTTCATGTACAGTGTATTGGACTGAAGATGATCTAATGTTCTTGTCAGTTTCCTAAGCAGAGTTGAACTAGATATGGCCCGTGTGTGTAGGAAGCACAGTTCTTTTGTTCTGAGCAAGCTCACTGTTCGGACCCCATAGGAAACACAGTAGAATAGAAGAGTGCTCTTTTCTCAAAAGCAGAGTGTGTTTCTTGTAAGGCGAGCTAGCGTTTGTTTCCCAGTCCAAAATCGAGTTGAATCACATGCAGTTTCTGGTCCTATGAGCAAGGGATGTTTTCTGGTAAGGAAAGTCACTATTGTGCTCCCTTTGCCATAAACAGTGCAAATAGCACTGGCGTCTGTTCCCAGCAAGTACTGTGTATTGGACTGAAGAGGAGCTACTGTTCTTGTCAGTTTCCTAAGCAGAGTTGAACGAGATATGGCGCGTGTGTGTAGGAAGCACAGTTCTTTTTTTCTGAGCAAGCTCACTGTTCTGGTCCTTTAGGAAATACAGAAGAGTAGAAGAGTGCTCTTTTCTCAAAAGCAGAGTGTGTTTCTTGTAAGGTGAGCTAGCGTTTGTTTCCCAGTCCCAAATGGAGTTGAATTACATGCAGTTTCTTGTCCTATGAGCAAGAGTTGTTTTCTGGTAAGAAGAGTCACTATTGCGCTCCTATTGCCATACACAGTGCAAAAACACTCGCTACTGTTCTTTGCAAGTACAGTGTATTTGACAGAAGAGGAGCTACTGTTCTTGTCGGTTTCCTAAGCTTCGTTGAACTAGATATGGCCCGTGTGTGTAGGAAGCACAGTTCTTTTGTTCTGAGCAAGCTCACTCTTCTGGCCTATAGGAAACACAGTAGAGTAGAAGAGTGCTCTTTTCTCAAAAGCAGAGTGTGTTTCTTGTAAGGCGAGCTTGCGTTTGTTTCCCAGTCCTAAATGGAGTTGAATCACATGCAGTTTCTGGTCCTACAAGCAAGAGTTGTTTTCTGGAAAGGAAAGTCACTATTGTGTTCCCTATGCCATACAGTGTGCAAATAGCACTCGCGTCTGTTCCCAGCAATTACAGTGTATTGGACTGAAGAGGAGCTACTGCTCTTGTCAGTTTCCTAAGCAGAGTTGAACTAGATATAGCCTGTGTGTGTAGGAAGCACAGTTCTTTTGTTCTGAGCAAGCTCACTGTTCGGACCCCATAGGAAACACAGTAGAATAGAAGAGTGCTCTTTTCTCAAAAGCAGAGTGTGTTTCTTGTAAGGCGAGCTAGCGTTTGTTTCCCAGTCCTAAATGGAGTTGAATCACATGCAGTTTCTGGTCCTACGAGCAAGAGTTGTTTTCTGGTAAGAAGAGTCACTATTGCGCTCCCATTGTCATACACAGGGCAAATAGCACTGGCGTCTGTTCCCAGCATGTAAAGTGTATTGGACTGAAGATGATCTACTGTTCTTGTCAGTTTCCTAAGCAGAGTTGAACTAGATATGGCCTGTGTGTGTAGGAAGCACAGTTCTTTTGTTCTGAGCAAGGTCACTGTTTGGACCCCATAGGAAACACAGTACAATAGAAGAGTGCTCTTTTCTCAAAAGCAGAGTGTGTTTCTTGTAAGGCGAGCTAGGGTTTGTTTCCCAGTCCTAAATGGAGTTGAATCACATGCAGTTTCTGGTCCTATGAGCAAGAGTTGTTTTCTGGTAAGAAGAGTCACTATTGTGCTACCGTTGCCATACACAGTTAAAATAGCACTCGCGTCTGTTCCCAGCAAGTACAGTGTATTTGACAGAAGAGGAGCTACAGTTCTTGTTTGTTTCCTAAGGAGAGTTGAACTAGATATGGCCCGTGTGTGTGAAGCACAGTTCTTTTGTTCTGAGCAAGCTCACTTTTCGGACACCATAGAAAACACAGTAGAGTAGAAGAGTGCTCTTTTCTCAAAAGCAGAGTGTGTTTCTTGTAAGGCTAGCTAGTGTTTGTTTCCCAGTCAGAAACGGAGTTGAATCCCATGCAGTTTCTGGTCCTACGAGCAAGAGTTGTTTTCTGGTAAGAAGAGTCACTATTTCGCTCCCATTGCCATGCATAGGGCAAATAGCACTCGCGTCTGCTCCCAGCAAGTACAGTGTATTGGACTGAAGAGGAGCTACTGTTCTTGTCAGTTTCCTAAGCAGAGTTGAACTAGATATAGCCCGTGTGTGTAGAAAGCACAGTTCTTTTGTTCTGAGCAAGCTCACTGTTCTGGCCCTGTAGGAAACACAGTAGAGTAGAAGAGTGCTCTTTTCTGAAAATCAGAGTGTGTTTCTTGTAAGGCGAGCTAGCGTTTGTTTCCCAGTCCTAAATTGAATTGAATCACATGCAGTTTCTGATCCTAGGAGCAAGACTTGTTTTCTGGTAAGAAGAGTCACTATTGCGCTCCCATTGACATACACAGGGCAAATAGCACTGGCGTCTGTTCCCAGCATGTACAGTGTATTGGACTGAATAGGAGCTACTGTTCTTGTCAGTTTCCTAAGCAGAGTTGAACTAGATATGGCCTGTGTGTGTAGGAAGCACAGTTCTTTTGTTCTGAGCAAGCTCACTGTTTTGGCCCTATAGGAAACACAGTAGAATAGAAGAGTGCTCTTTTCTCAAAAGCAGAGTGTGTTTCTTGTAAGGCGAGCTGGGTTTGTTTCCCAGTCCAAAATCGAGTTGAATCACATGCAGTTTCTGGTCCTATGAGCAAGGGATGTTTTCTGGTAAGGAAAGTCACTATTGTGCTCCCTTTGCCATAAACAGTGCAAATAGCACTCGCGTCTGTTCCCAGCAAGTACAGTGTATTGGACAGAAGAGGAGCTACTGTTCTTGTCAGTTTCCTAAGCAGAGTTGAACTAGCTATGGCCCGTGTGTGTAGGAAGCACAGTTCTTTTGTTCTGAGCAAGCTCACTGTTCTGGCCCTATAGGAAACACAGTAGAGTCGAAGAGTGCTCTTTTCTCAAAAGCAGAGTGTGTTTCTTGTAAGGCGAGCTAGCGTTTGTTTCCCAGTCCCAAATGGAGTTGAATCACATGCAGTTTCTTATCCTAGGAGGAAGAGTTGTTTCCTGGTAAGAAGAGTCACTATTGCGCTCCCATTTTCATACACAGGGCAAATAGTACTGGCGTCTGTTGCCAGCATGTACAGTGTATTGGACTGAAGAGGATCTACTGTTCTTGTCAGTTTTCTATGCAGAGTTGAACTAGATATGGCCCATGTGTGTAGGAAGCACATTCTTTTGTTCTGAGCAAGCTCACTGTTTTGGCCCTATAGGAAACACAGTAGAGTAGAAGAGTGCTCTTTCCTCAAAAGCAGACTGTGTTTCTTGTAATGCGAGCTAGCTTTTGTTTCCCAGTCCTAAATGGAGTTGCATCACATGCAGTTTCTGGTCCTATGTGCAAGAGTTGTTTTCTGGCAAGAAGAGTCACTATTTGCTCCCTTTGCCATACACAGGTCAAATAGCACTCCCGTCTGTTCCCAGCAAGTACAGTGTATTGGACTGAAGAGGATCAACTGTTCTTGTCAGTTTCCTAAGCAGAGGTGAACTAGATATGGCCCGTTTTTTTTAGGAAGCACAGTTCTTTTGTTCTGAGCAAGCTCACTGTTCGGACCCCATAGGAAACACAGTAGAATAGAAGAGTGCTCTTTTCTCAAAAGCAGAGTGTGTTTCTTGTAAGGCGAGCTAGGGTTTGTTTCCCAGTCCAAAATGGAGTTGAATCACATGCAGTTTCTGGTCCTACGAGCCAGGGATGTTTTCTGGTAAGGAAAGTGACTATTGTGCTCCCTTTGCCTTAAACAGTGCAAATAGCACTCGCGTCTGTTCCCAGCAAGTACAGTGTATTGGACAGAAGAGGAGCTACTGCTCTTGTCAGTTTCCTAAGCAGAGTTGAACTAGCTATGGCCCGTGTGTATAGGAAGCACATTCTTTTGTTCTGAGCAAGCTCAATTTTCGGACAAAATAGTAAACACAGTAGAGTAGAAGAGTGCTCTTTTCTCAAAAGCAGAGTGTGTTTCTTGTAAGGCTAGCTAGTGTTTGTTTCCCAGTTCTAAATGGAGTTGAATCACATGCAGTTTTTGATCCTATGAGTAAGGGATGTTTTCTGTGAAGGAAAGTCACTATTGTGCTCCTATTGCCATACACAGTGCAAACATCACTCGCTACTGTTCTTTGCAAGTACAGTGTATTTGACAGAAGAGGAGCTACTGTTCTTGTCAGTTTCCTAAGCAGAGTTGAACTAGATATGGTTCATGTGTGCAGGAAGCACAGTTCTTTTGTTCTGAGCAAGCTCACTGTTCGGACCCCATATTAAACAGAGTAGAATAGAAGAGTCCTCTTTTCTCAAAAGCAGAGTGTGTTTCTTGTAAGGCGAGCTAGCGTTTGTTTCCCAGTCCTAAATGGAGTTGAATCACATGCAGTTTCTGGTCCTACGAGCAAGAGTTGTTTTCTGGTAAGGAAAGTCACTATTGCGCTCCCATTGCCATACACAGTGCAAATAGCACTCCCGTCTGTTCCCAGTAAGTACAGTGTATTGGACTGAAGAGGAGCTACTGTTCTTGTCAGTTTCCTAAGCAGAGTTGAACTAGATATGGCCCGTGTGTCTAGGAAGCACAGTTCATTTGTTCTGAGCAATCTCACTGTTCTGGCCCTATAGGAAACACAGTAGAGAAGAAGAGTGCTCTTTTCTCAAAAGCAGAGTGTGTTTTTGTAAGGCGAGCTAGCGTTTGTTTCCTAGTCCTAAATGGAGTTGAATCACATGCAGTTTCTGGTCCTACGAACAAGAGTTGTTTTCTGGTAAGGAAAGTCACTATTGCGCTCCCTTTGCCCTACACAAGGCAAATACCACTGGCCTCTTTTCCCAGCAAGTACAGTGTATTGGACTGAATAGGAGCTACTGTTCTTGTCAGTTTCCTAAGCAGAGTTGAACTAGATATGGTCCGTGTGTGTAGGAAGCACAGTTCTTTTGTTCTGAGCAAGCTCACTGTTTGGACCCCATAGGAAACACAGTAGAGTAGAAGAGTGCTCTTTCCTCTAAAGCAGAGTGTGTTTCTCGTAAGGAGAGCTAGCGTTTGTTTCCCAGTCCTAAATGGAGTTGAATCCCATGCAGTTTCTGGTTGTATGAGCAAGAGTTGTTTTCTGGTAAGAAGAGTCACTATTGCGCTGACATTGCCATACACAGGAATAACAGTACTGGCGTCTGTTCGCATCAAGTACAGTGTATTGGACTGAAGAGGATCTACTGTTCTTGTCAGGTTCCTAAGCAGACTTCAACTGGATATGGCCGTGTGTGTAGGAAGCACAGTTTTTTTGTTCTGAGCAAGCTCACTGTTCGGACTCCATAGGTAACACAGTAGAGTAGAAGAGTGCTCTTTTCTCAAAAGCAGAGTGTGTTTCATGTAAAGCGAGCTAGCATTTGTTTCCTAGACCTAAATGGAGTTGAATCACATGCAGTTTCAGGTCCTACGAGCAAGAGTTGTTTTCTGGTAAGAAGAGTCACTATTGCGCTCTCATTGCCATACACAGTGCAAATAGCACTCGCGTCTGTTCCCAGCAAGTAAGGTGTATCAGACTGAAGAGGAGCTACTGTTCTTGTCAGTTTCCTAAGCCGAGTTGAACTAGATATGGCCCGTGTGTGGGAAGCACATTTCTTTTGTTCTGACCAAGATCACTGTTCTGGCCCTATAGGAAACACAGTAGAGTAGAAGAGTGCTCTTTTCTCTAAAGCAGAGTGTGTTTCTTGTAAGGCGAGCTAGCGTTTGTTTCCCAGTCCTAAATGGAGTTGAATCAAATGCAATTTCTGGTCCTACGAGGAAGAGTTTTTTTATGGTTAGAATAGTCACTATTTCGCTGCTATTGCCATACACAGGACAAATAGCACTGGCGTCTGTTCCCAGCAAGTACAGTGAATTGGACTGAAGATGATCTACGGCTCTTGTCTGGTTCATAAGTAGAATTGAACTAGGTATGGCCGTGTGTGTAGGAAGCACAGTTCTTTAGTTCTGAGCAAGCTCACTGTTCGGACCCCATAGGAAACACAGTAGAGTAGAAGAGTGCTCTTTTCTCAAAAGCACAGTGCGTTTTTTGTAAGGCAAGCTAGTGTTTGTTTCCCAGTCCTAAATGGAGTTGAATCACATGCAGTTTCTGGTCCTACGAGCAAGAGTTGTTTTCTTGTAAGAAGAGTCACTATTGTGCTCCAAATGCCATACACAGTGCAAATAGCACTTGCGTCTGTTCCCACCAAGTACAGTGTATTGGACTGAATAGGAGTTACTGTTCTTGTCAGTTTCCTAAGCAGAGTTGAAATAGATATGGTCCATGAGTGTAGGAAGCACAGTTGTTTTGTTCACAGCAAGCTCACTGTTTGGACCCCAGAGGAAACACAGTAGAGTAGAAGAGTGCTCTTTTCTCAAAAGCAGAGTGTGTTTCCTGTAAGGCGAGCTAGCATTTGTTTCCCAGTCCTAAATGGAGTTGAATCACATGCAGTTTCTGGTCCTACGAGCAAGAGTTGTTTTCTGGTAAGGAAAGTCACTATGGCGCTCCCATTGCTATACACAGTGCAAATAGCACTCCCGTCTGTTCCCAGCAAGTACAGTGCATTGGACTGAAGAGGATCTACTGTTCTTCTCAGTTTCCTAAGCAGAGTTGAACTAGATATGGCCCGTGTGTCTAGGAAGCACAGTTCATTTGTTCTGAGCAAGCTCACCGTTCTGGCCCTATAGGAAACACAGTAGAGTAGAAGAGTGCTCTTTTCTCAAAAGCAGAGTGTGTTTTTGTAAGGCGAGCTAGCGTTTGTTTCCTAGTCCTAAATGGAGTTGAATCACATGCAGTTTCTGGTCCTACGAACAAGAGTTGTTTTCTGGTAAGGAAAATCACTATTGCGCTCCCTTTGCCCTATACAAGGCAAATAGCACTCGCGTCTTTTCCCAGCAAGTACAGTGTATTGGACTGAATAGGAGCTACTGTTCTTGTCAGTTTCCTAAGCAGAGTTGAATTAGATATGGTCGGTGTGTGTAGGAAGCACAGTTCTTTTGTTCTGAGCAAGCTCACTGTTTGGACCCCATAGGAAACACAGTAGAGTAGAAGAGTGCTCTTTTCTCTAAAGCAGAGTGTGTTTCTTGTAAGGAGAGCTAGCGTTTGTTTCCCAGTCCTTAAATGGAGTTGAATCCCATGCAGTTTCTGGTCCTACGAGCAAGAGTTGTTTTCTGGTAAGAAGAGTCACTATTGCGCTGCCATTGCCATACACAGGACAAATAGCACTGTTGTCTGTTCCCAGCAGTACAGTGTATTGGACGGAAGAGGATCTACTGTTTTTGCCAGGTTCCTAAGCAGAATTGAACTAGGTATGGCCGTGTGTTTAGGAAGCACAGTTCTTTTGTTCTGAGCAAGCTCACTGTTCAGATCTCTTAGGAAACACAGTAGATAGAAGTGTGGTTTTTTCTCTAAATCAGAGTGTGTTTCTTGTAAGGCGAGCTAGTGTTTGTTTCCTAGTCCTATATGGAGTTGAATCACATGCAGTTTCTGGTCCTATGAGCAAGAGTTGTTTTCTGGTAAGGAAAGTCACTATTGCGCTCCCATTGCCATACACAGTGCAAATAGCACTCGCGTCTGTTCCCAGCAAGTGCAGTGTATTGGACTGAAGAGGATCTACTATTCTTGTCAGTTTCCTAAGCAGAATTGAACTAGATATGACCGTTTGTGTAGGAAGCACAGTTCTTTTGTTCTGATCAAGCTCACTGTTTTGGCCCTATAAGAAACACCTTAGAGTAGAAGAGGGCTCTTTTCTCAAAAGCAGAGTGTGTTTCTTGTAAGGTGAGCTAGCATTTGTTTCCCAGTCCTAAATGGAGTTGAATCTCATGCAGTTTCTGGTCCTACGAGCAAGAGTTGTTTTCTGGTAAGAAGAGTCACTATTGCGTTCCCATTGTCATACACAGGGAAAATAGCACTCGCGTCTGTTCCAAGCAAGTGCAGTGTTTTGGACTGAAGAGGATCTACTGTTCTTGTCAGGTTCCTAAGTAGAATTGAACTAGGTATGGTGGTGTGTGTAGGAAGTACAGTTGTTTTGTTCTGAGCAAGCTCACTGTTTGGACCCGATAGGAAACACAGTAGAGTAGAAGAGTGCTCTTTTCTCAAAAGCAGAGTGTGTTTCTTGTAAGGTGAGCTAGCGTTTGTTTCCCAGTCCTAAATGGAGTTGAATCACATGCAGTTTCTGTTCCTACGAGCAAGAGTTGTTTTATGGTAAGAATAGTCACTATTGCGCTGCCATTTCCCTACACAGGACAAATAGCACTGTTGTCTGTTCCCAGCAGTACAGTGTATTGGACTGAAGAGGATCTAGTGTTCTTGTCAGGTTTATAAGCAAAATTGAACTAGATACGGCCGTGTGTGTAGGAAGCACAGTTCTTTTGTTCTGAGCAAGCTCACTGTTCGGACCCCATCGGAAACACAGTAGAGTAGAAGAGTGCTCTTTTCTCTAAAGCAGATTGTGTTTCTTGTAAGGCGAGCTAGCATTTGTTTTCCAGTCCTAAATGGAGTTGAATCACATACACTTTCTGGTCCTACGACCAAGAGTTGTTTTCTGGTAAGGAAAGTCACTATTGCGCTCCCATTGCCATACACACTGCAAATAGCACTCGCGTCTGTTCCCAGCAAGTACAGTGTATCGGACTGAAGAGGAGCTACTGTTCTTGTCAGTTTCCTAAGCAGAGTTGAACTAGATATGGCCCGTGTGTGTAGGAAGCACAGTTCTTTTGTTCTGAGCAAGTTCACTGTTCAGACCCCATTGGAAACACAGTAGAGTAGTAGAGTGCTCTTTTCTCAAAAGCAGAGTGTGTTTCATTTAAGGCGAGCTAGCATTTGTTTCCCAGTCCTAAAGGGAGTTGAATCCCATGCAGTTTCAGGTCCTACAAGCAAGAGTTGTTTTCTGGTAAGAAGAGTCACTATTGTGCTCCCATTTTCATACACAGTGCAAATAGCACTCGCGTCTGTTCCCAGCAAGAACAGTGTATTTGACTGAAGAGGATCTACTATTCTTGTCAGTTTCCTAAGCAGAATTGAACTAGATATGACCGTGTGTGTAGGAAGCACAGTTCTTTTGTTCTGAGCAAGCTCACTGTTTTGGCCCTATAGGAAACACAGTAGAGTAGAAGAGTGCTCTTTTCTCAAAAGCAGAGTGTGTTTCTTGTAAGGCGAGCTCGAGTTTGTTTCCCAGTCCTAAATGGAGTTGAGTCACATGCAGTTTTTGGTCCTAGGAGGAAGAGTTGTTTTCTGGGAAGAAGAGTCACTATTGCGCTCCAATTGCTATACACAGTGCAAATAGCATTCGCGTCTGTTCCCAGCACATACAGTGTATTGGACTGAATAGGAGCTACTGTTCTTTTCAGTTTCCTAGGCAGAGTTGAACTAGATATGGTCCGTGTGTGAAGGAAGCACAGTTCTTTTGTTCTGAGCAAGCTCACTGCTCTGGCCCTATAGGAAACACAGTAGAGTAGAAGAGTGCTCTTTTCTCTAAAGCAGAGTGTGTTTCTTGTAAGGCGAGCTAGCGTTTGTTTCCCAGTCCTAAATGGATTTGAGTCACATGCAGTTTTTTGTCCTACGAGCAAGAGTTGTTTTCTGGTAATACGAGTCACTATTGTGCTCCAATTGCCATATACAGTGCAAATAGCACTGGCGTCTGTTCCCAGCAAGTACAGTCTATTGGACTGAAGAGGATCTACTGTTCTTGTCAGGTTCCTAAGCAGAGTTTTACTAGATATGGTCCGTGTGTGTAGGAAGCACAATTGTTTTGTTCTGAGCAAGCTCACTGTTTGGACACCAAGGAAACACAGTAGAGTAGAAGAGTGCTCTTTTCTCAAAAGCAGAGTGTGTTTCTTGTAAGGTGAGCTAGCGTTTGTTTCCCAGTCCTAAATGGAGTTGAATCTCATGCAGTTTCTGGTCCTACGAGCAAGTGTTGTTTTCTGGTAAGAAGAGTCACTATTGCGCTGCCATTGCCATACACAGGACAAATAGCACTGTTGTCTGTTCCCAGAAGTACAGTGTATTGGACTGAAGAGGATCTACTGTTCTTGTCAGGTTCCTAAGCAGAATTGAACTAGGTATGGCCGTGTGTGTAGGAAGCACAGTTCTTTTGTTCTGAGCAAGTTCACTGTTCAGACCTCTTAGAAAACACAGTAGAGTAGAAGAGTGCTTTTTTCTCTAAATCAGAGTGTGTTTCTTGTAAGGCGAGCTAGTGTTTGTTTCCTAGTCCTAAATGGACTTGAATCACATGCAGTCTCTGGTCCTACGATCAAGAGTTGTTTTCTGGTAACAAGAGTCACTATTGTGCTCCCATTGTCATACACAGGGCAAATAGCACTCGCGTCTGTTCCCAGCATGTACAGTGTATTGGACTGAAGAGGATTTACTGTTCTTGTCAGGTTCCTAAGCAGAATTGAACTAGGTATGGCCGTGTGTGTAGGAAGCACAGTTCTTCTGTTCTGAGCAAGTTCACTGTTCAGACCTCATAGGAAGTGGAAGAGTGCTTTTTTCTCTAAATCAGAGTGTGTTTCTTGTAAGGCGAGGGAGTGTTTGTTTCCTAGTTCTAAATGGAGATGAATTACATGCAGTCTCTGGTCCTACGAGCAAGAGTTGTTTTCTGTTAAGAAGAGTCACTATTGTGCTCCCATTGTCAAACACAGGGCAAATAGCACTCGCGTCTGTTCCCAGCATGTACCGTGTATTGGACTGAAGAGGGTCTACTGTTCTTGTCAGATTCGTAAGCAGAGTTGAACTAGATATGGCCGTGTGTTCGAAGCACAGTTCTTTTGTTCTGAGCAAGCTCACTGTTCTGGCCCTATAGGAAACACAGCAGAGTAGAAGAGTGCTCTTTTCTCAAAACCAGAGTGTGTTTCTTGTAAGGCGAGCTAGCGTTTCTTTCCCAGTCCTAAATGGAGTTGAATCACATGCAGTTTCTGGTCCTACGAGCAAGAGTTGTTTTATGGTAAGAATAGTCACTATTGCGCTGCCATTTCCCTAACAGGACAAATAGCACTGTTGTCTCTTCCCAGCAGTACAGTGTATTGGACTGAAGAGGATCTACTGTTCTTGTCAGGTTCCTAAGCAGAATTGAACTAAGTATGGTGGTGTGTGTAGGAAGCACGGTTTTTTTATTCTGAGCAAGCTCACTGTTCTGGTCCTATAGGAAACACAGTAGAGTAGAAGAGTGCTCTTTTCTCTAAAACAGAGTGTGTTTCTCCTAAGGAGAGCTAGCGTTTGTTTCCCAGTCCTAAATGGAGTTGAATCCAATGCAGTTTCTGGTTGTATGAGCAAGAGTTGTTTTCTGGTAAGAAGAGTCACTATTGGGCTGCCATTGCCATACAAAGGAAAAATAGCAGTGGCGTCTGTTCGCATCAAGTACAGTGTATTGGACTGAAGAGGATCTACTGTTCTTGTCAGGTTCCTAAGCAGACTTCAACTAGATATGGCCGTGTGTGTAGGAAGCACAGTTTTTTTGTTCTGAGCAAGCTCCCTGTTCGGACTCCTTAGGAAACACAGTAGAGTAGAAGAGTGCTCTTTTCTCAAAAGCAGAGTGTGTTTCATATAAAGCGAGCTAGCATTTGTTTCCTAGACCTAAATGGAGTTGAATCACATGCAGTTTCTGGTCCTACGAGCAAGAGTTGTTTTCTGGTAAGAAGAGTCACTATTGCGCTCCCATTGCCATACACAGTGCAAAAAGCACTCGCGTCTGTTCCCAGCAAATAAGGTGTATCGGACTGAAGAGGAGCTACTGTTCTTGTCAGTTTCCTAAGCCGAGTTGAACTAGATATGACACGTGTGTGGGAAGCACATTTCTTTTGTTCTGAGCAAGCTCACTGTTCTGGCCCTATAGGAAACACAGTAGAGTAGAAGAGTGCTCTTTTCTCAAAAGCAGAGTGTGTTTCTTGTAAAGTGAGCTAGCGTTTGTTTCCCTGTCCTAAAGGAAGTTGAATCCCATGCAGTTTCTGGTCCTATGAGCAAGAGTTGTTTTCTGGTAAGAAGAGTCACTATTGCGCTCCCATTGTCATACACAGGGAAAATAGCACTCGCGTCTGTTCCCAGCAAGTACAGTGTATTGGACAGAAGAGGATCTACTATTCTTGTCAGTTTCCTAAGCAGAATTGAACTAGATATGACCGTGTGTGTAGGAAGCAGAGTTCTTTTGTTCTGAGCAAGCTCACTGTTTTGGCCCTATAGGAAACACAGTAGAGTAGAAGAGTGCTCTTTTCTCAAAAGCAGAGTGTGTTTCATTTATGGCGAGCGAGCATTTGTTTCCCAGTCCTAAAGGGAGTTGAATCACATGCAGTTTCTGGTCCTACGAGCAAGAGTTTTTTCTGGTAAGAAGAGTCACTATTGTGCTCCCATTTTCATACACAGGGCAAATAGCACTCGCGTCTGTTCCCAGCTAGAACAGTGTATTGGACTGAAGAGGATCTACTATTCTTGTCAGTTTTCCAAGCAGAATTGAACTAGATATGACCGTGTGTTTAGGAAGCACAGTTCTTTTTTTCTGAGCAAGCTCACTGTTCTGGCCCTATAGGAAACACAGTAGAGTAGAAAAGTGCTCTTTTCTCAAAAGCAGAGTGTGTTTCTTGTAAGGCGAGCTAGCATTTGTTTCCCAGTCCTATATGGAGTTGAATCTCATGCAATTTCTGGTCCTATGAGCAAGAGTTGTTTTCTGGTAAGAAGAGTCACTATTGCGCTCCCATTGTCATACACAGGGCAAATAGCACTCGCGTCTGTTCCCAGCAAGTACAGTGTATTGGACTGAAGAGGATCTATTATTTTTGTCAGTTTCCTAAGCAGAATTGGACTAGATATGACCGTGTGTGTAGGAAGCACAGTTCTTTTGTTCTGAGCAAGCTCACTGTTTTGTCCTTATAGGAAACACAGTAGAGTAGAAGAGTGCTCTTTTCTCAAAAGCAGAGTGTGTTTCTTGTAAGGCGAGCTAGCGTTTGTTTCCCAGTTCAAAATGTAGTTGAGTCACATGCAGTTTTTGCTCCTTCGAGCAAGAGTTGTTTTCTGATAAGAAGAGTCACTATTGCGCTCCAATTGCCATACACAGTGCAAATAGCACGCGCGTCTGTTCCCAGCAAGTACAGTGTATTGGACAGAATAGGAGCTACTGTTCTTGTCAGTTTCCTAAGCAGAGTTGAACTAGATATGGTCCGTGTGTGTAGGAAGCACAGTTCTTTTGTTCTCAGCAAGCTCACTGTTCTGGCCCTATAGGAAACACAGTAGAGTAGAAGAGTGCTCTTTTCTCAAAAGCAGCGTGTGTTTCTTGTAAGGCGAGCTAGCGTTTGTTTCCCAGTCCTAAATGGAGTTGAATCACATGCAGTTTCTGGTCCTAGGAGCAAGAGTTGTTTTCTGGTAAGGAAGTCACTATTGCGCTCCCAGTGCCATACACAGTGCAAAGAGCACTCGCGTCTGTTCCCAGCAAGTACAGTGTATCGGACTGAAGAGGAGCTACTGTTCTTGTCAGTTTCCTAAGCAGAGTTGAACGAGATATAGCCCGTGTGTGTAGGAAGCACAGTTCTTTTGTTCTGAGCAAGCTCACTGTTTGGACCCCATTGGAAAAACAGTAGAGTAGAAAAGTGCTCTTTTCTCAAAAGCAGAGTGTGTTTCTTGTAAGGCGAGCTAGCGTTTGTTTCCCAGTCCTAAATGGAGTTGAATCTCATGCAGTTTCTGGTCCTACGAGCAAGAGTTGTTGCCTGGTAAGAAGAGTCACTATTGTGCTCCCATTGAAATACACAGGGCAAAGAGCACTGGCGTCTGTTCCCATCATGTACAGTGTATTGGACTGAAGAGGATCTACTGTTCTTGTCAGTTTCCTAAGCAGAGTTGAACTAGATATGGCCGTGTGTGTAGGAAGCACAGTTCTTTTGTTCTGATCAAGCTCACTGTTCTGGCCCTATAGGAAAGACAGTAGTGTAGAAGAGTGCTCTTTTCTCTAAAGCAGAGTGTGTTTCTTGTAAGGCGAGCTAGCTTTTGTTTCCCAGTCCTAAATGGACTTGAGTCACATGCAGTTTTTGGTCCTACGAGCAAGAGTTGTTTTCTGGTAAGAAGAGTCACTATTGCGCTCCAATTGCCATACACAGTGCAAATAGCACTCGCGTCTGTTCCCAGCAAGTATAGTGTATTGGACTGAATAGTCTCTACTGTTCTTGTCAGTTTCCAAAGCATAGTTGAACTAGATATGGTCCGTGTGTGTAGGAAGCACAGTTTTTTTGTTCTCAGCAAGCTCACTGTTCTGGCCCTTTAGGAAAGAAGGTAGAGTAGAACAGTGCTCTTTTCTCAAAAGCAGAGTGTGTTTCTTGTAAGGCGAGCTAGCGTTTGTTTCCCAGTCCTAAATGGAGTTGAATCACATGCAGGTTCTGGTCCTACGAGCAAGAGTTGTTTTCTAGTAAGACGTGTCACTATTGTGCTCCAATTGCCATACACAGTGCAAATAACACTCGCGTCTGTTCCCAGCAAGTACAGTGTATTGGACTGAAGAGGAGCTGCTGTTCTTGTCAGGTTCCTAAGCAGAGTTTTACTAGGTATGGTCCATGTGTGTAGGAAGCACAGTTCTTTTGTTCTGAGCAAGCTCACTGTTTGGACACCAAGGAAACACAGTAGAGTAGAAGAGTGCTCTTTTCTCAAAAGCAGAGTGTGTTTCTTGTAAGGCGAGCTAGCGTTTGTTTCCCAGTCCTAAATGGAGTTGAATCCCATGCAGTTTCTGGTCCTACGAGCAAGAGTTGTTTTCTGGTAAGTAGAGTCACTATTGCGCTGCCATTGCCATACACAGGACAAATAGCACTGTTGTCTGTTCCCAGCAGTACAGTGTATTGGACGGAAGAGGATCTACGGTTCTTGTGAGGTTCCTAAGCAGAATTGAACTAGGTATGGTCGTGTGTGTAGGAAGCACAGTTCTTTTGTTCTGAGCAAGTTCACTGTTCAGACCTCTTAGGAAACACAGTAGATAGAAGAGTGCTTTTTTCTCTAAATTTGAGTGTGTTTCTTGTAAGGCGAGCTAGTGTTTGTTTCCTAGTCCTAAATGGAGTTGAATCACATGCAGTCTCTGGTCCAACGAGCAAGAGTTGTTTTCTGGTTAGAAGAGTCACTATTGTGCTCCCATTGTCATACACATGGCAAATAGCACTCGCGTCTGTTCGCAGCATGTACAGTGTATTGTACTGAAGAGGATCTACTGTTCTTGTCAGGTTCCTAAGCAGAACTGAACTAGGTAGGGCCGTGTGTGTAGGAAGCACAGTTCTTTTCTTCTGAGCAAGTTCACTGTTCAGACCTCTTAGGAAACACAGTAGAGTAGAAGAGTGCTTTTTTCTCTAAATCAGAGTGTGTTTCTTGTAAGGCGAGCTAGTGTTTTTTCCTAGTCCTAAATGGAGATGAATCACATGCAGTCTCTGGTCCTACGAGCAAGAGTTGTTTTCTGGTAAGAAGAGTCACTATTTTGCTCCTATTGTCATACACAGGGCAAATAGCACTCGTGTCTGTTCCCAGCATGTACAGTGTATTGGACTGAAGAGGGTCTACTGTTCTTGAAAGGTTCCTAAGCAGAGTTGAACTAGATATGGCCGTGTGTAGGAAGCACAGTTCTTTTGTTCTGAGCAAGCTCACTGTTCTGGCCCTATAGGAAACACAGTAGAGTAGAAGAGTGCTGTTTTCTCAAAAGCAGAGTGTGTTTCTTGTAAGGCGAGCTAGCGTTTGTTTCCTAGTCCTATATGGAGTTGAATCACATGCAGTTTCTGGTCCTATGAGCAAGAGTTGTTTTCTGGTAAGGAAAGTCACTATTGCGCTCCCATTGCCACACACAGTGCGAATAGCACTCGCGTCTGTTCCCAGCAAGTGCAGTGTATTGGACTGAAGAGGTTCTACTATTCTTGTCAGTTTCCTAAGCAGAATTGAACTAGATATGACCGTGTGTGTAGGAAGCACATTTCTTTTGTTCTGATCAAGCTCACTGTTTTGGCCCTATAGGAAACACTTTAGAGTAGAAGAGGGCTCTTTTCTCAAAAGCAGAGTGTGTTTCTTGTAAGGTGAGCTAGCGTTTGTTTCCCAGTCCTAAATGGAGTTGAATCCCATGCAGTTTCTGGTCCTACGAGCAAGAGTTGTTTTCTGTTAAGAAGAGTCACTATTGTGCTCCTATTGTCATACACAGGGAAAATAGCACTCGCGTCTGTTCCCAGCAAGTGCACTGTATTGGACTGAAGAGGATCTACTGTTCTTGTCAGGTTCCTAAGCAGAATTGAACTAGGTATGGCGGTGTGTGTAGGAAGCACAGTTGTTTTGTTCTGAGCAAGCTCACTGTTTGGACCCGATAGGAAACACAGTAGAGTGGAAGAGTGCTCTTTTCTCAAAAGCAGAGTGTGTTTTTTGTAAGGCGAGCTAGCGTTTGTTTCCCAGTCCTAAATGGAGTTGAATCACATGCAGTTTCTGGTCCTACGAGCAAGAGTTGTTTTATGGTAAGAATAGTCACTATTGCGCTGCCATTTCCCTACACAGGACAAATAGCACTGTTGTCTCTTCCAAGCAGTACAGTGTATTGGACTGAAGAGGATCTACTGTTCTTGTCAGGTTCCTAAGCAGAGTTGAACTAGATATGGCCGTGTGTGTAGGAAGCACAGTTCTTATGTTCTGAGCAAGCTCACTGTTCTGGCCCTATTGGAAAAACAGTAGAGTAGAAGAGTGCTCTTTTCTCAAAAGCAGAGTGTGTTTCTTGTAAAGCGAGCTAGAGTTTGTTTCCCAGTCCTAAGTGGAGTTGAGTCACATGCAGTTTTTTGTCCTGTGAGCAAGAGTTGTTTTCTGGTAAGACGAGTCACAATTGTGCTCCAATTGCCGTACACAATGCAAATAGCACTGGTGTCTGTTCCCAGCAAGTACAGTGTATTGGACTGAATAGGATCTACTGTTCTTGTCAGTTTCCTAAGCAGAGTTGAAATAGATATGGCCAGTGTGTGTAGGAAGCACAGTTCTTTTGTTCTGAGCAAGCTCACTGTTCGGACACAATAGGAAACACAGTAGAGTAGAAGAGTGCTCTTTTCTCAAAAGCAGAGAGTGTTTTTTGTAAGGCAAGCTAGCGTTTGTTTCCCAGTCCTAAATGGAGTTGAATCACATGCTGTTTGTGGTCCTACGAGCAAGAGTTGTATTCTGGTAAGGAAAGTCACTATTGTGCTCCCTTTGCTATACACAGTGCAAATAGCACTCGCGTCTTTTCCCAGCAAGTACAGTGTTTTGGACTGAAGAGGATCTACTGTTCTTGTCAGGTTCCTAAGCAGAGTTGAACTATATATGGCCCGTATGTGTAGGAAGCTCAGTTATTATATTCTGAGCAAGCTCACTCTTCTGGACTTATAGGAAACACAGTAGAGTAGAAGAGTGCTCTTTTCTCTATAGCAGAGTGTATTTCTCGTAAGGCGAGCTCGCGTTTGTTTCCCAGTCCTAAATGGAGTTGAGTCACAGGCAGTTTTTGGTCCTATGAGCAAGAGTTGTTTTCTGGTAAGAAGAGTCACTATTGCGCTCCAAATGCCATACACAGGACAAATAGCATTGGCGTCTGTTCGCAGCCAATACAGTGTATTGGACTGAAGAGGATCTACTGTTCTTGTCAGGTTTCTAAGCAGAGTTGAAGTAGATATGGCCGTGTGTGTAGGAAGCACAGTTTTTTTGTTCTGAGCAAGCTCACTGTTCGGACCCCATAGGAAACACAGTAGAGTAGAAGAGTGCTTTTTTCTCTAGAGCAGAGTGTGTTTCTTGAAAGGCCAGCTAGCGTTTGTTTCCCAGTCCTAAATGGAGTTGAATCACATGCAGTTTCTGGTCCTACGAGCAAGAGTAGTTTTCTTGTAAAAAGAGTCACTATTGCGCTGCCATTGCCATAGACAGGACAAATAGCACTGGCTTCTGTTCCCAGCAAGTACAGTGTATTGGACTGAAGAGGATCTACTGTTTTTGTCAGGTTCCTAAGCAGAATTGAACTCGATATGGCCGTGTGTGTAGGAAGCACAGTTCTTTTGTTCTGAGCAAGCTCACTGTTCGGACCCCATAGGAAACACAGTTGAGTAGAAGCGTGCTCTTTTCTCAAAAGCAGAGTGTGTTTCTTATAAGGCGAGCTAGCGTTTGTTTCCCAGTCCTAAATGGAGTTGAATCACATGCAGTATCTGTTCCTACGAGCAAGAGTTGTTTTCTGGTAAGGAAAGTCACTGTTGCGCTCCCATTGCCATACACAGAGCAAAGAGCACTCGCGTCTGTTCCCAACAAGAACAGTGTATCGGACTGAAGAGGAGCTACTGTTCTTGTCAGTTTCCTAAGCAGAGATGAACTAGATATGGCCCGTGTGTGTAGGAAGCACAGTTCTTATGTTCTGAGCAAACTCACTGTTTGGACCCCTTAGGAAACACAGTAGAGTAGATGAGAGCTCTTTTCTCTAAAGCAGAGTGTGTTTCTTGTAAGGCGAGATAGCGTTTGTTTCCCAGTCCTAAATAGAGTTGAATCACATGCAGTTTCTGGTCCTACGAGCAAGAGTTGTTTTCTGGTAAGGAAAGTCACTATTGCGCTCCCATTGCCATACACAGTGCAAATAGCACTCGCGTCTGTTCCCAGCAAGTACAGTGTATCGGACTTAAGAGGAGCTACTGTTCTTGTCAGTTTCCTAAGCAGAGTTGAACTAGATATGGCCCATGTGTGTAGGAAGCACAGTTCTTTTGTTCTGAGCAAGCTCACTGTTCGGACCCCATAGGAAAAACTGTAGAGTAGAAGACTGCTCTTTTCTCAAAAGAAGAGTGTGTTTCATGTAAGCCGAGCTAGCGTTTGTTTCCCAGTCCTAAACTGAGTTGAGTCACATGCAGTTTTTTGTCCTACGAGCAAGAGTTGTTTTCTGGTTAGAGGAGTCACTATTGCGCTCCAATTGCCATACACAGTGCAAATAGCACTGGCGTCTGTTCCCAGCAAGTACAGTGTATTGGACTGAAAAGGAGCTACTCTTCTTGTCAGTTTCCTAAGCAGAGTTGAACTAGATATGGCGCGTGTGCGTAGGAAGCACAGTTCTTTTGTTCTGAGCAAGCCCACTGTTCGAACCCCATAGGAAACACAGTAGAGTTGAAGGGTGCTTTTTCTCAAAGCAGAGTGTGTTTCTTGTGAGGTGAGCTAGCGTTTGTTTCCTAGTCCCAAGTGGATTTGAATCACATGCAGTTTCTGTTTTTTACAAGCAAGAGTTGTTTTCTGGTAAGAAGAGTCAATGTTTTGCACCCATTGTCATACATAGGGCAAATAACACTGGCGTCTGTTCCCAGGATGTACAGTATATTGGACTGAAGACGATCTACTGTTCTTCTCAGTTTCCAAAGCAGAATTGAACTAGATATGTCCCTTGTGTGTAGGAAGCACAGTTCTTTTGTTCTGAGCAAGCTCACTGTTCTGTCCCTATAGGAAACACAGTAGAGTAGAAGAGTGCTCTTTTCTCAAAAGCAGAGTATGTTTCTTGTAAGGTGAGATAGCGATTGTTTCCTAGTCATAAAAGGAGTTGAATCACATGCAGTTTCTGGTCCTACGAGCAAGAGTTGTTTTCTGTTAAGAAGAGTCACTATTGCGCTCCCAATGCCATACACAGTGGAAATAGCACTCGCGTCTGTTCCAAGAAAGTACAGTGTATTGGACTGAAGCAGAGCTACTCTTCTTGTCAGTTTCCTAAGCAGAGTTGAAGTAGATATGGCCCGTGTGCGTAGGAAGCACAGTTCTTTTGTTCTGAGCAAGCTCCGTGTTCTAGCCCTATAGGAAACACAGTAGAGTAGAAGAGTACTCTTTTCTCAAAAGCAGAGTGTGTTTCTTGTAAGGCGAGCTAGCGATTGTTTCCCATTCCTAAATGGAGTTGAATCACAGGCAGTTTCTGGTCCTACGAGCGAGAGTTGTTTTCTTGTAAGAAGAGTCACTATTGCGCTCCCATTGTGATACACAGTGCAAATAGCACTCGCGTCTCTTCCCAGCAAGTACAGTGTATTGGATTGAAGAGGAGCTACTGTTCTTGTCAGTTTCCTAAGCAGAGTTGAACAAGACTTGGCCCGTGTGTGTAGGAAGCACAGTTCTTTTTTCTGAGCAAGCTCACTGTTCGGATACCATAGGGAACACAGTAGAGTAGAAGAGTGCTCTTTTCTCAAAAGCAGAGTGTGTTTTTTAAAGGCGAGCTAGCTTTTGTTTCCCAGCCTTTAATGGAGTTAAATCACATGCAGGTTCCGGTCCTACAAGCAAGAGTTGTTTTCTGGTAAGAAGAGTCACTATTGCGCTCTCATTGTCATACACAGGGCAAATAGCACTAGCGTCTGTTCCCAGTATGTACTGTGTATTGGACTGAAGAGGATCTATGGCTCTTGTCAGTTTCCTAAGCAGAGTTGAACTAGATATGGCCCGTGTGTGTAGGAAGCACAGTTCTTGGGTTCTGAGCAAGCTCACTATTCGGACCCCATAAAAAACACAGTAGAGTAGAAGAGTACTCTTTTCTCAAAAGCAGAGTGTGTTTCTTGTAAGGCGAGCTAGCGTTTGTTTCCCAGTCCTAAGTGGAGTTGAATCACCTGCAGTTTCTAGTCTTACGAGCAAGAGTTGTTTTCTGGTAAGTAGAGTCACTATTGTCCTCCATTGCCATACACAGTGCAAATAGCACTCGCGTCTGTTCCCAGCAAGAACAGTTAATTGGACTGAAGAGGAGGTACTGTTCTTGTCAGATTCCTAAGCAGAGTTGAACTAGATATGGCTCGTGTGTGTAGGAAGCACTGTTCTTTTGTTCTGAGCAAGCTCACTGTTCGGATACCATAGGGAACACAGCAGAGTAGAAGAGTGCTCTTTTCTCAAAAGCAGAGTGTGTTTCTTAAAGGCGAGATAGCGTTTGTTTCCCAGTTTTTAATGGAGTTGAATCACATGCAGTTTCCGATCCTACGAGCAAGAGTTGTTTTCTGGTAAGAAGAGTCACTATTGCGCTCCCATTGTCTTGCACAGAGCAAATAGCACTGGCGTCTGTTCCCAGCATGTACAGTGTATTGGACTGAAGAGGATCTACTGTTCTTGTCAGTTTCCTAAGCAGAGTTGAATTAGATATGGCCCGTGTGTGTAGGAAGCTCAGTTCTTTTGTTCTGAGCAAGCTCACTGTTCTGGCCCTATAGGAAACACAGTAGAGTAGAAGAGTGCTCTTTTCTCAAAAGCAGAATGTGTTTCTTGTAAGGCGAGCTAGTGTTTGTTTCCCAGTCTTACATGGAGTTGAATCACATGCAGTTTCTGGTCCTACGAGCAAGAGTTGTTTTCTGGTAGAAGAGTCACTATTGCACTCCCATTGCCATACACAGTGCAAATAGCACTCGCGTCTGTTCCCAGCAAGAACAGTGAATTGGACTGAAGAGGAGCTACTCTTCTTGTCAGTTTCCTAAGCAGAGTTGAACTACATATGGCGCGTGTGCGTAGGAAGCACAGTTCTTTTGTTCTGAGCAAGCCCACTGTTCGAACCCCATAGGAAACACAGTAGAGTTGAAGGGTGCTTTTTCTCAAAGCAGAGTGTGTTTCTTGTGAGGTGAGCTAGCGTTTGTTTCCTAGTCCCAAGTGGATTTGAATCTCATGCAGTTTCTGTTTTTTACAAGCAAGAGTTGTTTTCTGGTAAGAAGAGTCAATGTTTTGCACCCATTGTCATACATAGGGCAAATAGCACTGGCGTCTGTTCCCAGGATGTACAGTATATTGGACTGAAGACGATCTACTGTTCTTTTCAGTTTCATAAGCAGAGTTGAACTAGATATGTCCCTTGTGTGTAGGAAGCACAGTTCTTTTGTTCTGAGCAAGCTCACTGTTCTGTCCCTATAGGAAACACAGTAGAGTAGAAGAGTGCTCTTTTCTCAAAAGCAGAGTATGTTTCTTGTAAGGCAAGCTAGCATTTGTTTCCTGGTCCTAAGGGTCGTTGAATCACATGCAGTTTCTGGTCCTACGAGCAAGAGTTCTTTTCTGGTAAGAAGAGTCACTATAGCACTCCCACTGTCATACACAGGGCAAATAGCACTGGCGTCTGTTCCCAGCATGTACAGTGTATTGAACTGAAGAGGATCTACTGTTCTTCTCAGTTTCCAAAGCAGAATTGAACTAGATATGGCCCATGTGTAGGAAGCACAGTTCATTTGTTCTGAGCAAGCTCACTGTTCGGATACCATAGGAAACACAGTAGAGAAGAACAGTGCTCTTTTGACAAAAACAGAGTGTGTTTCTTGTAAGGTGAGCTGGTGTTTGTTTCCCAGTCCTAAATGGAGTTGAATCACATGTAGTTTATGGTCCTACGATTTGAATCACATGCAGTTTCTGTTTTTTACAAGCAAGAGTTGTTTTCTGGTAAGAAGAGTCACTACTGCACTTCATTGCCAGACACAGTGCAAAGAGCACTCGGGTCTGTTTCCAGCAAGAACAGTGAATTGGACTGAAGAGGAGCTACTGTTCTTGTCAGTTTCCTAAGCAGAGATGAACTAGATATGGCCCGTGTGTGTTGGAAGCACAGTTCTTTTGTTCTGAGCAAGCTCACTGTTCTGGCCCTATAGGAAACACAGTAGAGTAGAAGAGTGCACTTTTCTTAAAAGCAGAGGGTGTTTCTTGTAAGGTGAGATAGCGATTGTTTCCTAGTCATAAAAGGAGTTGAATCACATGCAGTTTCTGGTCCTACGAGCAAGAGTTATTTTCTGGTAAGGATAGTCACTATTGTGCTCCCATTGCCATACACAGTGCAAATAGCACTCGCGTCTGTTCCCAGAATGTACAGTATATTGGAGTTGAACTAGATATGGCCCGTGTGTGTAGGGAGCACAGTTCTTTTGTTATGAGCAAGCTCACTATTCGGACCCCATAAAAAACACAGAAGAATAGTAAAGTGCACTTTTCTCAAAAGCAGATTGTGTTTCTTGTAAGGCGAGCTAGTGTTTGTTTCCCAGTCTTACATGGAGTTGAATCACATGCAGTTTGTTTCCCAGTCCTAAATGGAGTTGAATCACATGCAGTTTCTGGTCCTACGAGCAAGAGTTGTTTTCTGGTAAGAAGAGTCACTATTGTGATCTCATTGTCATACACAGGGCAAATAGCACTGGCGTCTGTTCCCAGCATGTACAGTGTATTGGACTGAAGAGGATCTACCGTTCTTTTAAGTTTCCTAAGCAGAGTTGAACTAGATATGGACCATGTGTGTAGTAAGCACAGTTCTTTTGTTCTGAGCAACCTCACTGTTCTGGCCCTATAGGAAACACAGTAGAGTAGAAGAGTGCTCTTTTCTCAGAAGCAGAATGTGTTTCTTGTCAGGCGAGCTAGCGTTTGTTTCCCAGTCTTACTTGCAGTTGAAGCACATGCAGTTTCTGGTCCTACGAGCAAGAGTTGTTTTCTGGTAGAAGAGTAACTATTGTGCTCCCATTGCCATACACAGAGCTAATAGCACTCGCGTCTGTTCCCAGCAATTACAGTGTATTGGACTGAAGAGGATCTACTGTTCTTCTCAGTCTCCTAAGCAGAGTTGAACTAGATATGGCCCATGTGTGTAGGAAGCACAGTTCTTTTGTTCTGAGGAAGCTCACTGTTCTGGCTCTATAGGAAACACAGTAGAGTAGAAGAGTGCTCTTTTCTCAAAGACAGAGTGTGTTTCTTGTAAGGCGAGCTAGCGTTTGTTTCCCAGTCCTAAATGGAGTTGAATCCCATGCAGTTTCTGGTCCTACGAGCAAGAGTTGTTTACAGGTAAGAAGAGTCACTATTGCCCTCCATTGCCATACACAGTGCAAATAGCATTCGTGTCTGTTCCCAGCAAGAACAGTGAATTGGACTGAAGAGGAGCTACTGTTCTTGTCAGTTTTCTAAGAAGAGTTGAACTAGATATGGCCCGTGTGTGTAGGAAGCACAGTTCTTTTGTTCTGAGCAAGCTCACTGTTCTGGCCCTATAGGAAACACAGTAGAGTAGAAGAGTGCTCTTTTCTCAAAAGCAGCGTGTTTTTCTTGTAAGGAGAGCTAGCCTTTGTTTCAGAGTCATAAATGGAGTTGATTCACATGCAGTTTCTTGTCCTATGAGCAAGAGTTGCTTTGTGGTAAGAAGAGTCACTATTGAGCTCCCATTGCCATACACAGTACAAATAGCACTCGTGTAGGTTCCCAGCAAGTACAGTGTATTGGACTGAAGAGGAGCTACTGTTGTGGTCAGTTTCCTAACCAGAGTTGAACGACATATGGCCCATGTGTGTAGAAAGCACAGTTCTTTTGTTCTGAGAAACCTCACTGTTCAGACTCCATCTGAAACACAGTAGAGTAGAAGAGTACTCTTTTCTCAAAAGCAGAGTGTGTTTCTTGTAAGGCGAGATAGCGTTTGTTTCCCAGTCCTAAGTGGAGTTGAATAACATGCAGTTTCTGGTCCTACGAACAAGAGCTGTTTTCTGGTATGAAGAGACACTATTGCCCTCCATTGCCATACACAGTGCAAAGAGCACTCGGGTCTGTTTCCAGCAAGAACAGTGAATTGGACTGAAGAGGAGCTACTGTTCTTGTCAATTTCCTAAGCAGAGTTGAACTAGATATGGCCCGTGTGTGTAGGAAGCACAGTTTTTTTTTATGAGCAAGCTCACTATTCGGACCCCATAAAAAACACAGTAGAGTATGAAGAGTGCACTTTTCTCACAAGCAGATTGTGTTTCTTGTAAGGCGAGCTAGCGATTGTTTTACAGTACTAAATGGAGTTGAATCACATGCAGTTTCTGGTCCTATGAGCAAGAGTTCTTTTCTGGTAAGAAGAATCACTATTGTGCTCTCATTGTCATACACAGGGCAAATAGCACTGGCGTCTGTTCCCAGCATGTACAGTGTATTGGACTGAGGAGGATCTACTGTTCTTCTCAGTTTCCTAAGCAGAGTTGAACTAGATATGTTCCATGTGTGTAGTAAGCACAGTTCTTTTGTTCTGAGCAAGCTCACTGTTCTGGCCCTATAGGAAACACAGTAGAGTAGAAGAGTGCTCTTTTCTCAAAGGCAGAGTGTGTTTCTTGTGAGGCGAGATATCGTTTGTTTTCCAGTCCTAAATGGAGTTTCATCACATGAAGTTTTTGGTCCTACGAGCAAGAGTTGTTTTCTGTTAAGGAAAGTCACTATTGCGCTCCCATTGATATACACAGTGCAAATAGCACTCGCGTATATTCCCAGCAAGTACAGTGTATTGGACTGAAGAGGAACTACTGTTCTTGTCAGTTTCCTAAGCAGAGTTGAACTAGATATGGCCCGTGTGCAGGAAGCACAGCTCTTTTGTTCTGGGCAAGCTCACTGTTCGGACCCCATAGGAAACAAAGTGTTGTAGAAGAGTGCTCTTTTCTCAAAAGCAGAGTATGTTTCTTTTAAGGCGAGCTAGCGTTTGTTTCCCAGTCCTAAGTGGAGTTGAATCACATGCAGTTTCTGGTCCTACAAGCAAGAGCTGTTTTCTGGTAAGAAGAGTCACTTTTGCGCTCCCATAGTCATACACAGGGCAAATAGCACTGGCGTCTGTTCCCAGAATGTACAGTGTATTGGACTGAAGAGAATCTACTGTTCTTCTCAGTTTCCTAAGCAGAGTTGAACTAGATATGGCCCGTGTGTGTAGGAGGCACAGTTCTTTTGTTCTGAGCAAGCTCACTGTTCTGGCCCTATTGGAAACACAGTAGAGTAGAAGAGTGCTCTTTTCTCAAAGGCAGAGTGTGTTTCTTGTAAGGCGAGCTAGCGTTTGTTTCCCAGTCCTAAATGGAGTTTCATCACATGAAGTTTTTGGTCCTATGAGCAAGAGCAGTTTTCTGGTATGGAAAGTCACTATTGCGCTCCCATTGCTATTCACAGTGCAAATAGCACTCGCGTCTGTTCCCAGCAAGTACAGTGTATTGGACTGAAGAGGAACTACTGTTCTTGTTAGTTTCCTAAGCAGAGTTGAACTCGATATTGCCCGTGTGTGTAGGAAGCACAGCTCTTTTGTTCTGAGCAAGCTCACTGATCTGGCCCTATAGGAAACACAGTAGAGTAGAAGAGTGCTCTTTTCTCAAAGGCAGAGTGTGTTTCTTCTAAGGCGAGCTAGGGTTTTTTTCGCAGTGCTAAATGGAGTTGATTCACATGCAGTTTCTTGTCCTATGAGCAAGAGTTGTTTTCTGGTAAGAAGAGTCACTATTGTGCTCCCATTGCCATACACAGTGCAAATAGCACTCGCGTAGGTTCCCAGCAAGTACAGTGTATTGGACTGAAGAGGAGCTACTATTCTGGTCAGTTTCCTAAGCAGAGTTGAACGAGATATGGCCCATGTGTGTAGAAAACACATTTCTTTTGTTCTGAGCAACCTCACTTTTGGGACCCCATCTGAAACACAGTAGAGTAGAAGGGTGCTCTTTTCTCAAAGGCAGAGTGTGTTTCTTGTAAGGCGAGCTAGCGTTTGTTTCCCAGTCCTAAATGGAGTTGAATCACATGAAGTTTTTGGTCCTACGAGCAAGAGTTGTTTTCCTGTAAGGAAAGTCACTATTGTGCTCCCATTGCTATACACAGTGCAAATAGCACTCATGTCTGTTCCCAGCAAGTACAGTGTATTGGACTGAAGAGGAACTACTGTTCTTGTCAGTTTCCTAAGCAGAGTTGAACTAGATATGGCACGTGTGTGTAGGAAGCACAGCTCTTTTGTTCTGAGCAAGCTCACTGTTCGGACCCCATAGGAAACACAGTGGAGTAGAACATTGCTCTTTTCTCAAAAGCAGAGTATATTTCTTTTAAGGCGAGCTAGCGTTTGTTTCCCAGTCCTAAGTGGATTTGAATCACATGCAGTTTCTGGTCCTAAAGCAAGAGTTGTTTTCTGGTAAGAAGAGTCACTATTGTCCTCCATTGGCATACACAGTGCAAATATCACTCACGTCTGTTCCCAGAATGTACAGTATATTTTACTGAAGAGGAGATACTGTTCTTCTCAGTTTCCTAAGCAGAGTTGAAGTAGATATGGCCCGTGTGTGTAGGAAGCACAGTTCTTTTGTTATGAGCAAGCTCACTATTCGGACCGTGTATTGAACTGAAGAGGAGCTATTGTTCTTGTCAGTTTCCTAAGCAGATTTGAACTAGAAGTGGCCCGTGTGTGTAGGAAGCACAGTTCTTTTGTTTTGAGCAAGCTCACTGTTCTGGCCCTATAGGAAACACAGTAGAGTACAAGAGTGCTCTTTTCTCAAAAGGAGAGTGTGTTTCTTGTAAGGCAAGCTAGCGTTTGTTTCCCAGTCCTAAATGGAGTTTCATCACATGAAGTTTTTGGTCCTACGAGCAAGAGTTGTTTTCTGGTAAGGAAAGTCACTGTTGCGCTCCCATTGCCATACACAGTGCAAATAGCACTCGCGTCTCTTCCCAGCAAGTACAGTGTATTGGACTGAAGAGGAACTACTGTTCTTGTCAGTTTCCTAAGCTGAGTTGAACAAGATATGATCCGTGTGTAGGAAGCACAGCTCTTTTGTTCTGAGCAAGCTCACTGTTCGGACGCCATAGGAAACACAGTGGAGTAAAAGAGTGCTCTTTTCTCAAAAGCAGAGTGTGTTTCTTGTAAGGCAAGCTAGCGTTTGTTTCCCAGTCCTAAGTGGAGTTGAATCCCATGCAGTTTCTGGTCCTACGAGGAAGAGTTGTTTTCTGGTAAGAAGAGTCACTATTGCCCTCCCATTTTGTTACACAGAGCAAATAGCACTGGCGTCTGTTCCCAGCATGTACAGTGTATTGGACTGAAGAGGATCTAATGTTCTTCTCAGTTTCCTAAGCAGAGTTGAACTAGATATGGCCCGTGTGTGTAGGAAGCACAGTTCTTTTGTTCTGAGCAAGCTCACTGTTCTGGCCCTATAGGAAACACAGTAGAGTACAAGAGTGCTCTTTTATCAAAAGCAAAGTGTGTTTCTTGTAAGGTGAGCTAGCGTTTGTTTCCCAGTCCTAAATGGAGTTGAATGACATGCAGTTTCTGGTCCTACGAGCAAGAGTTTTTTTCTGGTAAGAAGAGTCACTATTGCCTTCCTTTGCCATACACAGTGCAAATAGCACTCGCGTCTGTTCCCAGCAAGAACAGTGAATTGGACTGAAGAGGAGCTACTGTTCTTGTCATTTTCCTATGCAGAGTTGAACTAGATATGGCCTGTGTGTGTAGGAAGCACAGTTATTTTGTTTTGAGCAAGCTCACTGTTTTGGCCCTATAGGAAACACAGTAGAGTAGAAGATTGCTCTTTTCTCAAAAGCAGAGTGTTTTTTTTTTGTAAGACGAGCTAGCTTTTGTTTCCCAGTCCTAAATGGAGTTGATTCACATGCAGTTTTTTGTCCTACGAGCAAGAGCTGTTTTCTGGTAAGAAGAGTCACTATTGTGCTCCCATTGCCATACACAGTGCAAATAGCACTCGCGTAGGTTTCCGGCAAGTACAGTGTATTGGACTGAAGAGGAGCTACTGTTCTGGTCAGTTTCTTAAGCAGAGTTGAACGAGTTATGGCCCATGTGTTTAGAAAGCACTGTTCTTTTGTTCTGAGCAACCTCACTGTTCGGACCCCATCTGAAACACAGTAGAATAGAAGGGTGCTCTTTTCTCAAAAGCAGAGTGTGTTTCTTGTAGGGCGAGCTAGCGTTTTTCCCAGTCCTAAGTGGAGTGAAATCACATGCAGTATCTGGTCCTATGAGCAAAAGTTGTTTTCTGGTAAGAAAAGTCACTATTGCACTCTCATTGTCATACACAGGGCAAATAGCACTGGCGTTTGTTCCCAGCATGTACAGTGTATTTGACTGAAGAGGATCTACTGTTCTTCTCAATTTCCTAAGCAGAGTTGAACTAGATATGTCCCTTGTGTGTATGAAGCACAGTTCTTTTGTTCTGAGCAAGCTCACTGTTCTTGCTCTATAGAAAACACAGTAGAGTAGAAGAGTGCTCTTTTCTCAGAAGCAGAGTATGTTTCTTGTAAGGCAAGCTAGCGTTTGTTTCCCAGTCCTAAGTGGAGTTGAATCACATGCAGTTTCTGGTCCTACAAGCAAGAGCTGTTTTCTGGTATGAAGAGTCACTTTTGCGCTCCCATTGTCATACACAGGGCAAATAGGACTGGCGTCTGTTCCCAGCATGTACAGAGTATTGGACTGAGGAGGATTTAATGTACTTCTCAGTTTGCTAAGCAGAGTTGAACTAGATATGGCCCGTGTGTGTAGGAAGCACAGCTCTTTTGTTCTGAGGAAGCTCACTGTTCTGGCCGTATAGGAAACACAGTAGAGTACAAGAGTGTTCTTTTCTCAAAAGCAGAGTGTGTTTCTTGTAAGGCGAGCTAGCGTTTGTTTCCCAGTCCTAAATTGAGGTTCATCACATGAAGTATTTTGTCCTATGAGCAAGAGTTGTTTTCTGGTAAGGAAAGTCACTATTGCGCTCCCATTGCCATACACAGTGCAAATAGCACTGGCGTCTTTTCCCAGCAAGTACAGTGTATTGGACTGAAGAGGAACTACTGTTCTTGTCAGTTTCCTAAGCAGAGTAGAACGAGATATGGCCCGTGTGTAGGAAGCACAGCTCTTTTGTTCTGAGCAAGCTCACTGTTCGGACACCATAGGAAACACAGTGGAGTAGAAGAGTGCTCTTTTCTCAAAAGCAGAGTGTGTTTCTTGTAAGGCGAGCTAGCGTTTGTTTCCCAGTCCTAAGTGGAGTTGAATCACATGCAGTTTCTGGTCCTACAAGCAAGAGCTGTTTTCTGGTAAGAAGAGTCACTTTTGCGCTCCCATTGTCATACACAGGGCAAATAGGACTGGCGTCTCTTCCCAGCTTGTACAGTATATTGGACTGAAGAGGATCTCATGTTCTTCTCAGTTTCCTAAGCAGAGTTGAACTAGATATAGCCCATGTGTGTAGGAAGCACAGCTCTTTTGTTCTGAGCAAGCTCACTGTTCTGTCCCTATAGGAAACACAGTAGAGTACAAGAGTGCTGTTTTCTTAAAAGCAGAGTGTGTTTCTTGTAAGGCGAGCTAGCGTTTGTTTCCCAGTCCTAAATGGAGTTTCATCACATGAAGTTTTTGGTCCTATGAGCAAGAGTTGTTTTCTGGTAAGGAAAGTCACTGTTGCGCTCACATTGCCATACACAGTGCAAATAGCACTCGCGTCTGCTCCCAGCAAGTACAGTGTATTGGACTGAAGAGGAACTACTGTTCTGGTCAGTTTCCTAAGCAGAGTTCAACGAGATATGGCCCATGTGTGTAGAAAACACAGTTCTTTTGTTCTGAGCAACCTCACTTTTGGGACCCCATCTGAAACACAGTAGAGTAGAAGGGTGCTCTTTTCTCAAAGGCAGAGTGTGTTTCTTGTAAGGCGAGCTAGCGTTTGTTTCCCAGTCCTAAATGGAGTTGAATCACATGAAGTTTTTGGTCCTACGAGCAAGAGTTGTTTTCCTGTAAGGAAAGTCACTATTGCGCTCCCATTGCTATACACAGTGCAAATAGCACTCATGTCTGTTCCCAGCAAGTACAGTGTATTGGACTGAAGAGGAACTACTGTTCTTGTCAGTTTCCTAAGCAGAGTTGAACTAGATATGGCCCGTGTGTGTAGGAAGCACAGCTCTTTTGTTCTGAGCAAGCTCACTGTTCGGACCCCATAGGAAACACAGTGGAGTAGAACATTGCTCTTTTCTCAAAAGCAGAGTATATTTCTTTTAAGGCGAGCTAGCGTTTGTTTCCCAGTCCTAAGTGGATTTGAATCACATGCAGTTTCTGGTCCTAAAGCAAGAGTTGTTTTCTGGTAAGAAGAGTCACTATTGTCCTCCATTGGCATACACAGTGCAAATATCACTCACGTCTGTTCCCAGAATGTACAGTATATTTTACTGAAGAGGAGCTACTGTTCTTCTCAGTTTCCTAAGCAGAGTTGAAATAGATATGGCCCGTGTGTGTAGGAAGCACAGTTCTTTTGTTATGAGCAAGCTCACTATTCGGACCGTGTATTGAACTGAAGAGGAGCTATTGTTCTTGTCAGTTTCCTAAGCAGATTTGAACTAGAGGTGGCCCGTGTGTGTAGGAAGCACAGTTCTTTTGTTTTGAGCAAGCTCACTGTTCTGGCCCTATAGGAAACACAGTAGAGTACAAGAGTGCTCTTTTCTCAAAAGGAGAGTGTGTTTCTTGTAAGGCAAGCTAGCGTTTGTTTCCCAGTCCTAAATGGAGTTTCATCACGTGAAGTTTTTGGTCCTACGAGCAAGAGTTGTTTTCTGGTAAGGAAAGTCACTGTTGCGCTCCCATTGCCATACACAGTGCAAATAGCACTCGCGTCTCTTCCCAGCAAGTACAGTGTATTGGACTGAAGAGGAACTACTGTTCTTGTCAGTTTCCTACGCTGAGTTGAACGAGATATGATCCGTGTGTAGGAAGCACAGCTCTTTTGTTCTGAGCAAGCTCACTGTTCGGACGCCATAGGAAACACAGTGGAGTAGAAGAGTGCTCTTTTCTCAAAAGCAGAGTGTGTTTCTTGTAAGGCGAGGTAGCGTTTGTTTCCCAGTCCTAAGTGGAGTTGAATCCCATGCAGTTTCTGGTCCTACGAGCAAGAGTTGTTTTCTGGTAAGAAGAGTCACTATTGCCCTCCCATTGTGTTACACAGAGCAAATAGCACTGGCGTCTGTTCCCAGCATGTACAGTGTATTGGACTGAAGAGGATCTAATGTTCTTCTCAGTTTCCTAAGCAGAGTTGAACTAGATATGGCCCGTGTGTGTAGGAAGCACAGTTCTTTTGTTCTGAGCAAGCTCACTGTTCTGGCCCTATAGGAAACACAGTAGAGTACAAGAGTGCTCTTTTATCAAAAGCAGAGTGTGTTTCTTGTAAGGCGAGCTAGCGTTTGTTTCCCAGTCCTAAATGGAGTTGAATGACATGCAGTTTCTGGTCCTACGAGCAAGAGTTCTTTTCTGGTAAGAAGAGTCACTATTGCCCTCCTTTGCCATACACAGTGCAAATAGCACTCGCGTCTGTTCCCAGCAAGAACAGTGAATTGGACTGAAGAGGAGCTACTGTTCTTGTCAGTTTCCTATGCAGAGTTGAACTAGATATGGCCTGTGTGTGTAGGAAGCACAGTTATTTTGTTCTGAGCAAGCTCACTGTTCTGGCCCTATAAGAAACACAGTAGAGTAGAAGAGTGCTCTTTTCTCAAAAGCAGAGAGGTTTTCTTGTAAGGCGAGCTAGCTTTTGTTTCCCAGTCCTAAATGGAGTTGAATCAAATGCAGTTTCTAGTCCTACGAATAAGAGTTGTTTTCTGGTAAGAAGAGTCACTATTGCCCTCCATTGCCATACACAGTGCAAATAGCACTCGCGTCTGTTCCCAGCAAGAACAGTGAATTGGACTGAAGAGGAGCTGCTGTTCTTGTCAGATTCCTAAGAAGAGTTGAACTAGATATGACCCGTGTGTGTAGGAAGCACAGTTCTTTTGTTTTGAGCAAGCTCACTGTTTTGGCCCTATAGGAAACACAGTAGAGTAGAAGATTGCTCTTTTCTCAAAAGCAGAGTGTTTTTTTTTTGTAAGACGAGCTAGCTTTTGTTTCCCAGTCCTAAATGGAGTTGATTCACATGCAGTTTCTTGTCCTACGAGCAAGAGTTGTTTTCTGGTAAGAAGAGTCACTATTGTGCTCCCATTGCCATACACAGTGCAAATAGCACTCGCGTAGGTTTCCGGCAAGTACAGTGTATTGGACTGAAGAGGAGCTACTGTTCTGGTCAGTTTCTTAAGCAGAGTTGAACGAGTTATGGCCCATGTGTGTAGAAAGCACTGTTCTTTTGTTCTGAGCAACCTCACTGTTTGGACCCCATCTGAAACACAGTAGAATAGAAGGGTGCTCTTTTCTCAAAAGCAGAGTGTGTTTCTTGTAGGGCGAGCTAGCGTTTTTCCCAGTCCTAAGTGGAGTGGAATCACATGCAGTATCTGGTCCTATGAGCAAAAGTTGTTTTCTGGTAAGAAAAGTCACTATTGCACTCTCATTGTCATACACAGGGCAAATAGCACTGGCGTTTGTTCCCAGCATGTACAGTGTATTTGACTGAAGAGGATCTACTGTTCTTCTCAATTTCCTAAGCAGAGTTGAACTAGATATGTCCCTTGTGTGTATGAAGCACAGTTCTTTTGTTCTGAGCAAGCTCACTGTTCTGGCTCTATAGAAAACACAGTAGCGTAGAAGAGTGCTCTTTTCTCAGAAGCAGAGTACGTTTCTTGTAAGGCGAGCTAGCGTTTGTTTCCCAGTCCTAAGTGGAGTTGAATCACATGCAGTTTCTGGTCCTACAAGCAAGAGCTGTTTTTTGGTATGAAGAGTCACATTTGCGCTCCCATTGTCATACACAGGGCAAATAGCACTGGCGTCTGTTCCCAGCATGTACAGTGTATTGGACTGAGGAGGATCTAATGTACTTCTCAGTTTCCTAAGCAGAGTTGAACTAGATATGGCCCGTGTGTGTAGGAAGCACAGCTCTTTTGTTCTGAGGAAGCTCACTGTTCTGGCCGTATAGGAAACACAGTAGAGTACAAGAGTGTTCTTTTCTCAAAAGCAGAGTGTGTTTCTTGTAAGGCGAGCTAGCGTTTGTTTCCCAGTCCTAAATTGAGGTTCATCACATGAAGTATTTTGTCCTATGAGCAAGAGTTGTTTTCTGGTAAGGAAAGTCACTATTGCGCTCCCATTGCCATACACAGTGCAAATAGCACTGGCGTCTGTTCCCAGCAAGTACAGTGTTTGGACTGAAGAGGAACTACTGTTCTTGTCAGTTTCCTAAGCAGAGTAGAACGAGATATGGCCCGTGTGTAGGAAGCACAGCTCTTTTGTTCTGAGCAAGCTCACTGTTCGGACGCCATAGGAAACACAGTGGAGTAGAAGAGTGCTCTTTTCTCAAAAGCAGAGTGTGTTTCTTGTAAGGCGAGCTAGCGTTTGTTTCCCAGTCCTAAGTGGAGTTGAATCACATGCAGTTTCTGGTCCTACAAGCAAGAGCTGTTTTCTGGTAAGAAGAGTCACTTTTGCGCTCCCATTGTCATACACAGGGCAAATAGGACTGGCGTCTCTTCCCAGCTTGTACAGTATATTGGACTGAAGAGGATCTCATGTTCTTCTCAGTTTCCTAAGCAGAGTTGAACTAGATATAGCCCATGTGTGTAGGAAGCACAGCTCTTTTGTTCTGAGCACGCTCACTGTTCGGACGCCATAGGAAACACAGTGGAGTAGAAGAGTGCTCTTTTCTCAAAAGCAGAGTGTGTTTCTTGTAAGGCGAGCTAGCGTTTGTTTCCCAGTCCTAAGTGGAGTTGAATCCCATGCAGTTTCTGGTCCTACGAGCAAGAGTTGTTTTCTGGTAAGAAGAGTCACTATTGCCCTCCCATTGTGTTACACAGAGCAAATAGCACTGGCGTCTGTTCCCAGCATGTACAGTGTATTGGACTGAAGAGGATCTAATGTTCTTCTCAGTTTCCTAAGCAGAGTTGAACTAGATATGGCCCGTGTGTGTAGGAAGCACAGTTCTTTTGTTCTGAGCAAGCTCACTGTTCTGGCCCTATAGGAAACACAGTAGAGTACAAGAGTGCTCTTTTCTCAAAAGCAGAGTGTGTTTCTTGTAAGGCCAGCTAGCGTTTGTTTCCCAGTCCTAAGTGGAGTTGAATCACATGCAGTTTCTGGTCCTACAAGCAAGAGCTGTTTTCTGGTATGAAGAGTCACTTTTGCGCTCCCATTGTCATACACAGGGCAAATAGCACTGGCGTCTGTTCCCAGCATGTACAGTGTATTGGACTGAGGAGGATCTAATGTACTTCTCAGTTTCCTAAGCAGAGTTGAACTAGATATGGCCCGTGTGTGTAGGAAGCACAGCTCTTTTGTTCTGAGGAAGCTCACTGTTCTGGCCGTATAGGAAACACAGTAGAGTACAAGAGTGTTCTTTTCTCAAAAGCAGAGTGTGTTTTTTGTAAGGCGAGCTAGCGTTTGTTTCCCAGTCCTTAATTGAGTTTCATCACATGAAGTATTTTGTCCTATGAGCAAGAGTTGTTTTCTGGTAAGGAAAGTCACTATTGCGCTCCCATTGCCATACACAGTGCAAATAGCACTGGCGTCTGTTCCCAGCAAGTACAGTGTATTGGACTGAAGAGGAACTACTGTTCTTGTCAGTTTCCTAAGCAGAGTAGAACGAGATATGGCCCGTGTGTAGGAAGCACAGCTCTTTTGTTCTGAGCAGCTCACTGTTCGGACACCATAGGAAACACAGTGGAGTAGAAGAGTGCTCTTTTCTCAAAAGCAGAGTGTGTTTCTTGTAAGGCGAGCTAGCGTTTGTTTCCCAGTCCTAAGTGGAGTTGAATCACATGCAGTTTCTGGTCCTACAAGCAAGAGCTGTTTTCTGGTAAGAAGAGTCACTTTTGCGCTCCCATTGTCATACACAGGGCAAATAGGACTGGCGTCTCTTCCCAGCATGTACAGTATATTGGACTGAAGAGGATCTCATGTTCTTCTCAGTTTCCAAGCAGAGTTGAACTAGATATAGCCCATGTGTGTAGGAAGCACAGCTCTTTTGTTCTGAGCAAGCTCACTGTTCTGTCCCTATAGGAAACACAGTAGAGTAGAAGAGTGCTCTTTTCTCAAAAGGAGAGTGTGTATCTTGTAAGGCAAGCTAGCGTTTGTTTCCCAGTCCTAAATGGAGTTGAATCACATGAAGTTTTTGGTCCTACAAGCAAGAGTTGTTTTCTGGTAAGGAAAGTCACTGTTGCGCTCCCATTGCCATACACAGTGCAAATAGCACTGGCGTCTCTTCCCAGCAAGTACAGTGTATTGGACTGAAGAGGAACTACTGTTCTTGTCAGTTTCCTAAGCAGAGTTGAACTAGATATGGCCCGTGTGTGTAGGAAGCACAGCTCTTTTGTTCTGAGCAAGCTCACTGTTCGGACCCCATAGGAAACACAGTGGAGTAGAACATTGCTCTTTTCTCAAAAGCAGAGTATATTTCTTTTAAGGCGAGCTAGCGTTTGTTTCCCAGTCCTAAGTGGATTTGAATCACATGCAGTTTCTGGTCCTAAAGCAAGAGTTGTTTTCTGGTAAAAAGAGTCACTATTGTCCTCCATTGGCATACACAGTGCAAATATCACTCACGTCTGTTCCCAGAATGTACAGTATATTTTACTGAAGAGGAGCTACTGTTCTTCTCAGTTTCCTAAGCAGAGTTGAAATAGATATGGCCCGTGTGTGTAGGAAGCACAGTTCTTTTGTTATGAGCAAGCTCACTATTCGGACCGTGTATTGAACTGAAGAGGAGCTATTGTTCTTGTCAGTTTCCTAAGCAGATTTGAACTAGAGGTGGCCCGTGTGTGTAGGAAGCACAGTTCTTTTATTTTGAGCAAGCTCACTGTCCTGGCCCTATAGGAAACACAGTAGAGTACAAGAGTGCTCTTTTCTCAAAAGGAGAGTGTGTTTCTTGTAAGGCAAGCTAGCGTTTGTTTCCCAGTCCTAAATGGAGTTTCATCACATGAAGTTTTTGGTCCTACGAGCAAGAGTTGTTTTCTGGTAAGGAAAGTCACTATTGCTCTCCCATTGCCATACACAGTGCAAATAGCACTCGCGTCTCTTCCCAGCAAGTACAGTGTATTGGACTGAAGAGGAACTACTGTTCTTGTCAGTTTCCTAAGCAGAGTTGAACTAGATATGGCCCGTGTGTGTAGGAAGCACAGCTCTTTTGTTCTGAGCAAGCTCACTGTTCGGACCCCATAGGAAACACAGTGGAGTAGAAGAGTGCTCTTTTCTCAAAAGCAGAGTATATTTCTTTTAAGGCGAGCTAGCGTTTGTTTCCCAGTCCTAAGTGGATTTGAATCACATGCAGTTTCTGGTCCTTAAGCAAGAGTTGTTTTCTGGTAAGAAGAGTCACTATTGTCCTCCATTGGCATACACAGTGCAAATATCACTCACGTCTGTTCCCAGAAAGTACAGTATATTTTACTGAAGAGGAGCTACTGTTCTTCTCAGTTTCCTAAGCAGAGTTGAAATAGATATGGCCCGTGTGTGTAGGAAGCACAGTTCTTTTGTTATGAGCAAGCTAACTATTCGGACCGTGTATTGAACTGAAGAGGAGCTATAGTTCTTGTCAGTTTCCTAAGCAGATTTGAACTAGAGGTGGCCCGTGTGTGTAGGAAGCACAGTTCTTTTATTTTGAGCAAGCTCACTGTTCTGGCCCTATAGGAAACACAGTAGAGTACAAGAGTGCTCTTTTCTCAAAAGGAGAGTGTGTTTCTTGTAAGGCAAGCTAGCGTTTGTTTCCCAGTCCTAAATGGTGTTTCATCACATAAAGTTTTTGGTCCTACGAGCAAGAGTTGTTTTCTGGTAAGGAAAGTCACTGTTGCGCTCCCATTGCCATACACAGTGCAAATAGCACTCGCGTCTCTTCCCAGCAAGTACAGTGTATTGGACTGAAGAGGAGTTACTGTTCTTGTCAGTTTCCTAAGCTGAGTTGAACGAGATATGATCCGTGTGTAGGAAGCACAGCTCTTTTGTTCTGAGCAAGCTCACTGTTCGGACGCCATAGGAAACACAGTGGAGTAGAAGAGTGCTCTTTTCTCAAAAGCAGAGTGTGTTTCTTGTAAGGCGAGCTAGCGTTTTTTTCCCAGTCCTAAGTGGAGTTGAATCCCATGCAGTTTCTGGTTCTACAAGGAAGAGTTGTTTTCTGGTAAGAAGAGTCACTATTGCCCTCCCATTGTGTTACACAGAGCAAATAGCACTGGCGTCTGTTCCCAGCATGTACAGTGTATTGGACTGAAGAGGATCTAATGTTCTTCTCAGTTTCCTAAGCAGAGTTGAACTAGATATGGCCCGTGTGTGTAGGAAGCACAGTTCTTTTGTTCTGAGCAAGCTCACTGTTCTGGCCCTATAGGAAACACAGTAGAGTACAAGAGTGCTCTTTTATCAAAAGCAGAGTGTGTTTCTTGTAAGGCGAGCTAGCGTTTGTTTCCCAGTCCTAAATGGAGTTGAATGACATGCAGTTTCTGGTCCTACGAGCAAGAGTTCTTTTCTGGTAAGAAGAGTCACTATTGCCCTCCATTGCCATACACAGTGCAAATAGCACTCGCGTCTGTTCCCAGCAAGAACAGTGAATTGGACTGAAGAGGAGCTGCTGTTCTTGTCAGATTCCTAAGAAGAGTTGAACTAGATATGACACGTGTGTGTAGGAAGCACAGTTCTTTTGTTTTGAGCAAGCTCACTGTTTTGGCCCTATAGAAAACACAGTAGAGTAGAAGATTGCTCTTTTCTCAAAAGCAGAGTGGTTTTTTTTTTGTAAGACGAGCTAGCTTTTGTTTCCCAGTCCTAAACGGAGTTGATTCACATGCAGTTTCTTGTCCTACGAGCAAGAGTTGTTTTCTGGTAAGAAGAGTCACTATTGTGCTCCCATTGCCATACACAGTGCAAATAGCACTCGCGTAGGTTTCCGGCAAGTACAGTGTATTGGACTGAAGAGGAGCTACTGTTCTGGTCAGTTTCTTAAGCAGAGTTGAACGAGTTATGGCCCATGTGTGTAGAAAGCACTGTTCTTTTGTTCTGAGCAACCTCACTGTTCGGACCCCATCTGAAACACAGTAGAATAGAAGGGTGCTCTTTTCTCAAAAGCAGAGTGTGTTTCTTGTAGGGCGAGCTAGCGTTTGTTTCCCAGTCCTAAGTGGAGTGAAATCACATGCAGTATCTGGTCCTATGAGCAAGAGTTGTTTTCTGGTAAGAAAAGTCACTATTGCACTCTCATTGTCATACACAGGGCAAATAGCACTGGCGTTTGTTCCCAGCATGTACAGTGTATTTGACTGAAGAGGATCTACTGTTCTTCTCAATTTCCTAAGCAGAGTTGAACTAGATATGTCCCTTGTGTGTATGAAGCACAGTTCTTTTGTTCTGAGCAAGCTCACTGTTCTGGCTCTATAGAAAACACAGTAGAGTAGAAGAGTGCTCTTTTCTCAAAAGCAGAGTATGTTTCTTGTAAGGCCAGCTAGCGTTTGTTTCCCAGTCCTAAGTGGAGTTGAATCACATGCAGTTTCTGGTCCTACAAGCAAGAGCTGTTTTCTGGTATGAAGAGTCACTTTTGCGCTCCCATTGTCATACACAGGGCAAATAGGACTGGCGTCTGTTCCCAGCATGTACAGTGTATTGGACTGAGGAGGATCTAATGTACTTCTCAGTTTCCTAAGCAGAGTTGAACTAGATATGGCCCGTGTGTGTAGGAAGCACAGCTCTTTTGTTCTGAGGAAGCTCACTGTTCTTGCCGTATAGGAAACACAGTAGAGTACAAGAGTGTTCTTTTCTCAAAAGCAGAGTGTGTTTCTTGTAAGGCGAGCTAGCGTTTGTTTCCCAGTCCTAAATTGAGTTTCATTACATGAAGTATTTTGTCCTATGAGCAAGAGTTGTTTTCTGGTAAGGAAAGTCACTATTGCGCTCCCATTGCCACACACAGTGCAAATAGCACTGGCGTCTGTTCCCAGCAAGTACAGTGTATTGGACTGAAGAGGAACTACTGTTCTTGTCAGTTTCCTAAGCAGAGTAGAACGAGATATGGCCCGTGTGTAGGAAGCACAGCTCTTTTGTTCTGAGCAAGCTCAGTGTTCGGATGCCATAGGAAAAACAGTAAAGTAGAAGAGTGCTATTTTCTCAAAACCAGAGTGTGTCTTGTAAGGCGAGCTAGCGTTTGTTTCCCAGTCCTAAGTGGAGTTGAATAACATGCAGTTTCTGGTCCTACGAGCAAGAGTTGTTTTCTGGTAAGAAGAGTCACTATTGCCCTCCATTGCCATACACAGTGCAAATAGCACTTGCGTCTGTTCCCAGCAAGAACAGTGAATTGGACTGAAGAGGAGCTACTGTTCTTCTCAGTTTCCTAACCAGAATTGAACTAGATATGACCCGTGTGTGTAGGAATCACAGCTCTTTTGTTCTGAGCAAGCTCAGTGTTCGGACGCCATAGGAAACACAGTGGAGTAATAGAATGCTCTTTTCTCAAAAGCAGAGTGTGTTTCTTGTAAGGCGAGCTAGCGTTTGTTTCCCAGTCCAAGGTGGAATTGAATCCCATGCAGTTGCTGGTCCTACAAGCAAGAGCTGTTTTCTGGTAAGAAGAGTCACTTTTGCGCTCCCATTGTCATACACAGGGCAAATAGGACTGGCGTCTCTTCCCAGCATGTACAATATATTGGACTGAGTAGGATCTCATGTTCTTCTCAGTTTCCTAAGCAGAGTTGAACTAGATATAGCCCATGTTTGTAGGAAGCACAGCTCTTTTGTTCTGAGCAAGCTCACTGTTCTGTCCCTATAGGAAACACAGTAGAGTACAAGAGTGCTGTTTTCTTAAAAGCAGAGTGTGTTTCTTGTAAGGCGAGCTAGCGTTTGTTTCCCAGTCTTAAATGGAGTTTCATCACATGAAGTTTTTGGTCCTATGAGCAAGAGTTGTTTTCTGGTAAGGAAAGTCACTGTTGCGCTCACATTGCCATACACAGTGCAAATAGCACTCGCGTCTGCTCCCAGCAAGTACAGTGTATTGGACTGAAGAGGAACTACTGTTCTGGTCAGTTTCCTAAGCAGAGTTCAACGAGATATGGCCCATGTGTGTAGAAAACACAGTTCTTTTGTTCTGAGCAACCTCACTTTTGGGACCCCATCTGAAACACAGTAGAGTAGAAGGGTGCTCTTTTCTCAAAGGCAGAGTGTGTTTCTTGTAAGGCAAGCTAGCGTTTGTTTCCCAGTCCTAAATGGAGTTGAATCACATGAAGTTTTTGGTCCTACGAGCAAGAGTTGTTTTCCTGTAAGGAAAGTCACTATTGCGCTCCCATTGCTATACACAGTGCAAATAGCACTCATGTCTGTTCCCAGCAAGTACAGTGTATTGGACTGAAGAGGAACTACTGTTCTTGTCAGTTTCCTAAGCAGAGTTGAACTAGATATGGCCCGTGTGTGTAGGAAGCACAGCTCTTTTGTTCTGAGCAAGCTCACTGTTCGGACCCCATAGGAAACACAGTGGAGTAGAACATTGCTCTTTTCTCAAAAGCAGAGTATATTTCTTTTAAGGCGAGCTAGCGTTTGTTTCCCAGTCCTAAGTGGATTTGAATCACATGCAGTTTCTGGTCCTAAAGCAAGAGTTGTTTTCTGGTAAGAAGAGTCACTATTGTCCTCCATTGGCATACACAGTGCAAATATCACTCACGTCTGTTCCCAGAATGTACAGTATATTTTACTGAAGAGGAGCTACTGTTCTTCTCAGTTTCCTAAGCAGAGTTGAAATAGATATGGCCCGTGTGTGTAGGAATCACAGCTCTTTTGTTCTGAGCAAGCTCAGTGTTCGGACGCCATAGGAAACACAGTGGAGTAGAAGAGTGCTCTTTTCTCAAAAGCAGAGTGTGTTTCTTGTAAGGCGAGCTAGCGTTTGTTTCCCAGTCCTAAGTGGAGTTGAATCCCATGCAGTTTCTGGTCCTACGAGCAAGAGTTGTTTTCTGGTAAGAAGAGTCACTATTGCCCTCCCATTGTGTTACACAGAGCAAATAGCACTGGCGTCTGTTCCCAGCATGTACAGTGTATTGGACTGAAGAGGATCTAATGTTCTTCTCAGTTTCCTAAGCAGAGTTGAACTAGATATGGCCCGTGTGTGTAGGAAGCACAGTTCTTTTTTTCTGAGCAAGCTCACTGTTCTGGCCCTATAGGAAACACAGTAGAGTACAAGAGTGCTCTTTTCTCAAAAGCAGAGTGTGTTTCTTGTAAGGCGAGCTAGCGTTTGTTTCCCAGTCCTAAATGGAGTTGAATGACATGCAGTTTCTGGTCCTACGAGCAAGAGTTCTTTTCTGGTAAGAAGAGTCACTATTGCCCTCCTTTGCCATACACAGTGCAAATAGCACTCGCGTCTGTTCCCAGCAAGAACAGTGAATTGGACTGAAGAGGAGCTACTGTTCTTGTCAGTTTCCTATGCAGAGTTGAACTAGATATGGCCTGTGTGTGTAGGAAGCACAGTTATTTTGTTCTGAGCAAGCTCACTGTTCTGGCCCTATAAGAAACACAGTAGAGTAGAAGAGTGCTCTTTTCTCAAAAGCAGAGAGGTTTTCTTGTAAGGCGAGCTAGCTTTTGTTTCCCAGTCCTAAATGGAGTTGAATCAAACGCAGTTTCTGGTCCTACGAATAAGAGTTGTTTTCTGGTAAGAAGAGTCACTATTGCCCTCCTTTGCCATACACAGTGCAAATAGCACTCGCGTCTGTTCCCAGCAAGAACAGTGAATTGGACTGAAGAGGAGCTACTGTTCTTGTCAGTTTCCTATGCAGAGTTGAACTAGATATGGCCTGTGTGTGTAGGAAGCACAGTTCTTTTGTTTTGAGCAAGCTCACTGTTTTGGCCCTATAGGAAACACAGTAGAGTAGAAGATTGCTCTTTTCTCAAAAGCAGAGTGTTTTTTTTTTGTAAGACGAGCTAGCTTTTGTTTCCCAGTCCTAAATGGAGTTGATTCACATGCAGTTTCTTGTCCTACGAGCAAGAGTTGTTTTCTGGTAAGAAGAGTCACTATTGTGCTCCCATTGCCATACACAGTGCAAATAGCACTCGCGTAGGTTTCCGGCAAGTACAGTGTATTGGACTGAAGAGGAGCTACTGTTCTGGTCAGTTTCTTAAGCAGAGTTGAACGAGTTATGGCCCATGTGTGTAGAAAGCACTGTTCTTTTGTTCTGAGCAACCTCACTGTTTGGACCCCATCTGAAACACAGTAGAATAGAAGGGTGCTCTTTTCTCAAAAGCAGAGTGTGTTTCTTGTAGGGCGAGCTAGCGTTTGTTTCCCAGTCCTAAGTGGAGTGGAATCACATGCAGTATCTGGTCCTATGAGGAAGAGTTGTTTTCTGGTAAGAAAAGTCACTATTGCACTCTCATTGTCATACACAGGGCAAATAGCACTGGCGTTTGTTCCCAGCATGTACAGTGTATTTGACTGAAAAGGATCTACTATTCTTCTCAATTTCCTAAGCAGAGTTGAACTAGATATGTCCCTTGTGTGTATGAAGCACAGTTCTTTTGTTCTGAGCAAGCTCACTGTTCTGGCTCTATAGAAAACACAGTAGAGTAGAAGAGTGCTCTTTTCTCAGAAGCAGAGTATGTTTCTTGTAAGGCGAGCTAGCGTTTGTTTCCCAGTCCTAAGTGGAGTTGAATCACATGCAGTTTCTGGTCCTACAAGCAAGAGCTGTTTTCTGGTATGAAGAGTCACTTTTGCGCTCCCATTGTCATACACAGGGCTAATAGGACTGGCGTCTGTTCCCAGCATGTACAGTGTATTGGACTGAGGAGGATCTAATGTACTTCTCAGTTTCCTAAGCAGAGTTGAACTAGATATGGCCCGTGTGTGTAGGAAGCACAGCTCTTTGTTCTGAGGAAGCTCACTGTTCTGGCCGTATAGGAAACACAGTAGAGTACAAGAGTGTTCTTTTCTCAAAAGCAGAGTGTGTTTCTTGTAAGGCGAGCTAGCGTTTGTTTCCCAGTCCTAAATTGAGTTTCATCACATGAAGTATTTTGTCCTATGAGCAAGAGTTGTTTTCTGGTAAGGAAAGTCACTATTGCGCTCCCATTGCCACACACAGTGCAAATAGCACTGGCGTCTGTTCCCAGCAAGTACAGTGTATTGGACTGAAGAGGAACTACTGTTCTTGTCAGTTTCCTAAGCAGAGTAGAATGAGATATGGCCCGTGTGTAGGAAGCACAGCTCTTTTGTTCTGAGCAAGCTCACTGTTCGGACGCCATAGGAAACACAGTGGAGTAGAAGAGTGCTCTTTTCTCAAAAGCAGAGTGTGTTTCTTGTAAGGCGAGCTAGCGTTTGTTTCCCAGTCCTAAGTGGAGTTGAATCACATGCAGTTTCTGGTCCTACAAGCAAGAGCTGTTTTCTGGTAAGAAGAGTCACTTTTGCGCTCCCTTTGTCATACACAAGGCAAATAGGACTGGCGTCTCTTCCCAGCAGGTACAGTATATTGGACTGAAGAGGATCTCATGTTCTTCTCAGTTTCCTAAGCAGAGTTGAACTAGATATAGCCCGTGTGTGTAGGAAGCACAGCTCTTTTGTTCTGAGCAAGCTCACTGTTCTGTCCCTATAGGAAACACAGTAGAGTACAAGAGTGCTTTTTTTCTTAAAAGTAGAGTGTGTTTCCTGTAAGGCGAGCTAGCGTTTGTTTCCCAGTCCTAAATGGAGTTTCATCACATGAAGTTTTTGGTCCTATGAGCAAGAGTTGTTTTCTGGTAAGGAAAGTCACTGTTGCGCTCACATTGCCATACACAGTGCAAATAGCACTCGCGTCTGCTCCCAGCAAGTACAGTGTATTGGACTGAAGAGGAACTACTGTTCTTGTCAGTTTTCTAAGCAGAGTTGAACGAGATATGGCCTGTGTGTAGGAAGCACAGCTCTTTTGTTCTGAGCAAGCTCACTGTTCGGACGCCATAGGAAAAACAGTAAAGTAGAAGAGTGCTATTTTCTCAAAACCAGTGTGTGTCTTGTAAGGCGAGCTAGCGTTTGTTTCCCAGTCCTAAGTGGAGTTGAATAACATGCAGTTTCTGGTCCTACGAGCAAGAGTTGTTTTCTGGTAAGAAGTGTCACTATTGCCCTCCATTGCCATACACAGTGCAAATAGCACTTGCGTCTGTTCCCAGCAAGAACAGTGAATTGGACTGAAGAGGAGCTACTGTTCTTCTCAGTTTCCTAACCAGAGTTGAACTAGATATGACCCGTGTGTGTAGGAATCACAGCTCTTTTGTTCTGAGCAAGCTCAGTGTTCGGACGCCATAGGAAACACAGTGGAGTAGAAGAATGCTCTTTTCTCAAAAGCAGAGTGTGTTTCTTGTAAGGCGAGCTAGCGTTTGTTTCCCAGTCCAAGGTGGAATTGAATCCCATGCAGTTTCTGGTCCTACGAGCAAGAGTTGTTTTCTGGTAAGAAGAGTCACTATTGCCCTTCCAATGTCTTACACAGAGCAAATAGCACTGGCGTCTGTTCCCAGCATGTACAGTGTATTGGACTGAAGAGGATCTACTGTTCTTGTCAGTTTCCTAAACAGAGTTGAACTAGATATGGCCCTTTTGTGTAGGAAGCACAGTTCTTTTGTTCTGAGCAAGCTCACTGTTCTGACACAATAGGAAACACAGTAGAGTAGAAGAGTGCTCTTTTATCAAAAGCAGAGTGTGTTTCTTGTAAGGCGAGCTAGCGTTTGTTTCCGGTCCTAAGTGGAGTTGAATCACATGCAGTTTCTGGTCCTACGAGTAAGAGTTGTTTTCTGGTAAGAAGAGTCACTGTTGCCCTCCATTGCCATACACAGTGCAAATAGCACTCGTGTCTGTTCCCAGCAAGAACAGTGAATTGGACTGAAGAGGAGCTACTGTTCTTGGCAGTTTCCTTAGAAGAGTTGAACTAGATATGGCCCGTGTGTGTAGGAAGCACAGTTTTTTTGTTCTGAGCAAGCTCACTGTTCTGGCTCTATAGGTAACACAGTAGAGTAGAAGATAGCTCTTTTCTCAAAGGCAGAGTGTGTTTCTTGTAAAGCGAGCTAGTAGCGTTTGTTTCCCAGTCCTAAATGGAGTTGAATCCCATGCAGTTTCTGGTCCTAAGAGCAAGAGTTGTTTTCTGGTAAGAAGAGTCACTTTTGTGCTCCCATTGTCATACACAAGGCAAATAGCACTGGCGTCTGTTCCCAGCATGTACAGTGTTATGGACTGCAGAGGATCTCATGTTCTTCTCAGTTTCCTAAGCAGAGTTGAACTAGATATGGCCCGTGTGTGTAGGAATCACAGCTCTTTTGTTCTGAGCAAGCTCACTGTTCTGGCACTATAGGAAACACAGTAGAGTACAAGAGTGCTCTTTTCTCAAAAGCAGAGTGTGTTTCTTGTAAGGCGAGCTAGCGTTTGTTTCCCAGTCCTAAATGGAGTTTCATCACATGAAGTTTTTGGTCCTATGAGCAAGAGCTGTTTTCTGGTAAGGAAAGTCACTGTTGCGCTCCCATTGCCATACACAGTGCAAATAGCACTGGCGTCTGTTCCAGCAAGTACAGTGTATTGGACTGAAGAGGAACTACTGTTCTTGTCAGTTTCCTAAGCAGAGTTGAATGAGATATGGCCCGTGTGTAGGAAGCACAGATCTTTAGTTCTGAGCAAGCTCACTGTTCGGACGCCATAGGAAACACAGTGGAGTAGAAGAATGGTCTTTTCTCAAAAGCAGAGTGTGTTTCTTGTAAGGCGAGCTAGCGTTTGTTTCCCAGTCCTAGGTGGAGTTGAATCCCATGCAGTTTCTAGTCCTACGAGCAAGAGTTGTTTTCTGGTAAGAAGAGTCACAATTGCCCTCCCATTGTCTTACACAGAGCAAATAGCACTGGCGTGTTTTCCCAGCATGTACACTGTATTGGACTGAAGAGGATCTACTGTTCTTGTCAGTTTCGTAAGCAGAGTTGAACTAGATGTGGCCCGTGTGTGTAGGAAGCACATTTCTTTTGTTCTGAGCAAGCTCACTGTTCGGACCTCATAGGAAACACAGTAAAGTAGAAGAGTGCTCTTTTCTCAAAAGCAGAGTGTGTTTCTGGTAAGGCGAGCTAGCGTGTGTTTCCCAGTCCTAAATGGAGTTGAATCACATGCAGTTTCTGGTCCTACGAGCAAGAGTTGTTTTCTGGTAGAAGAGTCACTATAGTGCTCTCATTGCCATACACAGAGCAAATAGCACTCGCGTCTGTTCCCAGCTAGTACAGTGTATTGGACTGACGAGGAGCCACTGTGCTTGTCAGTTTCCTAAGCAGAGGTGAACTATATATGGCACTTGTGTGCAGGAAGTACAGTTCTTTTGTTCTGAGGATGCTCACTATTCCGACCCCATAAAAAACACAGTACGGTAGAAGAGTACTCTTTTCTCAAAAGCAGAGTGTGTTTCTTGTAAGGCAATCTAGCGTTTGTTTCCCAGTCTTAAGTGGAGTTGAATAACTTGCAGTTTCTGGTCCTACGAGCAAGAGTTGTTTTCTGGTAAGAAGAGTCACTATTGCCCTCCATTGCCATACACAGTGCAAATAGCACTCGCGTCTGTTCCCAGCAAGAACAGTGAATTGGACTGAAGAGGAGCTACTGTTCTTCTCAGTTTCCTAAGAAGAGTTTAACTAGATATGGCCCGTGTGTGTAGGAAGCACAGCTCTTTTGTTCTGAGCAAGCTCACTGTTCGGAGCCCATAGGAAAAACAGTGGAGTATAAGAGTGCTCTTTTCTCAAAAGCTGAGTAAGTCTTGTAAGGCGAGCTAGCCTTTGTTTCCCAGTCCTAAGGGGAGTTGAATCACATGCAGTTTCTGGTCCTACAAGCAAGAGCTGTTTTCTGGTAAGAAGAGTCACTTTTGCGCTCCCATTGTCATACACAGGGCAATAACTCTGGCGTCTATTCCCAGCATGTACAGTGTATTGGACTGAAGAGGATCTACTGTTCTTCTCAGTTTTTTAAGCAGAGTTAAACTAGATATGGCCCGTGTGTGTAGGAAGCACAGTTCTTTTGTTCTGAGCAAGCTCACTGTTCTGGCCCTATAAAAAACACAGTAAAGTAGAAGAGTGCACATTTCTCAAAAGCAGAGTGTGTTTCTTGTAAGGCAAGCTAGTGATTGTTTCCCAGTCCTAAATGGAGTTGAATCGCATGCAGTTTCTGGTCCTACAAGCTAGAGTTGTTTTCTGGTAAGGAAAGTCACTATTGCGCCCTCATTGCCATACACAGTGCAAATAGCACTCGCGTCTGTTCCCAGAATGTACAGTATATTGGACTGAAGGGGAGCTACTGTTCTTGTCAGTTTCCTAAGCTGAGTTGAACTAGATATGGCCCACGTGTGTAGGAAGCACAGTTCTTTTTTTATGAGCAAGCTCACTTTTTGGACCCCATAAAAAACACAGTAGAGTAGAAGAGTGCACTTTTTTCAAAAGCAGATTGTGTTTCTTGTAAGGCGAGCTAGTGATTGTTTCCCAGTCCTAAATGGAGTTGAATCACATGCAGTTTCTGGTCCTACGAGCAAGAGTTGTTTTCTGGAAAGAAGAGTCACTATTGCGCTCTCATTGTCATACACAGGGCAAATAGCACTGGCGTCTGTTCCCAGCATGTACAGTGTACTTGACTGAAGAGGATCTACTGTTCTTCTCAGTTTCCTAAGCAGAGTTGAACTAGATATGGCCCATGTGTGTAGAAAGCACAGTTCTTTTGGTCTGAGCAAGCTCACTGTTCTGGCCCTATAGGAAACACAGTAGAGTAGAAGAGTTTTCTTTTCTCAAAAGCAGAATGTGTTTCTTGTAAGGCGAGCTAGCGTTTTTTTTCCCCAGTCTTACATGGAGTTGAATCACATGCAGTTTCTGGTCCTATGGGCAAGAGTTGTTTTCTGGTAGAAGAGTCACTATTGTGCTCCCATTGCCATACACAGAGCAAATAGCACTCGCGTCTGTTCCCAGCAAGTACAGTGTATTGGACTGAAGAGGAGCTACTGTTCTTGTCAGTATCCTAAGCAGATTTGAAGTAGATGTGGCCCGTGTGTATAGGAAGCACAGTTCTTTTGTTCTGAGCAAGCTCACTCTTCTGGCCCTATAGGAAACACAGTAGAGTAGAAGAGTGCTCTTTTAACAAAAGCAGAGTGTGTTTCTTTAAGGCGAGCTAGCGTTTGTTTCCCAGTCCTAAATGGAGTTGAATCCCATGCAGTTTTTGGTCCTATGAGAAAGAGTTGTTTTCTGGTAAGGAAAGTCACTATTGCGCTCCCATTGCCATACACAGTGCAAATAGCACTCACGTCTGTTCCCAGCAAGTACAGTGTATTGGACTGAAGAGGAGCCACTATTCTTCTCAATTTCCTAAGCAGAGTTGAACTAGATATGACCCGTGAGTGTAGGAAGCACAGTTCTTTTGTTCTGAGCAAGCTCACTGTTTGGACCGCTAGGAAACACAGTAGTGTAGAAGAGTGCTCTTTTCTCAAAAACAGAGTGTGTTTCTTGTAAGGCGAGATAGCGTTTGTTTCCCAGTCCTAAGTGGAGTTGAATCACATGCAATTTCTGTTCCTACGAGCAAGAGTTGTTTTCTGGTAAGAAGAGTCACTATTGCCCTCCATTGCCATACACAGTGCAAATAGCACTCTTGTCTGTTCCCAGCAAGAACAGTGAATTGGACTGAAGAGCAGCTACTGTTCTTGTCAGTTTCCTAAAAAGAGTTGAACTAGATATGGCCCATGTGTGTAGGAAGCACACCCTTTTGTTCAGAGCAAGCTCAATGTTCGAGCCCTATAGGAAACACAGTAGAGTACAAGAGTGCTCTTTCTCAAAAGCAGAGTGTTTTTCTTGTAAGGCGAACTAGCTTTTGTTTGCCAGTCCTAATTGGAGTTGATTCACATGCAGTTTCTTGTACTACGATCAAGAGTTGTTTTGTGGTAAGAAGAGTCACTATTGCGCTCCCATTGCCATACACAGTGCAAATAGCACTCGCGTAGTTTCCCAGCAAGTACAGTGTATTGGACTGAAGAGGAGCTACTGTTCTGGTCAGTTTCCTAAGCAGAGTTGAACGAGATATGGCCCATGTGTGTAGAAAGCACAGTTCTTTTTTCTGAGCAACCTCACTGTTCGGACCCCATCTGAAACACAGTAGAGTAGAAGGGTGCTCTTTTTCCAAAGCAGAGTGTGTTTCTTGTAAGGCGAGCTAGCATTTGTTTCCCAGTCCTAGGCGGAGTTGAATCACATGCAGTTTCTGGTCCTAGGAGCAAGAGTTGTTTTCTGGTAAGAAGAGTCACTATTGTGCTCCCATTGTCATACACAGGGCAAATAGCATTGGGCGTCTGTTCCCAGCATGTACAGTGTATTGGACTGAAGAGGATCTACTGTTCTTGTCAGTTACGTAAGCAGAGTTTAACTAGATGTGGCCCGTGTGTGTAGGAAGCACAGTTCTTTTGTTCTGAGCAAGCTCACTGTTCGGACCCCATAGGAAACACAGTGGAGTACAAGAGTGCTCTTTTCTCAAAAGCAGAGTGTGTTTCTGGTAAGGCAGGCTAGCGTGTGTTTCCCAGTCCTAAATGGAGTTGAATCCCATGCAGTTTCTGGTCCTACGAGCAAGAGTTGTTTTCTGGTAAGAAGAGTCACTTTTGCGCTCCCATTGTCATACACAAGGCAAATAGCACTAGCGTCTGTTCCCAGCATGTACAGTGTTATGGACTGAAGAGGATCTCATGTTCTTCTCAGTTTCCTAAGCAGAGTTGAACTAGATATGGCCCATGTGTGTAGGAAGCACAGCTCTTTTGTTCTGAGCAAGCTCACTGTTCTGGCCCTATAGGAAACACAGTAGAGTACAAGAGTGCTCTTTTCTCAAAAGCAGAGTGTGTTTCTTGTAAGGTGAGCTAGCGTTTGTTTCCCAGTCCTAAATGGAGTTGTATAACATGAAGTTTTTGGTCCTATGAGTAAGAGCTGTTTTCTGGTAAGGAAAGTCACTGTTGTGCTCCCATTGCCATACACAGTGCAAATAGCACTCGCGTCTGTTCCAGCAAGTACAGTGTATTGGACTGAAGAGGAACTACTGTTCTTGTCAGTTTCCTAAGCAGAGTTGAACGAGATATGGCCCGAGTGTGTAGGAAGCACAGTTCTTTTGTTCTGAGCAAACTCACTGTTCTGGCTCTATAGGAAACACAGTAGAGTAGAAGAGTGCTCTTTTCTCAAAGGCAGAGTGTGTTTCTTGTAAGGCGAGCTAGTAGCGTTTGTTTCCCAGTCCTAAATGGAGTTGAATCACATGCAGTTTCTGGTCCTACGAGCAAGAGTTGTTTTCTGGTAAGGAAAGTCACTGTTGCGCTCCCATTGCCATACACAGTACAAATAGCACTCGCAACTGTTCCCAGCAAGTACAGTGTGTTGGACTGAAGAGGAACTACTGTTCTTGTCAGTTTCCTAAGCAGAGTTGAACGAGATATGGCCGTGTGTAGGAAGCACAGTTCTTTTGTTCTGAGCAAGCTCACTGTTCGGACCCCATAGGAAACACAGTAATGTAGAAGAGTGCTCTTTTCTTAAAAACAGAGTGTGTTTCTTGTAAGGCGAGCTAGCGTTTGTTTCCCAGTCCTAAGTGTAGTTGAATAACATGCAGTTTCTGGTCCTACGAGCAAGAGTTGTTTTCTGGGAAAAAGAGTCACTATTGCCCTCCATTGCCATACACAGTGCAAATAGCACTCTCGTCTGTTCCCAGCAAGAACAGTGAAATGGACTGAAGAGTAGCTACTGTTCTTGTCAGTTTCCTAAGCAGAGTTGAACTAGATATGGCCCATGTGTGTAGGAAGCACAATTCTTTTGTTATGAACAAGCTCACTATTCAGACCCCATAAAAAACACAGTAGAGTAGAAGAGTGCACTTTTCTCAAAAGCAGATTGTGTTTCTTGTAAGGCGAGCTAGTGTTTGTTTCCCAGTCCTAAATGGAGTTGAATCACATGCAGTTTCTTGTCCTACGAGCAAGAGTTGTTTTCTGGAAAGAAGAATCACTATTGCGCTCTCATTGTCATACACAGGGCAAATAGCACTGGCGTCTGTTCCCAGCATGTACAGTGTACTGGACTGAAGAGCATCTACTGTTCTTCTCAGTTTCCTAAGCAGAGTTGAACTAGATATGGCCCATGTGTGTAGAAAGCACAGTTCTTTTGGTCTGAGCAAGCTCACTGTTCTGGCCCTATAGGAAACACAGTAGAGTAGAAGAGTTTTCTTTTCTCAAAAGGAGAATATGTTTCTTGTAAGGCGAGCTAGCGTATGTTTCCCAGTCTTACATGGAGTTGAATCACATGCAGTTTCTGGTCCTACGGGCATGAGTTTTTTTCTGGTAGAAGAGTCACTATTGTGCTCCCATTGCCATACACAGAGCAAATAGCACTCACGTCTGTTCCCAGCAAGTACAGTGTATTGGACTGAAGAGGAGCCACTATTCTTCTGAATTTCCTAAGCAGAGTTGAACTAGATATGACCCGTGAGTGTAGGAAGCACAGTTCTTTTGTTCTGAGCAAGCTCACTGTTTGGACCGCTAGGAAACACAGTAGAGTAGAAGAGTGCTCTTTTCTCAAAAGCAGAGTGTGTTTCTTGTAAGGCGAGCTAGCGTTTGTTTCCCATTCCTAAGTGGAGTTGAATCACATGCAGTTTCTGGTCCTACGAGCAAGAGTTGTTTTCTGGTAAGAAGAGTCACTGTTGCCCTCCATTGCCATACACAGTGCAAATAGCACTCGTGTCTGTTCCCAGCAAGAACAGTGAATTGGACTGAAGAGGAGCTACTGTTCTTGTCAGTTTCCTTAGAAGAGTTGAACTAGATATGGCCCGTGTGTGTAGGAAGCACAGTTTTTTTGTTCTGAGCAAGCTCACTGTTCTGGCTCCATAGGAAACACAGTGGAGTAGAAGAATTCTCTTTTCTCAAAAGCAGAGTGTGTTTCTTGTAAGGCGAGCTCGCGTTTGTTTCCCAGTCCTAGGTGGAGTTGAATCCCATGCAGTTTCTAGTCCTACGAGCAAGAGTTGTTTTCTGGTAAGAAGAGTCACAATTGCCCTCCCATTGTCTTACACAGAGCAAATAGCACTGGCGTGTTTTCCCAGCATGTACAGTGTATTGGACTGAAGAGGATCTACTGTTCTTGTCAGTTTCCTAAGCAGAGTTGAACTAGATATGGCCCGTGAGTAGGAAGCACAGTTCTTTTGTTCTGAGCAAGCTCACTGTTCGGACCCCATAGGAAACACAGTAAAGTAGAAGAGTGCTCTTTTCTTAAAAACAGAGTGTGATTCTTGTAAGGCGAGCTAGCATTTGTTTCCCAGTCCTAAGTGGAGTTGAATAACATGCAGTTTCTGGTCCTACGAGCAAGAGTTGTTTTCTCGTAAGAAGAGTCACTATTGCCCTCCATTGCCATACACAGTGCAAATAGCACTCCCGTCTGTTCCCAGCAGGAACAGTGAATTGGACTGAAGAGGAGCTACTCTTCTTCTCAGTTTCCTAACCAGAGTTTAACTAGATATGGCACGTGTGTGTAGGAAGCACAGCTCTTTTGTTCTGAGCAAGCTCACTGTTCTGGCCCTATAGGAAACACAGTAGAGTACAAGTGTGCTCTTTTCTCAAAAGCAGAGTGTGTTTCTTGTAAGGCGAGCTAGCGTTTGTTTCCCAGTCCTAAATGGAGTTTCATCACATGAAGTTTTTGGTGCTACGAGCAAGAGTTGTTTTCTGGTAAGGAAAGTCACTGTTGCGCTCCTTTTGCCACACACAGTGCAAATAGCACTCGCGTCTGTTCCCAGCAAGTACAGTGTATTGGACTGAAGAGGAGCCACTATTCTTCTCAATTTCCTAAGCAGAGTTGAAATAGATATGACCCGTGAGTGTAGGAAGCACAGTTCTTTTGTTGTGAGCAAGCTCACGGTTTGGACCGCTAGGAAACACAGTAGAGTAGAAGAGTGCTCTTTTCTCAAAAGCAGAGTGTGTTTCTTGTAAGGCAAGCTAGCGTTTGTTTCCCAGTCCTAAGTGGAGTTGAATCACATGCAGTTTCTGGTCCTACGAGCAGAGTTGTTTTCTGGTAAGAAGAGTCACTGTTGCCCTCCATTGCCATACACAGTGCAAATAGCACTCGTGTCTGTTCCCAGCAAGAACAGTGAATTGGACTGAAGAGGAGCTACTGTTCTTGTCAGTTTCCTTAGAAGAGTTGAACTAGATATGGCCCGTGTGTGTAGGAAGCACAGTTTTTTTGTTCTGAGCAAGCTCACTGTTCTGGCTCTATAGGAAACACAGAAGAGTAGAAGAGTGCTCTTTTCTCAAAGGCAGAGTGTGTTTCTTGTAAGGCGAGCTAGTAGCGTTTGTTTCCCAGTCCTAAGTGGAGTTGAATCACATGCAGTTTCTGGTCCTACGAGCAAGAGTTGTTTTCTGGTAAGAAGAGTCACTGTTGCCCTCCATTGCCATACACAGTGCAAATAGCACTCGTGTCTGTTCCCAGCAAGAACAGTGAATTGGACTGAAGAGGAGCTACTGTTCTTGTCAGTTTCCTTAGAAGAGTTGAACTAGATATGGCCCGTGTGTGTAGGAAGCACAGTTTTTTTGTTCTGAGCAAGCTCACTGTTCTGGCTCTATAGGAAACACAGTAGAGTAGAAGAGTGCTCTTTTCTCAAAGGCAGAGTGTGTTTCTTGTAAGGCGAGCTAGTAGCGTTTGTTTCCCAGTCCTAAATGGAGTTGAATCCCATGCAGTTTCTGGTCCTAAGAGCAAGAGTTGTTTTCTGGTAAGAAGACTCACTTTTGCGCTCCCATTGTCATACACAAGGCAAATAGCACTGGCATCTGTTCCCAGCATGTACAGTGTTATGGACTGCAGAGGATCTCATGTTCTTCTCAGTTTCCTAAGCAGAGTTGAACTAGATATGGCCCGTGTGTGTAGGAAGCACAGCTCTTTTGTTCTGAGCAAGCTCACTGTTCTGGCCCTATAGGAAACACAGTAGAGTACAAGAGTGCTCTTTTCTCAAAAGCAGAGTGTGTTTCTAGTAAGGCGAGCTAACGTTTGTTTCCCAGTCCTAAGTGGAGTTGAATAACTTGCAGTTTCTGGTCCTACGAGCAAGAGTTGTTTTCTGGTAAGAAGAGTCACTATTGCCCTCCATTGCCATACACAGTGCAAATAGCACTCGCGTCTGTTCCCAGCAAGAACAGCGAATTGGACTAAAGAGGAGCTACTGTTCTTCTCAGTTTCCTAAGAAGAGATGAACTAGATATGGCCCGTGTGTGTAGGAAGCACAGCTCTTTTATTCTGAGCAAGCTCACTGTTCGGAGCCCATAGGAAAAACAGTGGAGTATAAGAGTGCTCTTTTCTCAAAAGCTGAGTAAGTCTTGTAAGGCGAGCTAGTGTTTGTTTCCCAGTCCTAAGTGGAGTTGAATCACATACAGTTTCTGGTCCTACGAGCAAGAGTTGTTTTCTGGAAAGAAGAGTCACTATTGCGCTCTCATTGTCATACACAGGGCAAATAGCACTGGCATCTGTTCCCAGTATGTACAGTGTACTGGACTGAAGAGGATCTACTGTTCTTCTCAGTTTCCTAAGCAGAGTTGAACTAGATATGGCCCATGTGTGTAGAAAGCACAGTTCTTTTGGTCTGAGCAAGCTCACTGTTCTGGCCCTATAGGAAACACAGTAGAGTAGAAGAGTTTTCTTTTCTCAAAAGCAGAATGTGTTTCTTGTAAGAAGAGCTAGCGTTTGTTTCCCAGTCTTACATGGAGTTGAATCACATGCAGTTTCTGGTCCTACGGGCAAGAGTTGTTTTCTGGTAGAAGAGTCACTATTGTGCTCCCATTGCCATACACAGAGCAAATAGCACTCGCGTCTGTTCCCAGCAAGTACAGTGTATTGGACTGAAGAGGAGCTACTGTTCTTGTCAGTATCCTAAGCAGATTTGAAGTAGATGTGGCCCGTGTGTATAGGAAGCACAGTTCTTTTGTTCTGAGCAAGCTCACTCTTCTGGCCCTATAGGAAACACAGTAGAGTAGAAGAGTGCTCTTTTCTCAAAAGCAGAGTGTGTTTCTTGTAAGGCGAGCTAGTGTTTGTTTCCCAGTCCTAAATGGAATTTCATCACATGAAGTTTTTGGTCCTACAAGCAAGAGTTGTTTTCTGGTAAGGAAAGTCACTGTTGCGCTCCTTTTGCCACACACAGTGCAAATAGCACTCGCGTCTGTTCCCAGCAAGTACAGTGTATTGGAATGAAGAGGAAGTACTGTTCTTGTCAGTTTCCTAAGCAGAGTTGAACGAGATATGGCCCGTGAGTAGGAAGCACAGCTCTTTTGTTCAGAGCAAGCTCACGGTTCGGACGCTATCGGAAACACAGTAAAGTAGAAGAGTGCTCTTTTCTCAAAAGCAGAGTGTGTTTCTTGTAAGGCGAGCTAGCGTTTGTTTCCCAGTCCTAAGTGGAGTTGAATCACATGCAGTTTCTGGTCCTATGAGCAAGAGTTGTTTTCTGGTAAGAAGAGTCACTATTGCCCTCCTTTGCCAAACACAGAGCAAATAGCACTCGCGTCTGTTCCCAGTAAGAACAGTGAATTGGACTGAAGAGGAGCTACTGTTCTTGTCAGTTTCCTAAGAAGAGTTGAACTAGATATGGCCCTTGTGTTTAGGAAGCACAGTTCTTTTGTTCTGAGCAACCTCACTGTTCGGACCCCATCTGAAACACAGTAGAGTAGAAGGGTGCTCTTTTCTTAAAAGCAGAGTGTGTTTCTTTTAAGGCAAGCTAGCATTTGTTTCCCAGTCCTAGGCGGAGTTGAATCACTTGCAGTTTCTGGTCCTATGAGCAAGAGTTGTTTTCTGGTAAGAAGAGTCACTATTGTGCTCCCATTGTCATACACAGGGCAAATAGAATTGGGCATCTGTTCCCAGCATGTACAGTGTATTGGACTGAAGAGGATCTACTGTTCTTGTCAGTTTCGTAAGCAGAGTTGAAATAGATGTGGCCCGTGTGTGTAGGAAGCACAGTTCTTTTGTTCTGAGCAAGCTCACTGTTCGGACCCCATAGGAAACACAGTAAAGTAGAAGAGTGCTCTTTTCTCAAAAGCAGAGTGTGTTTCTGGTAAGGCGAGCTAGCGTGTGTTTCCCAGTCCTAAATGGAGTTGAATCACATGCAGTTTCTGGTCCTACGAGCAAGAGTTGTTTTCTGGTAAGGAAAGTCACTGTTGCGCTCCCATTGCCATACACAGTACAAATAGCACTCGCGTCTGTTCCCAGCAAGTACAGTGTATTGGACTGAAGAGGAACTACTGTTCTTGTCAGTTTCCTAAACAGAGTTGAACGAGATATGGCCCGTGTGTAGGAAGCACAGCTCTTTTGTTCTGAGCAAGCTCACTGTTCGGACGCCATAGGAAACACAATGGAGTAGAAGAGTGTTCTTTTCTCAAAAGCAGAGTGTGTTTCTTGTAAGGCGAGCTAGCGTTTGTTTCCCAGTCCTAAGTGGAGTTGAATCCCATGCAGTTTCTGGTCCTACGATCAAGAGTTGTTTTCTGGTAAGAAGAGTCACTTTTGTGCTCCCATTGTCTTACACAGAGCAAATAGCACTGGCATCTGTTCCCAGCATGTACAGTGTATTGGACTGAAGAGGATCTACTGTTCTTGTCAGTTTCCTAAGCAGAGTTGAACTAGATATGGCCCGTGTGTGCAGGAATCACAGTTCTTTTGTTCTGAGCAAGCTCACTGTTCGGACTCCATAGGAAACACTGTGGAGTAGAAGAGTGCTCTTTTCTCAAAAGCAGAGTATGTTTCTTGTAAGGCGAGCTAGCGTTTGTTTCCCAGTCCTAAGTGGAGTTGAATCACATGCAGTTTCTGGTCCTACAAGCAAGAGCTCTTTTCTGGTAAGAAGAGTCACTATTGCCCTCCCATTGTCATACACAGGCTAAATAGCACTGGCGTCTTTTCCCAGCATGTACAGTGTATTGGACTGAAGAGGATCTAATGTTCTTCTCAGTTTCCTAAGCAGAGTTGAACTAGATATGGCCCATGTGTGTAGGAAGGACACCTTTTTGTTCTGAGCAAGCTCACTGTTCGGGCCCTATAGGAAACACAGTAGAGTACAAGAGTGCTCTTTTCTCAAATGCAGAGTGTTTTTCTTGTAAGGCGAGCTAGCTTTTGTTTCCCAGTCCTAATTGGAGTTGATTCACATGCAGTTTCTTGTCCTACGATCAAGAGTTGTTTTGTGGTAAGAAGAGTCACTATTGTGCTCCCATTGCCATACACAGTGCAAATAGCACTCGCGTAGGTTCACAGCAAATACAGTGTATTGGACTGAAAAGGAGCTACTGTTCTGGTCAGTTTCCTAAGCAGAGTTGAACGAGATATGGCCCATGTGTGTAGAAAGCACAGTTCTTTTTTTCTGAGCAACCTCACTTTTCGGACCCCATCTGAAACACAGTAGAGTAGAAGGGTGCTCTTTTCTCAAAAGCAGAGTGTGTTTCTTGTAAGGCGAGCTAGCATTTGTTTCCCAGTCCTAGGCGGAGTTGAATCACATGCAGTTTCTGATCCTAGGAGCAAGAGTTGTTTTCTGGTAAGAAGAGTCACTATTGTGCTCCCATTGTCATACACAGGGCAAATAGCATTTGGCGTCTGTTCCCAGCATGTACAGTGTATTGGACTGAAGAGGATCTACTGTTCTTGTCAGTTTCGTAAGCAGAGTTGAACTAGATGTGGCCCTTGTGTGTAGGAAGCACAGTTCTTTTGTTCTGAGCAAGCTCACTGTTCGGACCCCATAGGAAACACAGTAAAGTAGAAGAAGCTCTTTTCTCAAAAGCAGAGTGTGTTTCTGGTAAGGCAGGCTAGCGTGTGTTTCCAAGTCCTAAATGGAGTTGAATCACATGCAGTTTCATGTCCTACGAGCAAGAGTTTTTTTTCTGGTAGAAGAGTCACTTTTGTGCTCCCATTACCATACACAGAGCAAATATCACTCGCGTCTGTTCCCAGCAAGTACAGTGTATTGGACTGAAGAGGAGCCACTGTGCTTGTCAGTTTCCTAAGCAGAGGTGAACTATATATGGCACTTGTGTGTAGGAAGTACAGTTCTTTTGTTCTGAGCATGCTCACTATTCCGATCCCATAAAAAACACAGTAGAGTAGAAGAGTACTCTTTTCTCAAAAGCAGAGTGTGTTTCTTTTAAGGCTAGCTAGCGTTTGTTTCCCAGTCCTAAGTGGAGTTGAATAACTTGCAGTTTCTGGTCCTACGAGCAAGAGATGTTTTCTGGTAAGAAGAGTCACTATTGCCCTCTATTGCCATACACAGTGCAAATAGCACTCGCGTCTGTTCCCAGCACGAACAGTGAATTGGACTGAAGAGGAGCTACTGTTCTTCTCAGTTTCCTAAGAAGAGTTGAACTAGATATGGCCCGTGTGTGTAGGAAGCACAGCTCTTTTATTCTGAGCAAGCTCACTGTTCGGAGCCCATAGGAAAAACAGTGGAGTGTAAGAGTGCTCTTTTCTCAAAAGCTGAGTATGTTTCTTGTAAGGCGAGCTAGCCTTTGTTTCCCAGTCCTAAGTGGAGTTGAATCACATGCAGTTTCTGGTCCTACAAGCAAGAGCTGTTTTCTGGTACGAAGAGTCACTTTTGCGCTCCCATTGTCATACACAGGGCAAATAGCACTGGCGTCTATTCCCAGCATGTACAGTGTATTGGACTGAAGAGGACCTACTGTTCTTCTCAGTTTCCTAAGCAGAGTTGAACTAGATATGGCCAGTGTGTGTAGGAAGCACAGTTCTTTTGTTCTGAGCAAGCACACTGTTCTGGCCCTATAAAAAACACAGTAAAGTAGAAGAGTGCACTTTTCTCAAAAGCAGAGTGTGTTTCATGTAAGGCGAGCTAGTGATTGTTTCCCAGTCCTAAATGGAGTTGAATCCCATGCAGTTTCTGGTCCTACAAGCAAGAGTTGTTTTCTGGTAAGGAAAGTCACTATTGCGCTCTCATTGCCATTCACAGTGCAAATAGCACTCGCGTCTCTTCCCAGAATGTACAGTATATTGGACTGAAGGGGAGCTACTGTTCTTGTCAGTTTCCTAAGCAGAGTTGAACTAGATATGGCCCATGTGTGTAGGAAGCACAGTTCTTTTTTTATGAGCAAGCTCACTATTCGGACCCCATAAAAAACACAGTAGAGTAGAAGAGTGCACTTTTCTCAAAAGCAGATTGTGTTTCTTGTAAGGCGAGCTAGTGATTGTTTCCCAGTCCTAAATGGAGATGAATCACATGCAGTTTCTGGTCCTACGAGCAAAAGTTGTTTTCTGGAAAGAAGAGTCACTATTGCGCTCTAATTGTCATACACAGGGTAAATAACACTGGTGTCTGTTCCCAGCATGTACAGTGTACTGGACTGAAGAGGATCTACTGTTCTTCTCAGTTTCCTAAGCAGAGTTGAACTAGATATGGCACATGTGTGTAGAAAGCACAGTTCTTTTGGTCTGAGCAAGCTCACTGTTCTTGCCCTATAGAAACCACAGTAGAGTAGAAGAGTGCTCTTTTCTCAAAAGCAGAGTGTGTTTCTGTAAGGCGAGCTAGCGTTTGTTTCCCAGTCCTAAATGGAGTTGAATCCCATGCAGTTTTTAGTCCTATGAGAAAGAGTTCTTTTCTGGTAAGGAAAGTCACTATTGCGCTCCCATTGCCATACACAGTGCAAATAGCACTCACGTCTGTTCCCAGCAAGTACAGTGTATTGGACTGAAGAGGAGCCACTATTCTTCTCAATTTCCTAAGCAGAGTTGAACTATATATGACCCGTGAATGTAGGAAGCACAGTTCTTTTGTTCTGAGCAAGCTCACTGTTTGGACCGCTAGGAAACACAGTAGAGTAGAAGATTGCTCTTTTCTCAAAAGCAGAGTGTGTTTCTTGTAAGGTGAGCTAGCGTTTGTTTGCCAGTCCTAAGTGGAGTTGAATCACATGCAATTTCTGGTCCTACGAGCAAGAGTTGTTTTCTGGTAAGAAGAGTCACTATTGCCCTTCATTGCCATACACAGTGCAAATAGCACTCGTGTCTGCTCCCAGCAAGAACAGTGAATTGGACTGAAGAGGAGCTACTGTTCTTGTCAGTTTCCTAAGAAGAGTTGAACTAGATATGGCCCGTGTGTTTAGGAAGCACATTTCTTTTGTTCTGAGCAAGCTGACTGTTCTGGCTCTATAGGAAACACAGTAGAGTAGAAGAGTGCTCTTTTCTCAAAGGCAGAGTGTGTTTCCTGTAAGGCTAGCTAGTAGCATTTGTTTCCCAGTCCTAAATGGAGTTGAATCACATGCAGTTTCTGGTCCTACGAGCAAGAGTTGTTTTCTGGTAAGGAAAGTCACTGTTGCGCTCCCATTGCCATACACAGTACAAATAGCACTGCCGTCTGTTCCCAGTAGTACAGTGTATTGGACTGAAGAGGAACTACTGTTCTTGTCAGTTTCCTAAGCAGAGTTGAACGAGATATGGCCCGTGTGTATGAAGCACAACTCTTTTGTTCTGAGCAAGCTCACTGTTCGGACACCATAGGAAACACAGTGGAGTAGAAGAGTGCTCTTTTCTCAAAAGCAGAGTGTGTTTCTTGTAAGGCGAGCTAGCGTTTGTTTGCCAGTCCTAAGTGGAGTTGAATCACATGCAGTTTCTGGTTCTTCGAGCAAGAGTTGTTTTCTGGTAGGAAGAGTCACTATTGCGCTCCCATTGTCTCACACAGAGCAAATAGCACTGGCGTCTGTTCCCAGCATGTACAGTGTATTGGACTGAAGAGGATCTACTGTTCTTGTCAGTTTCCTAAGCAGAGTTGAACTAGATATGGCCCGTGTGTGTAGGAAGCACAGTTCTTTTGTTCTGAGCAAGCTCACTGTTTGGACCCCATAGGAAACACAGTAGAGTAGAAGAGTGCTCTTTTCTCAAAAGCAGAGTGTGTTTCTTGTAAGGCGAGCTAGCGTTTGTTTGCCAGTCCTAAGTGGAGTTGAATCACATGCAATTTCTGGTCCTACGAGCAAGAGTTGTTTTCTGGTAAGAAGAGTCACTATTGCCCTTCATTGCCATACACAGTGCAAATAGCACTCGTGTCTGTTCCCAGCAAGAACAGTGAATTGGACTGAAGAGGAGCTACTGTTCTTGTCAGTTTCCTAAGAAGAGTTGAACTAGATATGGCCCGTGTGTTTAGGAAGCACAGTTCTTTTGTTCTGAGCAAGCTCACTGTTCTGGCTCTATAGGAAACACAGTAGAGTAGAAGAGTGCTCTTTTCTCAAAGGCAGAGTGTGTTTCCTGTAAGGCTAGCTAGTAGCATTTGTTTCCCAGTCCTAAATGGATTTGAATGACATGCAGTTTCTGGTCCTAAGAGCAAGAGTTATTTTCTGGTAAGGAAAGTCACTGTTGCGCTCCCATTGCCATACACAGTACAAATAGCACTGGCGTCTGTTCCCAGTAGTACAGTGTATTGGACTGAAGAGGAACTACTGTTCTTGTCAGTTTCCTAAACAGAGTTGAACGAGATATGGCCCGTGTGTAGGAAGCACAGCTCTTTTGTTCTGAGCAAGCTCACTGTTCGGACGCCATAGGAAACACAGTGGAGTAGAAGAGTGCTCTTTTCTCAAAAGCAGAGTGTGTTTCTTGTAAGGCGAGCTAGCGTTTGTTTGCCAGTCCTAAGTGGAGTTGAATCACATGCAGTTTCTGGTTCTTCGAGCAAGAGTTGTTTTCTGGTAGGAAGAGTCACTATTGCGCTCCCATTGTCTTACACAGAGCAAATAGCACTGGCGTCTGTTCCCAGCATGTACAGTGTATTGGACTGAAGAGTATCTACTGTTCTTGTCAGTTTCCTAAGCAGAGTTGAACTAGATATGGCCCGTGTGTGTAGGAAGCACAGTTCTTTTGTTCTGAGCAAGCACACTGTTCTGGCCCTATAAAAAACACAGTAAAGTAGAAGAGTGCACTTTTTTCAAAAGCAGAGTGTGTTTCATGTAAGGCGAGCTAGTGATTGTTTCCCAGTCCTAAATGGAGTTGAATCCCATGCAGTTTCTGGTCCTACAAGCAAGAGTTGTTTTCTGGTAAGGAAAGTCACTATTGCGCTCTCATTGCCATTCACAGTGCAAATAGCACTCGCGTCTCTTCCCAGAATGTACAGTATATTGGACTGAAGGGGAGCTACTGTTCTTGTCAGTTTCCTAAGCAGAGTTGAACTAGATATGGCCCATGTGTGTAGGAAGCACAGTTCTTTTTTTATGAGCAAGCTCACTATTCGGACCCCATAAAAAACACAGTAGAGTAGAAGAGTGCACTTTTCTCAAAAGCAGATTGTGTTTCTTGTAAGGCGAGCTAGTGATTGTTTCCCAGTCCTAAATGGAGATGAATCACATGCAGTTTCTGGTCCTACGAGCAAAAGTTGTTTTCTGGAAAGAAGAGTCACTATTGCGCTCTAATTGTCATACACAGGGTAAATAACACTGGTGTCTGTTCCCAGCATGTACAGTGTACTGGACTGAAGAGGATCTACTGTTCTTCTCAGTTTCCTAAGCAGAGTTGAACTAGATATGGCACATGTGTGTAGAAAGCACAGTTCTTTTGGTCTGAGCAAGCTCACTGTTCTTGCCCTATAGAAACCACAGTAGAGTAGAAGAGTGCTCTTTTCTCAAAAGCAGAGTGTGTTTCTTTAAGGCGAGCTAGCGTTTGTTTCCCAGTCCTAAATGGAGTTGAATCCCATGCAGTTTTTAGTCCTATGAGAAAGAGTTCTTTTCTGGTAAGGAAAGTCACTATTGCGCTCCCATTGCCATACACAGTGCAAATAGCACTCACGTCTGTTCCCAGCAAGTACAGTGTATTGGACTGAAGAGGAGCCACTATTCTTCTCAATTTCCTAAGCAGAGTTGAACTAGATATGACCCGTGAGTGTAGGAAGCACAGTTCTTTTGTTCTGAGCAAGCTCACTGTTTGGACCGCTAGGAAACACAGTAGAGTAGAAGAGTGCTCTTTTCTCAAAAGCAGAGTGTGTTTCTTGTAAGGCGAGCTAGCGTTTGTTTGCCAGTCCTAAGTGGAGTTGAATCACATGCAATTTCTGGTCCTACAAGCAAGAGTTGTTTTCTGGTAAGAATAGTCACTATTGCCCTTCATTGCCATACACAGTGCAAATAGCACTCGTGTCTGCTCCCAGCAAGAACAGTGAATTGGACTGAAGAGGAGCTACTGTTCTTGTCAGTTTCCAAAGAAGAGTTGAACTAGATATGGCCCGTGTGTTTAGGAAGCACATTTCTTTTGTTCTGAGCAAGCTCACTGTTCTGGCTCTATAGGAAACACAGTAGAGTAGAAGAGTGCTCTTTTCTCAAAGGCAGAGTGTGTTTCCTGTAAGGCTAGCTAGTAGCATTTGTTTCCCAGTCCTAAATGGAGTTGAATCACATGCAGTTTCTGGTCCTACGAGCAAGAGTTGTTTTCTGGTAAGGAAAGTCACTGTTGCGCTCCCATTGCCATACACAGTACAAATAGCACTGCCGTCTGTTCCCAGTAGTACAGTGTATTGGACTGAAGAGGAACTACTGTTCTTGTCAGTTTCCTAAGCAGAGTTGAACGAGATATGGCCCGTGTGTATGAAGCACAGCTCTTTTGTTCTGAGCAAGCTCACTGTTCGGACGCCATAGGAAACACAGCGGAGTAGAAGAGAGCTCTTTTCTCAAAAGCAGAGTGTGTTTCTTGTAAGGCGAGCTAGCGTTTGTTTGCCAGTCCTAAGTGGAGTTGAATCACATGCAATTTCTGGTCCTACGAGCAAGAGTTGTTTTCTGGTAAGAAGAGTCACTATTGCCCTTCATTGCCATACACAGTGCAAATAGCACTCGTGTCTGTTCCCAGCAAGAACAGTGAATTGGACTGAAGAGGAGCTACTGTTCTTGTCAGTTTCCTAAGAAGAGTTGAACTAGATATGGCCCGTGTGTTTAGGAAGCACAGTTCTTTTGTTCTGAGCAAGCTCACTGTTCTGGCTCTATAGGAAACACAGTAGAGTAGAAGAGTGCTCTTTTCTCAAAGGCAGAGTGTGTTTCCTGTAAGGCTAGCTAGTAGCATTTGTTTCCCAGTCCTAAATGGATTTGAATCACATGCAGTTTCTGGTCCTAAGAGCAAGAGTTATTTTCTGGTAAGGAAAGTCACTGTTGCGCTCCCATTGCCATACACAGTACAAATAGCACTGGCGTCTGTTCCCAGTAGTACAGTGTATTGGACTGAAGAGGAACTACTGTTCTTGTCAGTTTCCTAAACAGAGTTGAACGAGATATGGCCCGTGTGTAGGAAGCACAGCTCTTTTGTTCTGAGCAAGCTCACTGTTCGGACGCCATAGGAAACACAGTGGAGTAGAAGAGTGCTCTTTTCTCAAAAGCAGAGTGTGTTTCTTGTAAGGCGAGCTAGCGTTTGTTTGCCAGTCCTAAGTGGAGTTGAATCACATGCAGTTTCTGGTTCTTCGAGCAAGAGTTGTTTTCTGGTAGGAAGAGTCACTATTGCGCTCCCATTGTCTTACACAGAGCAAATAGCACTGGCGTCTGTTCCCAGCATGTACAGTGTATTGGACTGAAGAGTATCTACTGTTCTTGTCAGTTTCCTAAGCAGAGTTGAACTAGATATGGCCCGTGTGTGTAGGAAGCACAGTTCTTTTGTTCTGAGCAAGCACACTGTTCTGGCCCTATAAAAAACACAGTAAAGTAGAAGAGTGCACTTTTCTCAAAAGCAGAGTGTGTTTCATGTAAGGCGAGCTAGTGATTGTTTCCCAGTCCTAAATGGAGTTGAATCCCATGCAGTTTCTGGTCCTACAAGCAAGAGTTGTTTTCTGGTAAGGAAAGTCACTATTGCGCTCTCATTGCCATTCACAGTGCAAATAGCACTCGCGTCTCTTCCCAGAATGTACAGTATATTGGACTGAAGGGGAGCTACTGTTCTTGTCAGTTTCCTAAGCAGAGTTGAACTAGATATGGCCCATGTGTGTAGGAAGCACAGTTCTTTTTTTATGAGCAAGCTCACTATTCGGACCCCATAAAAAACACAGTAGAGTAGAAGAGTGCACTTTTCTCAAAAGCAGATTGTGTTTCTTGTAAGGCGAGCTAGTGATTGTTTCCCAGTCCTAAATGGAGATGAATCACATGCAGTTTCTGGTCCTACGAGCAAAAGTTGTTTTCTGGAAAGAAGAGTCACTATTGCGCTCTAATTGTCATACACAGGGTAAATAACACTGGTGTCTGTTCCCAGCATGTACAGTGTACTGGACTGAAGAGGATCTACTGTTCTTCTCAGTTTCCTAAGCAGAGTTGAACTAGATATGGCACATGTGTGTAGAAAGCACAGTTCTTTTGGTCTGAGCAAGCTCACTGTTCTTGCCCTATAGAAACCACAGTAGAGTAGAAGAGTGCTCTTTTCTCAAAAGCAGAGTGTGTTTCTTTAAGGCGAGCTAGCGTTTGTTTCCCAGTCCTAAATGGACTTGAATCCCATGCAGTTTTTAGTCCTATGAGAAAGAGTTCTTTTCTGGTAAGGAAAGTCACTATTGCGCTCCCATTGCCATACACAGTGCAAATAGCACTCACGTCTGTTCCCAGCAAGTACAGTGTATTGGACTGAAGAGGAGCCACTATTCTTCTCAATTTCCTAAGCAGAGTTGAACTATATATGACCCGTGAGTGTAGGAAGCACAGTTCTTTTGTTCTGAGCAAGCTCACTGTTTGGACCGCTAGGAAACACAGTAGAGTAGAAGAGTGCTCTTTTCTCAAAAGCAGAGTGTGTTTCTTGTAAGGCGAGCTAGCGTTTGTTTGCCAGTCCTAAGTGGAGTTGAATCACATGCAATTTCTGGTCCTACAAGCAAGAGTTGTTTTCTGGTAAGAAGAGTCACTATTGCCCTTCATTGCCATACACAGTGCAAATAGCACTCGTGTCTGCTCCCAGCAAGAACAGTGAATTGGACTGAAGAGGAGCTACTGTTCTTGTCAGTTTCCTAAGAAGAGTTGAACTAGATATGGCCCGTGTGTTTAGGAAGCACATTTCTATTGTTCTGAGCAAGCTCACTGTTCTGGCTCTATAGGAAACACAGTAGAGTAGAAGAGTGCTCTTTTCTCAAAGGCAGAGTGTGTTTCCTGTAAGGCTAGCTAGTAGCATTTGTTTCCCAGTCCTAAATGGAGTTGAATCACATGCAGTTTCTGGTCCTACGAGCAAGAGTTGTTTTCTGGTAAAGAAAGTCACTGTTGCGCTCCCATTGCAATACACAGTACAAATAGCACTGCCGTCTGTTCCCAGTAGTACAGTGTATTGGACTGAAGAGGAACTACTGTTCTTGTCAGTTTCCTAAGCAGAGTTGAACGAGATATGGCCCGTGTGTATGAAGCACAGCTCTTTTGTTCTGAGCAAGCTCACTGTTCGGACGCCATAGGAAACACAGTGGAGTAGAAGAGTGCTCTTTTCTCAAAAGCAGAGTGTGTTTCTTGTAAGGCGAGCTAGCGTTTGTTTGCCAGTCCTAAGTGGAGTTGAATCACATGCAATTTCTGGTCCTACGAGCAAGAGTTGTTTTCTGGTAAGAAGAGTCACTATTGCCCTTCATTGCCATACACAGTGCAAATAGCACTCGTGTCTGCTCCCAGCAAGAACAGTGAATTGGACTGAAGAGGAGCTACTGTTCTTGTCAGTTTCCTAAGAAGAGTTGAATTAGATATGGCCCGTGTGTTTAGGAAGCACAGTTCTTTTGTTCTGAGCAAGCTCACTGTTCTGGCTCTATAGGAAACACAGTAGAGTAGAAGAGTGCTCTTTTCTCAAAGGCAGAGTGTGTTTCCTGTAAGGCTAGCTAGTAGCATTTGTTTCCCAGTCCTAAATGGATTTGAATCACATGCAGTTTCTGGTCCTAAGAGCAAGAGTTGTTTTCTGGTAAGGAAAGTCACTGTTGCGCTCCCATTGCCATACACAGCACAAATAGCACTGGCGTCTGTTCCCAGTAGTACAGTGTATTGGACTGAAGAGGAACTACTGTTCTTGTCAGTTTCCTAAACAGAGTTGAACGAGATATGGCCCGTGTGTAGGAAGCACAGCTCTTTTGTTCTGAGCAAGCTCACTGTTCGGACGCCATAAGAAACACAGTGGAGTAGAAGAGTGCTCTTTTCTCAAAAGCAGAGTGTGTTTCTTGTAAGGCGAGCTAGCGTTTGTTTGCCAGTCCTAAGTGGAGTTGAATCACATGCAGTTTCTGGTTCTTCGAGCAAGAGTTGTTTTCTGGTAGGAAGAGTCACTATTGCGCTTCCATTGTCTTACACAGAGCAAATAGCACTGGCGTCTGTTCCCAGCATGTACAGTGTATTGGACTGAAGAGGATCTACTGTTCTTGTCAGTTTCCTAAGCAGAGTTGAACTAGATATGGCCCGTGTGTGTAGGAAGCACAGTTCTTTTGTTCTGAGCAAGCTCACTGTTTGAACCCCTAGGAAACACAGTAGAGTAGAAGAGTGCTCTTTTCTCAAAAGCAGAGTGTGTTTCTTGTAAGGCGAGCTAGCGTTTGTTTCCCAGTCCTAAGTGGAGTTGAATCACATGTAGTTTCTGGTCCTACGAGCAAGAGTTGTTTTCTGATAAGAAGAGTCACTATTGCCCTCCATTGCCAAACACAGTGCAAATAGCACTCGCGTTTGCTCCCAGCAAGAACAGTGAATTGGACTGAAGATGAGCTGCTGTTCTTGTCAGTTTCTTAAGCTGAGTTGATCTAGATATGGCCCGTGTGTGTAGGAAGCACAGTTCTTTTGTTCTGAGCAAGCTCACTGTTCTGGCCCTATTGGAAACAGAGTAGAGTACAAGAGTGCTCTTTTCTCAAAATCAGAGTGTGTTTCTTGTAAGGTGAGATAGCGTTTTTTTAACAGGCCTAAATGGAGTTGAATCACATGCAGTTTTTGGTCCTACGAGCAAGAGTTGTTTTTTGATAAGGAAAGTCACTATTGTGCTCCATTTGCCATACACAGTGCAAAGAGCACTCGCATCTAATCCCAGAATATACAGTATATTGGACTGAAGAGGAGCTACTGTTCTTGTCAGTTTCCTAAGCAGAGTTGAACTAGATATGGCCCGTGTGTGTAGGAAGCACAGTTCTTTTGTTATGAGCAAGTTCACTATTCGGACCCCATAAAAAACACAGTAAATTAGAAGAGTGCTCTTTTCTTAAAAACAGAGTGTGTTTTTTGTAAGGCGAGCTAGCGTTTGTTTCCCAGTCCTAAGTGGAGTTGAATAACATGAAGTTTCTGGTCCTACAAGCAAGAGCTGTTTTCTGGTAAGAAGAGTCACTTTTGCGCTCACATTGTGATACACAGGGCAAATAGCACTGGCGTCTGTTCCCAGCATGTACAGTGTATTGGATTGAAGAGGATTTAATGTTCTTGTCAGTTTCCTAAGCAGAGTTGAACTAGATATGGCCCGTGTGTGTAGGAAGCACAGTTCTTTTGTTCTGAGCAAGCTCACTCTTCTGGCCCTATAGGAAACACAGTAGATTAGAAGGGTGCTCTTTTCTCAAAAGCAGTGTGTTTTTCTTGTAAGGCGAGCTAGCTTTTGTTTCCCAGTCCTAGGCGGAGTTGAATCACATGCAGTTTCTGGTCCTACGAGCAAGAGTTGTTTGCTGGCAAGAAGAGTCCCTATTGTGCTCCCATTGCCATACACAGTGCAAATAGCACTCGCGTCTGTTCCCAGCAAGTACAGTGTATTGGTCTGAAGAGGAGCTACTGTTCTTGTCAGTTTCCAAGGCAGAGTTGAAATAGATTTGGCCCGTGTGTGTAGGAAGCACAGTTCTTTTATTGTGAGCAAGCTCACTGTTCGGACACCATAGGAAACACAGTAGAGTAGAAGAATGCACTTTTCTCAAAAGCAGAGTGTGTTTCTTCTAAGGCGAGCTAGCGTTGGTTTCCCAGTTCTAAATGGAGTTGAATCACATGCAGTTTCTTGTCCTATGAGCAAGAGTTGTTTTCTGGTAAGAAGAGTCACTATTGTGCTCCCATTGCCATACACAGTGCAAATAGCCCTCGAGTCTGTTCCCAGCATGTACAGTGTATTGGACAGAAGAGGAGCGACTGTTCTTCTCAGTTTCCTAAGCAGAGTTGAACTAGATATGGCCGTGTGTGTAGGAATCACAATTTTTTGTTCTGAGCAAGCTCACCGTTCAGACCCCATAGGAAACACAGTAGAGTAGAAGAGTGCTCTTTTCTCAAAAGCAGAGTGTGTTTCTTGTAAGGCGAGCTAGCATTTGTTTCCCAGTCCTAAATAGAGTTGAATCACATGCAGTTTCTGTTCCTATGAGCAAGAGTTGTTTTCTGGTAAGAAGAGTCACTATTGCGCTCCCATTGTCATACAGAGGGCAAATAGCACTGGCGTCTGTTCCCAGCATGTACAGTGTATTGGACTGAAGAGGATCTACTGTTCTTTTCAGTTTCCTAAGCAGAATTGAACTAGATATGGCCGTGTGTGTAGGAAGCACAGTTCTTTTGTTCTGAGCAAGCTCACTGTTCTGGCCCTGTAGGAAACACCGTAGAGTAGAAGAGTGCTCTTTTCTCAAAAGCAGAGTGTGTTTCTTGTAAGGCGAGCTAGCGTTTGTTTCCCAGTCCTAAATGGAGTTGAATCACATGCAGTTTTTGGTCCAACAAGCAAGAGTAGTTTTCTTGTAAGGAAAGTCACTGTTGCGCTCCCATTGCCATACGCAGTGCAAATAGCACTCGCATCTGTTCCCAGCAAGTACAGTGTATTGTACTGAAGAGGAGCAACTGTTCTTGTCAGTATCCTTAGCAGAGTTGAACTAGGTAAGGCCATGTGTGTAGGAAGCACAGTTCTTTTGTTCTGAGCAAGCTCACTGTTCTGGCCCTATAGAAAACACAGTAGAGTAGAAGAGCGCTCTTTTCTCAAAAGCAGAGTGTGTTTCTTGTAAGGTGAGTTAGCTTTTGTTTCCCAGTCCTAAATGGAGTTGAATCACATGCAGTTTTTGGTCCTATGAGCCAGAGTTTTTTTCTGGTAAGAAGAGTCACTATTTTGCTCCCATAGTTATACACAGGGCAAATTGAACTGGTGTCTGTTCCCAGCAATACAGTGTATTGTACTGAGGAGGAGCTACTGTTCTTGTCAGTATCCTTAGCAGAGTTGTACTAGATAAGGCCATGTGTGTAGGAAGCACAGTTCTTTTGTTCTGAGCAAGCTCACTGTTCTGGCCCTATAGAAAACACAGTAGAGTAGAAGAGCGCTCTTTTCTCAAAAGCAGAGTGTGTTTCTTGTAAGGTGAGTTAGCTTTTGTTTCCCAGTCCTAAATGGAGTTGAATGACTGCAGTTTTTGGTGCTACGAGCCAGAGTTTTTTTCTGGTAAGAAGAGTCATTATTTTGCTCTCATAGTTATACACAGGGCAAAGTGAACTGGCGTCTGTTCCCAGCATGTACAGTGTATTGGACTGAAGAGGATCTACTGTTCTTGTCAGTTTCCTAAGCAGAATTGAACTAGATATGGCTGTGTGTGTAGGAAGCACAGTGTTTTGTTCTGAGCAAGCTCACTGTTTGGACCCTTAGGAAACACAGTAGAGTAGAAGAGTGCTCTTTTCTCAAAAGCAGAGTGTGTTTCTTTAAGGAGAGATAGAGTTTGTTTCCCAATCCTAAATAGGGTTGAATCCCATGCAGTTTTTGTTCCTATGAGCAAGAGTTGTTTTCTGGTAAGGAAAGTCACTATTGCGCTCCCATTGCCATACACAGTGCAAATAGCACTCACGTCTGTTCCCAGCAAGTACATTGTATTGGACTGAAGAGGAGCCACTGTTCTTCTCAATTTCCTAAGCAGAGTTGAACTAGATATGACCCGTGTGTGTAGGAAGCACAGTTCTTTTGTTCTGAGCAAGCTCACTGTTTGGACCCCATAGGAAACACAGTAGAGTAGAAGAGTGCTCTTTTCTAAAAAGCAGAGTGTGTTTCTTGTAAGGCGAGCTAGCGTTTGTTTCCCAGTCCTAAATGGAGTTGAATCACATGTAGTTTCTGGTCCTACGAGCAAGAGTTGTTTTCTGGTAAGAAGAGTCACTATTGCCCTCCATTGCCAAACACAGTGCAAATAGCACCCACGTCTGTTCCCAGCAAGAACAGTGAATTGGACTGAAGAGGAGCAGCTGTTCTTGTCAGTTTTTTAAGCTGAGTTGAACTAGATGTGGCCCGTGTGTGTAGGAAGCACAGTTCTTTTGTTCAACAAGCTCACAGTTCTCGCCCTATAGGACACAGAGTAGAGTACAAGAGTGCTCTTTTCTCAAAATCAGAGTGTGTTTCTTGTAAGGTGAGCTAGCGTTTTTTTAACAGGCCTAAATGGAGTTGAATCACATGCAGTTTTTGGTCCTATGAGCAAGAGTTGTTTTCTGGTAAGGAAAGTCACTATTGCGCTCCTTTTGCCATATACAGTGCAAAGAGCACTCACATCTAATCCCAGAATGTACAGTATATTGGACTGAAGAGGAGCTACTGTTCTTGTCAGTTTCCTAAGCAGAGTTGAACTAGATATGGCCCGTGTGTGTAGGAAACACAGTTCTTTTGTTATGAGCAAGTTCAGTAATCGGACCCCATAAAAAACACAGTATAGTAGAAGAGTGCACTTTTATCAAAAGCAGATTGTGTTTCTTGTAAGGCGAGCTAGCGTTTGTTTCCCAGTTTTATGTGGAGTTGAATCACAAGAAGTTTCTGGTCCTATGAGCAAGAGTTGTTTTCTGGTAGAAGAGTCACTATTGCGCTCCCATTTCCATACAGGGAGCAAATAGCACTCGCGTCTGTTCCCAGCAAGTACAGTGTATTGGACTGAAGAGGATCTACTGTTCTTGTCAGTTTCCTAAGCAGAATTGAACTAGATATGGCTGTGTGTGTAGGAAGCACAGTTGTTTTGTTCTGAGCAAGCTCACTGTTTGGACCCCTTAGGAAACACAGTAGAGTAGAAGAGTGCTCTTTTCTCAAAAGCAGAGTGTATTTCTTGTAAGTCGAGCTAGCGTTTGTTTCCCAGTCCTAAGTGGAGTTGAACCACATGCAGTTTCTGGTCCTACAAGCAAGAGCTGTTTTCTGGTAAGAAGAGACACTTTTACGCTCCCATTGTCAAACACAGGGCAAATAGCACTGGCGTCTGTTCCCAGCATGTACACTGTATTGGACTGAAGAGGATCTACTGTTCTTCTCAGTTTCCTAAACAGAGTTGAACTATATATGGCCGATGTGTGTAGTAAGCACAGTTCTTTTGTTCTGAGCAAGCTCACTGTTCTGGCCCTATAGGAAACACAGTAGAGTAGAAGAGTGCTCTTTTCTTAAAAGCAGAGTGTGTTTCTTGTAAGGCGAGCTAGCGTTTTTTCCTAGTCCTAAATGGAGTTGCATTACATGCAGTTTCTCTTCCTATGAGCAAGAGTTGTTTTCTGGTAAGAAGAGTAACTATTGCGCTCCCATTGCCGTACACAGTCCAAATAGCACTCGCGTCTGTTCCCAGCAAGTACAGTGTATTGGACTGAAGAGGAGCTACTGTTCTTGTCAGTTTCCAAGGCAGAGTTGAAATAGATTTGGCCCGTGTGTGTAGGAAGCACAGTTCTTTTATTGTGAGCAAGCTCACTGTTCGGACACCATAGGAAACACAGTAGAGTAGAAGAGTGCTCCTTTCTCAAAAGCAGAGTGTGTTTCTTCTAAGGCGAGCTAGCGTTGGTTTCCCAGTTCTAAATGGAGTTGAATCACATGCAGTTTCTTGTCCTATGAGCAAGAGTTGTTTTCTGGTAAGAAGAGTCACTATTGTGCTCCCATTGCCATACACAGTGCAAATAGCCCTCGAGTCTGTTCCCAGCATGTACAGTGTATTGGACAGAAGAGGAGCGACTGTTCTTCTCAGTTTCCTAAGCAGAGTTGAACTAGATATGGCCGTGTGTGTAGGAATCACAATTCTTTTGTTCTGAGCAAGCTCACCGTTCAGACCCCATAGGAAACACAGTAGAGTAGAAGAGTGCTCTTTTCTCAAAAGCAGAGTGTGTTTCTTGTAAGGCGAGCTAGCATTTGTTTCCCAGTCCTAAATAGAGTTGAATCACATGCAGTTTCTGGTCCTATGAGCAAGAGTTGTTTTCTGGTAAGAAGAGTCACTATTGTGCTCCCATTGTCATACAGAGGGCAAATAGCACTGGCGTCTGTTCCCAGCATGTACAGTGTATTGGACTGAAGAGGATCTACTGTTCTTTTCAGTTTCCTAAGCAGAATTGAACTAGATATGGCTGTGTGTGTAGGAAGCACAGTTCTTTTGTTCTGAGCAAGCTCACTGTTCTGGCCCTATAGGAAACACAGTAGAGTAGATGAGTGCTCTTTTCTCAAAAGCAGAGTGTGTTTCTTGTAAGGCGAGCTAGCTTTTGTTTCCCAGTCCTAAATGGAGTTGAATCACATGCAGTTTTTGGTCCAACAAGCAAGAGTTGTTTTCTTGTAAGGAAAGTCACTGTTGAGCTCCCATTGACATACACAGTGCAAATAGCTCTCGTGTCTGTTCCCAGCAAGTACAGTGTATTGTACTGAAGAGGAGCTACTGTTCTTGTCAGTATCCTTAGCAGAGTTGAACTAGATAAGGCCATGTGTGTAGGAAGCACAGTTCTTTTGTTCTGAGCAAGCTCACTGTTCTGGCCCTATAGAAAACACAGTAGAGTAGAAGAGCGCTCTTTTCTCAAAAGCAGAGTGTGTTTCTTGTAAGGTGAGTTAGCTTTTGTTTCCCAGTCCTAAATGGAGTTGAATCACATGCAGTTTTTGGTCCTATGAGCCAGAGTTTTTTTCTGGTAAGAAGAGTCACTATTTTGCTCCCGTAGTTATACACCTGGCAAATTGAACTGGTGTCTGTTCCCAGCAAGTACAGTGTATTGTACTGAAGAGGAGCTACTGTTCTTGTCAGTATCCTTAGCAGAGTTGAACTAGATAAGGCCATGTGTGTAGGAAACACAGTTCTTTTGTTCTGAGCAAGCTCACTGTTCTGGCCCTATAGAAAACACAGTAGAGTAGAAGAGCGCTCTTTTCTCAAAAGCAGAGTGTGTTTCTTGTAAGGTGAGTTAGCTTTTGTTTCCCAGTCCTAAATGGAGTTGAAGCACATGCAGTTTTTGGTCCTACGAGCCAGAGTTTTTTTCTGGTAAGAAGAGTCACTATTTTGCTCCCATAGTTACACAGGGCAAAGTGAACTGGCGTCTGTTCCCAGCATGTACAGTGTATTGGACTGAAGAGGATCTACTGATCTTGTCAGTTTCCTAAGCAGAATTGAACTAGATATGGCTGTGTGTGTAGGAAACACAGTTGTTTTGTTCTGACGAAGCTCACTGTTTGGACCCCTTAGGAAACACAGTAGAGTAGAAGAGTGCTCTTTTCTCAAAAGCAGAGTGTGTTTCTTTAAGGAGAGATAGCGTTTGTTTCCCAGTCCTAAATGGAGTTGAATCCCATGCAGTTTTTGGTCCTATGAGCAAGAGTTGTTTTGTGGTAAGGAAAGTCACTATTGCGCTCCCATTGCCATACACAGTGCAAATAGCACTCACGTCTGTTCCCAACAAGTACAGTGTATTGGACTGAAGAGGAGCCACTGTTCTTCTCAATTTCCTAAGCAGAGTTGAACTAGATATGACCCGTGTGTGTAGGAAGCACAGTTCTTTTGTTCTGAGCAAGCTCACTGTTTGGACCCCATAGGAAACACAGTAGAGTAGAAGAGTGCTCTTTTTTCAAAAGCAGAGTGTGTTTCTTGTAAGGCGAGCTAGTGTTTGTTTCCCAGTCCTAAATGGAGTTGAATCACATGTAGTTTCTGGTCCTACGAGCAAGAGTTGTTTTCTGGTAAGAAGAGTCACTTTTGCCCTCCATTGCCAAACACAGTGCAAATAGCCTTCGTGTCTGTTCCCAGCAAGAACAGTGAATTGGACTGAAGAGGAGCTGCTGTTCTTGTCAGTTTCCTAAGCAGAGTTGAACTAGATATGGCCCGTGTGTGTAAAAAGCACAGTTCTTTTGTTCTGAGCAAGCTCACTGTTCTGGCCCTATAGGAAACACAGTAGAGTAGAAGAGTGCTCTTTTCTCAAAAGCAGAGTGTGTTTCTTGTAAGGCGAGCTAGCTTTTGTTTCCCAGTCCTAAATGGAGTTGATTCACATGCAGTTTCTTGTCCTATGACCAAGACTTGTTTTGTGGTAAAAGGAGTCACTATTGAGCTCCCATTGCCATACACAGTGCAAATAGCACTCGCGTAGGTTCCCAGCAAGTACAGTGTATTGGACTGAAGAGGAGCTACTGTTCTTCTCAGTTTCCTAAGCAGAGTTGAAGTAGATATGGCCCATGTGTGTAGGAAGCACAGTTCTTTTGTTCTGAGCAACTTCACTGTTCGGACCACATCTGAAACACAGTAGAGTAGAAGGGTGCACTTTTCACAAAAGCAGAATGTGTTTCTTGTAATGCGAGCTAGCGATTGTTTCCCAGTCCTAAATGGAGTTGAATCCTATGCAGTTTCTGGTCTTACGAGGAAGAGTTGTTTTCGAGTAAGGAAAGTCACTATTGCGCTCCCATTGCCATACACAGTACAAAGAGCACTCGCGTCTGTTCCCAGAATGTACAGTATATTGGACTGAAGAGGAGCTACTGTTCTTGTCAGTTTCCTAAGCAGAGTTGAACTAAATATGGCCCGTGTGTGTAGGAAGCACAGTTCTTTTGGTATGATCAAGCTCACTATTTGGACCCCATAGGAAACACAGTACAGTAAAAGAGTGCACTTTTCTCAAAAGCAGATTGTGTTTCTTGTAAGGCGAGCTAGCAATTGTTTCCCAGTCCTAAAAGGAGTTGAATCACATGCAGTTTCTGGTCCTACGAGCAAGGGTAGTTTTCTGGTAAGAAGAGTCACTATTGAGCTCTCATTGTCATACACAGGGCAAATAGTACTGGCGTCTGTTCCCAGCATGTGCAGTGTAATGGACTGAAGAGAATCTACTGTTCTTCTCAGTTTTCTAAGCAGAGATGAAGTAGATATGGCCCATGTGTGTAGTAAGCACAGTTCCTTTGTTCTGAGCAAGCTCACTGTTCTGGCCCTATAGGAAACACAGTAGAGTAGAAGAGTGCTTTTTTCGGAAAGGCAGAGTATGTTTCTTGTAATGCGAGCTAGCGTTTGTTTCCCAGTCGTAAATGGAGTTTCATCACATGAAGTTTTTGGTCCTAAGAGCAAGAGTTGTTTTCTGGTAAGGAAAGTCACTATTGCGCTCCCATTGCTATACACAGTGCAAATAGCACTCGCTTCTGTTCCCAGCTGGTACTGTGTATTGGACTGAAGAGGAGCTACTGTTCTTGTCAGTTTCCTAAGCAGAGTTGAACTAGATATTGCCGTATGTGTAGGAAGCACAGTTCTTTTGTTCTGAGCAAGCTCACTGTTCGGACCCCATAGGAAACACAGTAGAGTAGAAGAGTGCTCTTTTCTCAAAAGCAGAGTATGTTTCTTGTAAGGCGAGCTACCGTTTGTTTCCCAGTCCTAAGTATAGTTGAATCACATGCAGTTTCTGGTCCTAAAAGCAAGAGCTGTTTTCTGGTAAGAAGAGTCACTTTTGCGCTCCCATTGTCACACACAGGGCAAATGGCACTGGCGTCTGTTCCCAGCATGTTCAGTGTATTGGACTGAAGAGGATCTAATGTTCTTCTCAGTTTCCTAGGCAGAGTTGAACTAGATATGACCCGTGTGTGTAGGAAGCACAGCTCTTTTGTTCTGAGCAAGCTCACTGTTCTGGCACTATAGGAAACACAGTAGAGTAGAAGAGTGCTCTTTTCTCAAAAGCAGAGTGTGTTTCTTGTAAGGCGAGCTAGCGTTTGTTTCCCAGTCCTAAATGGAGTTACATCACATGAAGTTTTTGGTCCTACGAGCAAGAGTTGTTTTCTGGTAAGGAAAGTCATTGTTGCGCTCCCATTGCCATACACAGTGCAAATGGCACTCGCGTCTGTTCCCAGCAAGTACAGTGTATTGGACTGAAGAGGAACAACTGTTCTTGTTAGTTTCCTAAGCAGAGTTGAAAGAGATATGGCCCGTGTATAGGAAGCACAGCTCTTTTGTTCTGAGCAAGCTCACTGTTCGGATGTCATAGGAAACACAGTGGAGTAGAAGAGTGCTCTTTTCTCAAAAGCAGAGTGTGTTTCTTGTAAGGCAAGCTAGCGTTTGTTTCCCAGTCCTAAGTGGAGTTGAATCCCATGCAGTTTGTGGTCCTACGAGCAAGAGTTGTTTTTTGGTAAGAAGAGTCACTATTGCGCTCCCATTGTCTTACACAGAGCAAATAGCTCTGGCGTTTTTTCCCAGCATGTACAGTGAATTGGACTGAAGAGGATCTAATGTTCTTCTCAGTTTCCTAAGCAGAGTTGAACTAGATATGGCCCGTGTGTGTAGGAAGCACAGCTCTTTTGTTCTGAGCAAGCTCACTGTTCTGGCACTGTGGAAACACAGTAGAGTACAAGTGTGCTCTTTTCTCAAAAGCAGAGTGTGTTTCTTGTAAGGCGAGCTAGCTTTTGTTTCCCAGTCATAAATGGAGTTTCATCACATGAAGTTTTTGGTCCTAAGAGCAAGAGTTGTTTTCTGGTAAGAAGAGTCACTATTGAGCTCTCATTGTCATACACAGGGCAAATAGTACTGGCGTCTGTTCCCAGCATGTGCAGTGTAATGGACTGAAGAGAATCTACTGTTCTTCTCAGTTTTCTAAGCAGAGTTGAAGTAGATATGGCCCATGTATGTAGTAAGCACAGTTACTTTGTTCTGAGCAAGCTCACTGTTCTGGCCCTATAGGAAACACAGTAGAGTAGAAGAGTGCTTTTTTCGGAAAGGCAGAGTATGTTTCTTGTAATGCGAGCTAGCGTTTGTTTCCCAGTCGTAAATGGAGTTTCATCACATGAAGTTTTTGGTCCTAATAGCAAGAGTTGTTTTCTGGTAAGGAAAGTCACTATTGCGCTCCCATTGCTATACACAGTGCAAATAGCACTCGCTTCTGTTCCCAGCTAGTACTGTGTATTGGACTGAAGAGGAGCTACTGTTCTTGTCAGTTTCCTAAGCAGAGTTGAACTAGATATTGCCCGTGTGTGTAGGAAGCACAGTTCTTTTGTTCTGAGCAAGCTCACTGTTCGGACCCCATAGGAAACACAGTGGAGTAGAAGAGTGCTCTTTTCTCAAAAGCAGAGTATGTTTCTTGTAAGGCGAGCAAGCGTTTATTTCCCAGTCCTAAGTGGAGTTGAATCCCATGCAGTTTCTGGTCCTACGAGCAAGAGTTGTTTTCTGGTAAGAAAAGTCACTATTGCACTCCTATTGTCTTACACAGAGCAAATAGCACTGGCGTCTGTTCCCAGCATGTACAGTGTATTGGACTGAAGAGGATCTACTGTTCATGTCAGTTTCCTAAGCAGAGTAGAACTAGATATGGCCCGTGTGTGCAGGAATCACAGTTCTTTTGTTCTGAGCAAGCTCACTGTTCGGACCCCATAGGAAACACAGTAAAGTAGAAGAGTGCTCTTTTCTTAAAAACAGAGTGTGTTTCTTGTAAGGCGAGCTAGCATTTGTTTACCAGTCCTAATTGGAGTTGAATAACATGCAGTTTCTGGTCCTACGAGCAAGAGTTGTTTTCTGGTAAGAAGAGTCACTATTGCCCTCCATTGCCATACACAGTGCAAACAGCACTCGCGTCTGTTCCCAGCAAGAACAGCGAAATGGACTGAAGAGGAGCTACTGTTCTCTCAGTTTCCTAAAAAGAGTAGAACTAGATATGACCCGTGTGTGTAGGAAGCACAGCTCTTTTGTTCTGAGCAAGCTCATTGTTCCGACCCCTTAGGAAACACAGTGGAGTACAAGAGTGCTCTTTTCTCAAAAGCAGAGTATGTTTCTTGTAAGGTGAGCTAGCGTTTGTTTCCCAGTCCTAAGTGGAGTTGAATGACATGCAGTTTCTGGTCCTACACGCAAGAGCTGTTTTCTGGTAAGAAGAGTCACTTTTATGCTCCCATTGTCATACACAGGGCAAAGAGTACTGTCGTCTGTTCCCAGCATGTACAGTGAATTGGACTGAAGAGGATCTAATGTTCTTCTCAGTTTCCTAAGCAGAGTTGAAGTAGATATGGCCCGTGTGTGTAGGAAGCACAGCTCTTTTGTTCTGAGCAAGCTCACTGTTCTGGCCCTATAGGAAACACAGTAGAGTACAAGTGTGCTCTTTTCTCAAAAGCAGAGTGTGTTTCTTGTAAGGCGAGCTAGCATTTGTTTCCCAGTCATAAATGGAGTTTCATCACATGAAGTTTTTGGTCCTACGAGCAAGAGTTGTTTCCTGGTAAGGAAAGTCACTGTTGCGCTCCCATTGCCATACATAGTGCAAAAAGCACTCGTGTCTGTTCCCAGCAAGTACAGTGTATTGGACTGAAGAGGAACTACTGTTCTTGTCAGTTTTCTAAGCAGAGATGAACGAGATATGGCTCGTGTGTAGGAAGCACAGCTCTTTTGTTCTGAGCAAGCTCACTGTTCAGACGCCAGAGGAAACACAGTGGAGTAGAAGTGTGCTCTTTTCTCAAAAGCAGAGTGTGTTTCTTGTAAGGCAAGCTAGCGTTTGTTTCCCAGTCCTAAGTGGAGTTGAATCCCATGCAGTTTCTGGTCCTACGAGCAAGAGTTGTTTTCTGGTAAGAGAGTCACTATTGTGCTCCCATTGTCTTACACAGAGCAAATAGCACTGGCGTCTGTTCCCAGCATGTACAGTGTATTGGACTGAAGAGGATCTACAGTTCTTGTCAGTTTCCTAATCAGAGTTGAAGTAGATATGGCCCGTGTGTAGGAATCACTGTTCTTTTGTTCTGAGCAAGCTCACTGTTCGGACCCCATAGGAAACACAGTAAAGTAGAAGAGTGCTCTTTTCTTAAAAACGGAGTGTGTTTCTTGTAAGGCAAGCTAGCGTTTGTTTCAAAGTCCTAAGTGGAGTTGAATAACATGAAGTTTCTGGTCCTACGAGCAAGAGTTGTTTTCTGGTAAGAAGAGTCACTATTGCCCTCCATTGCCATACACAGTGCAAATAGCACTCTCGTCTGTTCCCAGCAAGAACAGTGAATTGGACTGAAGAGGAGTGACTGTTCTTCTCAGTTTCCTGACCAGAGTTGAACTAGATATGACCCGTGTGTGTAGGAAGCAGAGCTCTTTTGTTCTGAGCAAGCTCACTGTTCGGACTCCATAGGAAACACAGTGGAGTAGAAGAGTGCTCTTTTCTCAAAAGCAGAGTATGTTTCTTGTAAGGCGAGCTAGTGTTTGTTTCCCAGTCCTAAGTATAGTTGAATCACATGCAGTTTCTGGTCCTACAAGCAAGAGCTGTTTTCTGGTAAGAAGAGTCACTTTTGCGCTCCCATTGTCACACACAGGGCAAATAGCACTGGCGTCTGTTCCCAGCATGTACAGTGTATTGGACTGAAGAGGATCTCATGTTCTTCTCAGTTTCCTAAGCAGAGTTGAACTAGATATGGCCCGTGTGTGTAGGAAGCACAGCTCTTTTGTTCTGAGCAAGCTCACTGTTCTGGCCCTATAGGAAACACAGTAGAGTACAAGAGTGCTCTTTTCTCAAAAGCAGAGTGTGTTTCTTGTAAGGCGAGCTAGCGTGTGTTTCCCAGTCCTAAATGGAGTTTCATCACATGAAGTTTTTGGTCCTACGAGCAAGAGTTGTTTTCTGGTAAGGAAAGTCACTGTTGCGCTCCCATTGCCATACACAGTGCAAATAGCACTCGTGTCTGTTCCCAGCAAGTACAGTGTATTGGACTGAAGAGGAACTACTGTTCTTGTCAGTTTCCTAAGCAGAGTTGAACGAGATATGGCCCATGTGTAGGAAGCACATTCTTTTGTTCTGAGCAAGCTCACTGTTCGGACGCCATAGGAAACACAGTGGAGTAGAAGAGTGCTCTTTTCTCAAAAGTAGAGTGTGTTTCTTGTAAGGCGATCTAGCGTTTGTTTCCCAGTCCTAAGTGGAGTTGAATCCCATGCAGTTTCTTTTCCTACGAGCAAGAGTTGTTTTCTGGTAAGAAGAGTCACTATTGCGCTCCCATTATCTTACACAGAGCAAATAGCACTGGCGTCTGTTCCCAGCATATACAGTGTATTGGACTGAAGAGGATCTACAGTTCTTGTCAGTTTCCTAAGCAGAGTTGAACTAGATATGTCCCGTGTGTGTACGAATCACAGTTCTTTTGTTCTGAGCAAGCTCACTGTTCGGACCCCATAGGAAACACAGTAAAGTAGAAGAGTGCTCTTTTCTTAAAAACAGAGTGTGTTTCTTGTAAGGCAAGCTAGCGTTTATTTCAAAGTCCTAAGTGGAGTTGAATAACATGAAGTTTCTGGTCCTATGAGCAAGAGTTGTTTTCTGGTAAGAAGAGTCACTATTGCCCTCCATTGCCATACACATGCAAATAGCACTCTCGTCTGTTCCCAGCAAGAACAGTGAATTGGACTGAAGAGGAGCGACTGTTCTTCTCAGTTTTCTAACCAGAGTTGAACTAGATATGACCCGTGTGTGTAGGAAGCAGAGCTCTTTTGTTCTGAGCATGCTCACTGTTCGGACTCCATAGGAAACACAGTGGAGTAGAAGAGTGCTCTTTTCTCAAAAGCAGAGTATGTTTCTTGTAAGGCGAGCTAGCCTTTGTTTCCCAGTCCTAAGTGGAGTTGAATCACATGCAGTTTCTGGTCCTACAAGCAAGAACTGTTTTCTGGTAAGAATAGTCACTTTTGTGCTCCCATTGTCATACACAGGCTAAATAGCACTGGCGTCTGTTCCCAGCATGTACAGTGTATTGGACTGTAGAGGATCTCACGTTCTTCTCAGTTTCCTAAGCAGAGTTGAACTAGATATGGCCCGTGTGTGTAGGAAGCACACCTTTTTGTTCTGAGCAAGCTCACTGTTCTGGCCCTATTGGAAACACAGTAGAGTACAAGAGTGCTCTTTTCTCAAAAGCAGAGTGTGTTTCTTGTAAGGCGAGCTAGCGTTTGTTTCCCAGTCCTAAATGGAGTTTCATCACATGAAGTTTTTGGTCCTACGAGCAAGAGTTGTTTTCTGGTAAGGAAAGTCACTGTTGCGCTCTTTTTGCCACACACAGTGCAAATAGCACTCGCGTCTGTTCCCAGCAAGTACAGTGTATTGGAATGAAGAGGAACTACTGTTCTTGTCAGTTTCCTAAACAGAGTTGAACGAGATATGGCCCGTGTGTAGGAAGCACATCTCTTTTGTTCTGAGCAAGCTCTCTGTTCGGACGCCATAGGAAACACAGTAAAGTAGAAGAGTGCTCTTTTCTCAAAAGCAGAGTGTGTTTCTTGTAAGGCGAGCTAGCGTTTGTTTCCCAGTCCTAAGTGGAGTTGAATAACATGCAGTTTCTGGACCTATGAGCAAGAGTTGTTTTCTGGTAAGTAGTGTCACTATTGCCCTCTATTGCCATACACAGAGCAAATAGCACTCGCGTCTGTTCCCAGCAAGAACAGTGAATTGGACTGAAGAGGAGCTGCTGTTCTTGTTAGTTTCCTAAGCAGAGTTGAACTAGATATGGCCCGTGTGTGTAGGAAGCACAGCTCTTTTGTTCTGAGCAAGCTCACTGTTCTGGCCCTATAGAAAAAACATTAGAGTAGAAGAGTGCTCTTTTCTCAAAAGCACAGTGTTTTTCTTGTAAGGCGAGCTAGCTTTTGTTTCCCAGTCCTAAATGGAGTTGATTCACATGCAGTTTCTTGTCCTATGAGCAAGAGTTGTTTTGTGGTAAAAAGAGTCACTATTGCGCTCCCATTGCCATACACAGTGCAAATAGCACTCGCGTAGGTTCCCAGCAAGGACAGTGAAATGGACTGAAGAGGAGCTACTGTTCTCTCAGTTTCCTAAAAAGAGTAGAACTAGATATGACCCGTGTGTGTAGGAAGCACAGCTCTTTTGTTCTGAGCAAGCTCATTGTTCCGACCCCTTAGGAAACACAGTGGAGTAGAAGAGTGCTCTTTTCTCAAAAGCAGAGTATGTTTCTTGTAAGGCGAGCTAGCGTTTGTTTCTCAGTCCTAAGTGGAGTTGAATCACATGCAGTTTCTGGTCCTACGAGCAAGAGCTGTTTTCTGGTATGAAGAGTCACTTTTGTGCTCCCATTGTCATACACAGGGCAAATAGCACTGGCGTCTGTTCCCAGCATGTACAGTGAATTGGACTGAAGAGGATCTACTGTTCTTGTCAGTTTCCTAAGCAGAGTTGAACTAGATATGGCCCGTGTGTGTAGGAAGCACAGCTCTTTTGTTCTGAGCAAGCTCACTGTTCTGGCCATATAGGAAACACAGTAGAGTACAAGTGTGCTCTTTTCTCAAAAGCAGAGTGTGTTTCTTGTAAGGCGAGCTAGCGTTTGTTTCCCAGGCATAAATGGAGTTTCATCACATGAAGTTTTTGGTCCTATGAGCAAGTGTTGTTTTCTGGTAAGGAAAGTCACTGTTGCGCTCCTTTTGCCACACACAGTGCAAATAGCACTCGCGTCTGTTCCCAGCAAGAACAGTGTATTGGAATGAAGAGGAACTGCTGTTCTTGTCAGTTTCCTAAGCAGAGTTGAACGAGATATGGCCCGTGTGTAGGAAGCACAGCTCTTTTGTTCTGAGCAAGCTCACTGTTCGGACGCCATAGGAAACACAGTAAAGTAGAAGAGTGCTCTTTTCTCAAAAGCAGAGGGTTTTTCTTGTAAGGCGAGCTAGCTTTTGTTTCCCAGTCCTAAATGGAGTTGATTCACATGCATTTTCTTGTCCTATGAGCAAGAGTTGTTTTGTGGTAAAAAGAGTCACTATTGCGCTCCCATTGCCATACACAGTGCAAATAGCACTTGCGTAGGTTCCCAGCAAGTACAGTGTATTGGACTGAAAAGGATCTACTGTTCTGGTCAGTTTCCTAAGCAGAGTTGAACTAGATGTGGCCGGTGTGTGTAGGAAGCACAGTTCTTTTGTTCTCAGCAAACTCTCTGTTCCAGCCCCATAGGAAACACAGTAAAGTAGAAGAGTGCTCTTTTCTCAAAAGCATAGTGTGTTTCTTGTACGGCGAGCTAGCGTGTGTTTCCCAGTCCTACATGGAGTTGAATCACATGCAGTTTCTGGTCCTAGGAGCAAGAGTTGTTTTCTGGTAGAAGAGTCACTATTGTGCTCCCATTGCCATACACAGAGCAAATAGCACTCGCGTCTGTTTCCAGCATGAACAGTGAATTGGCCTGAAGAGGAGCTACTGTTCTTGTCAGTTTCCTAAGCAGAGTTGAACTAGATATAGCCCATGTGTGTAGGAAGCACAGTTCTTTTGTTCTGAGCAAGCTCATTGTTTTGGCCCTATAGGAAACACATTAGAGTAGAAGAGTGCTCTTTTCTCAAAGGCAGAGTGTTTTTCTTGTAAGGCGAGCTAGCTTTTGTTTCCCAGTCCTAAATGGAGTTGATTCACATGCAGTTTCTTTTCCTATGAGCAAGAGTTGTTTTGTGGTAAGAAGAGTCACTATTGAGCTCCCATTGCCATACACAGTGCAAAAAGCACTCGCGTAGGTTCCCAGCAAGTACAGTGTATTGGACTGAAGAGGAGCGAATGTTCTGGTCAGTTTCCTAAGCAGAGTTGAACTAGATAGGGCCCATGTGTTTAGAAAGCACAGTTCTTTTGTTCTGAGCAACCTCACTGTTCGGACCCCATCTGAAACACAGTAGAGTAGAAGGTTGCTCTTTTATCAAAAGCAGAGTGTGTTTCTTGTAAGGCGAGCTAGCATTTGTTTCCCAGTCCTAGGCAGAGTTGAATCACATGCAGTTTCTTTTCCTATGAGCAAGAGTATTTTTCTGGTAGAAGAGTCACTATTGTGCTCCCATTGCCATACACAGAGCAAATAGCACTCGCGTCTGTTCCCAGCAAGTACAGTGTATTGGACTGAAGAGGATCTACTGTTCTTGTCAGTTTCCTAAGCAGAGTTGAACTAGATATGGCCCATGTGTGTAGGAAGCACAGTTCTTTTGTTCTGAGCAAGCTCACTGTTTTGGCCCTATAAGAAACAAAGTAGAGTAGAAGAGTGCTCTTTTCTCAAAGGCAGAGTGTGTTTCTTGTAAGGCGAGCTAGCGTTTGTTTCCCAGTCCTAAGTGGAGTTGAATCACATGCAGTTTCTGGTCCTACGAGCAAGAGCTGTTTTCTGGTAAGAAGAGTCACTTTTGTGCTCCCATTGTCATACACAGGGCAAATAGCACTGGCGTCTGTTCCCAGCATGTACAGTGAATTGGACTGAAGAGGATCTACTGTTCTTGTCAGTTTCCTAAGCAGAGTTGAACTAGATATGGCCCGTGTGTGTAGGAAGCACAGCTCTTTTGTTCTGAGCAAGCTCACTGTTCTGGCCGTATAGGAAACTCAGTAGAGTACAAGTGTGCTCTTTTCTCAAAAGCAGAGTGTGTTTCTTGTAAGGCGAGCTAGCGTTTGTTTCCCAGGCATAAATGGAGTTTCATCACATGAAGTTTTTGGTCCTACGAGCAAGAGTTGTTTTCTGGTAAGGAAAGTCACTGTTGCGCTCCTTTTGCCACACACAGTGCAAATAGCACTCGCGTCTCTTCCCAGCAAGTACAGTGTATTGGAATGAAGAGGATCTACTGTTCTTGTCAGTTTCCTAAGCAGAGTTGAACTAGATATGGCCCATGTGTGTAGGAAGCACAGTTCTTTTGTTCTGAGCAAGCTCACTGTTTTGGCCCTATAAGAAACAAAGTAGAGTAGAAGAGTGCTCTTTTCTCAAAGGCAGAGTGTGTTTCTTGTAAGGCGAGCTAGCGTTTGTTTCCCAGTCCTAAGTGGAGTTGAATCACATGCAGTTTCTGGTCCTACGAGCAAGAGCTGTTTTCTGGTAAGAAGAGTCACTTTTGTGCTCCCATTGTCATACACAGGGCAAATAGCACTGGCGTCTGTTCCCAGCATGTACAGTGAATTGGACTGAAGAGGATCTACTGTTCTTGTCAGTTTCCTAAGCAGAGTTGAACTAGATATGGCCCGTGTGTGTAGGAAGCACAGCTCTTTTGTTCTGAGCAAGCTCACTGTTCTGGCCGTATAGGAAACTCAGTAGAGTACAAGTGTGCTCTTTTCTCAAAAGCAGAGTGTGTTTCTTGTAAGGCGAGCTAGCGTTTGTTTCCCAGGCATAAATGGAGTTTCATCACATGAAGTTTTTGGTCCTACGAGCAAGAGTTGTTTTCTGGTAAGGAAAGTCACTGTTGCGCTCCTTTTGCCACACACAGTGCAAATAGCACTCGCGTCTCTTCCCAGCAAGTACAGTGTATTGGAATGAAGAGGAACTACTGTTCTTGTCAGTTTCCTAAGCAGAGTTGAACGAGATATGGCCTGTGTGTGTAGGAAGCACAGTTCTTTTGTTCTGAGCAACCTCACTGTTCGGACCCCATCTGAAACACAGTAGAGTAGAAGAGTGCTCTTTTCTCAAAAGCAGAGTGTGTTTCTTGTAAGGCGAGCTAGTGTTTGTTTCCCAGTCCAAAATCGAGTTGAATCACATGCAGTTTCTGGTCCTAGGAGCAAGAGTTGTTTTCTGGTAGAAGAGTCACTATTGTGCTCCCATTGCCATACACAGAGCAAATAGCACTCGCGTCTGTTCCCAGCAAGTACTGTGTATTGGACTGAAGAGGATCTACTGTTCTTCTCAGTTTCTTAAGCAGAGTTGAACTAGATATGGCCCATGTGTGTAGGAAGCACAGTTCTTTTGTTCTGAGCAAGCTCACTGTTTTGGCCCTATAGGAAACACAGTAGAGTAGAAGAGTGCTCTTTTCTCAAAGGCAGAGTGTGTTTCTTGGAAGGCGAGCTAGCGTTTGTTTCCCAGTCCTAAATGGAGTTGAATCACATGCAGTTTCTGGTCCTAGGAGCAAGAGTTGTTTTCTGGTGAGAAGAGTCACTATTGCCCTCCATTGCCATACACAGTGCAAATAGCACTCGCGTCTGCTCCCAGCATGAACAGTGAATTGGCCTGAAGAGGAGCTACTGTTCTTGTCAGTTTCCTAAGCAGAGTTGAACTAGATATGGCCCGTGTGTGTAGGAAGCACAGTTCTTTTGTTCTGAGCAACCTCACTGTTCGGACCCCATCTGAAACACAGTAGAGTAGAAGAGTGCTCTTTTCTCAAAAGCAGAGTGTGTTTCTTGTAAGGCGAGCTAGTGTTTGTTTCCCAGTCATAAATGGAGTTTCATCACATGAAGTTTTTGGTCCTACGAGCAAGAGTTGTTTTCTAGTAAGGAAAGTCACTGTTGCGCTCCTTTTGCCACACACAGTGCAAATAGCACTCGTGTCTGTTCCCAGCAAGTACAGTGTATTGGAATGAAGAGGAACTGCTGTTCTTGTCAGTTTCCTAAGCAGAGTTGAACTAGATATGACCCGTGTGTAGGAAGCACAGCTCTTTTGTTCTGAGCAAGCTTACTGTTCGGACGCCATAGGAAACACAGTAAAGTAGAAGAGTGCTCTTTTCTCAAAAGCAGAGTGTTTTTCTTGTAAGGCGAGCTAGCTTTTGTTTCCCAGTCCTAAATGGAGTTGATTCACATGCAGTTTCTTGTCCTATGAGCAAGAGTTGTTTTGTGGTAAAAAGAGTCACTATTGCGCTCCCATTGCCATACACAGTGCAAATAGCACTTGCGTAGGTTCCTAGCAAGTACAGTGTATTGGACTGAAGAGGAGCTACTGTTCTGGTCAGTTTCCTAAGCAGAGTTGAACTAGATGTGGCCGGTGTGTGTAGGAAGCACAGTTCTTTTGTTCTGAGCAAACTCTCTGATCGGGCCCCATAGGAAACACAGTAAAGTAGAAGAGTGCTCTTTTCTCAAAAGCAGAGTGTGTTTCTGGTAAGGCGAGCTAGCGTGTGTTTCCCAGTCCTAAATGGAGTTGAATCACATGAAGTTTCTGGTCCTATGAGCAAGAGTTGTTTTCTGGTAGAAGAGTCACTATTGTGCTCCCATTGCCATGCAGAGAGCAAATAGCACTCGCGTCTGTTCCCAGCAAGTACAGTGTATTGGACTGAAGAGGAGCTACTGTTTCTGTCAGTTTCCTAAGCAGAGTTGAACTAGATATGGCCCGTGTGTGTAGGAAGCACAGCTCTTTTGTTCTGAGCAAGCTCACTGTTCTGGCCATATAGGAAACACAGTAGAGTACAAGTGTGCTCTTTTCTCAAAAGCAGAGTGTGTTTCTTGTAAGGCGAGCTAGCGTTTGTTTCCCAGGCATAAATGGAGTTTCATCACATGAAGTTTTTGGTCCTATGAGCAAGTGTTGTTTTCTGGTAAGGAAAGTCACTGTTGCGCTCCTTTTGCCACACACAGTGCAAATAGCACTCGCGTCTGTTCCCAGCAAGAACAGTGTATTGGAATGAAGAGGAACTGCTGTTCTTGTCAGTTTCCTAAGCAGAGTTGAACGAGATATGGCCCGTGTGTAGGAAGCACAGCTCTTTTGTTCTGAGCAAGCTCACTGTTCGGACGCCATAGGAAACACAGTAAAGTAGAAGAGTGCTCTTTTCTCAAAAGCAGAGGGTTTTTCTTGTAAGGCGAGCTAGCTTTTGTTTCCCAGTCCTAAATGGAGTTGATTCACATGCATTTTCTTGTCCTATGAGCAAGAGTTGTTTTGTGGTAAAAAGAGTCACTATTGCGCTCCCATTGCCATACACAGTGCAAATAGCACTTGCGTAGGTTCCCAGCAAGTACAGTGTATTGGACTGAAAAGGATCTACTGTTCTGGTCAGTTTCCTAAGCAGAGTTGAACTAGATGTGGCCGGTGTGTGTAGGAAGCACAGTTCTTTTGTTCTCAGCAAACTCTCTGTTCCAGCCCCATAGGAAACACAGTAAAGTAGAAGAGTGCTCTTTTCTCAAAAGCATAGTGTGTTTCTTGTACGGCGAGCTAGCGTGTGTTTCCCAGTCCTACATGGAGTTGAATCACATGCAGTTTCTGGTCCTAGGAGCAAGAGTTGTTTTCTGGTAGAAGAGTCACTATTGTGCTCCCATTGCCATACACAGAGCAAATAGCACTCGCGTCTGTTTCCAGCATGAACAGTGAATTGGCCTGAAGAGGAGCTACTGTTCTTGTCAGTTTCCTAAGCAGAGTTGAACTAGATATAGCCCATGTGTGTAGGAAGCACAGTTCTTTTGTTCTGAGCAAGCTCATTGTTTTGGCCCTATAGGAAACACATTAGAGTAGAAGAGTGCTCTTTTCTCAAAGGCAGAGTGTTTTTCTTGTAAGGCGAGCTAGCTTTTGTTTCCCAGTCCTAAATGGAGTTGATTCACATGCAGTTTCTTTTCCTATGAGCAAGAGTTGTTTTGTGGTAAGAAGAGTCACTATTGAGCTCCCATTGCCATACACAGTGCAAAAAGCACTCGCGTAGGTTCCCAGCAAGTACAGTGTATTGGACTGAAGAGGAGCGAATGTTCTGGTCAGTTTCCTAAGCAGAGTTGAACTAGATAGGGCCCATGTGTTTAGAAAGCACAGTTCTTTTGTTCTGAGCAACCTCACTGTTCGGACCCCATCTGAAACACAGTAGAGTAGAAGGTTGCTCTTTTATCAAAAGCAGAGTGTGTTTCTTGTAAGGCGAGCTAGCATTTGTTTCCCAGTCCTAGGCAGAGTTGAATCACATGCAGTTTCTTTTCCTATGAGCAAGAGTATTTTTCTGGTAGAAGAGTCACTATTGTGCTCCCATTGCCATACACAGAGCAAATAGCACTCGCGTCTGTTCCCAGCAAGTACAGTGTATTGGACTGAAGAGGATCTACTGTTCTTGTCAGTTTCCTAAGCAGAGTTGAACTAGATATGGCCCATGTGTGTAGGAAGCACAGTTCTTTTGTTCTGAGCAAGCTCACTGTTTTGGCCCTATAAGAAACAAAGTAGAGTAGAAGAGTGCTCTTTTCTCAAAGGCAGAGTGTGTTTCTTGTAAGGCGAGCTAGCGTTTGTTTCCCAGTCCTAAGTGGAGTTGAATCACATGCAGTTTCTGGTCCTACGAGCAAGAGCTGTTTTCTGGTAAGAAGAGTCACTTTTGTGCTCCCATTGTCATACACAGGGCAAATAGCACTGGCGTCTGTTCCCAGCATGTACAGTGAATTGGACTGAAGAGGATCTACTGTTCTTGTCAGTTTCCTAAGCAGAGTTGAACTAGATATGGCCCGTGTGTGTAGGAAGCACAGCTCTTTTGTTCTGAGCAAGCTCACTGTTCTGGCCGTATAGGAAACTCAGTAGAGTACAAGTGTGCTCTTTTCTCAAAAGCAGAGTGTGTTTCTTGTAAGGCGAGCTAGCGTTTGTTTCCCAGGCATAAATGGAGTTTCATCACATGAAGTTTTTGGTCCTACGAGCAAGAGTTGTTTTCTGGTAAGGAAAGTCACTGTTGCGCTCCTTTTGCCACACACAGTGCAAATAGCACTCGCGTCTCTTCCCAGCAAGTACAGTGTATTGGAATGAAGAGGAACTACTGTTCTTGTCAGTTTCCTAAGCAGAGTTGAACGAGATATGGCCTGTGTGTGTAGGAAGCACAGTTCTTTTGTTCTGAGCAACCTCACTGTTCGGACCCCATCTGAAACACAGTAGAGTAGAAGAGTGCTCTTTTCTCAAAAGCAGAGTGTGTTTCTTGTAAGGCGAGCTAGTGTTTGTTTCCCAGTCCAAAATCGAGTTGAATCACATGCAGTTTCTGGTCCTAGGAGCAAGAGTTGTTTTCTGGTAGAAGAGTCACTATTGTGCTCCCATTGCCATACACAGAGCAAATAGCACTCGCGTCTGTTCCCAGCAAGTACTGTGTATTGGACTGAAGAGGATCTACTGTTCTTCTCAGTTTCTTAAGCAGAGTTGAACTAGATATGGCCCATGTGTGTAGGAAGCACAGTTCTTTTGTTCTGAGCAAGCTCACTGTTTTGGCCCTATAGGAAACACAGTAGAGTAGAAGAGTGCTCTTTTCTCAAAGGCAGAGTGTGTTTCTTGGAAGGCGAGCTAGCGTTTGTTTCCCAGTCCTAAATGGAGTTGAATCACATGCAGTTTCTGGTCCTAGGAGCAAGAGTTGTTTTCTGGTGAGAAGAGTCACTATTGCCCTCCATTGCCATACACAGTGCAAATAGCACTCGCGTCTGCTCCCAGCATGAACAGTGAATTGGCCTGAAGAGGAGCTACTGTTCTTGTCAGTTTCCTAAGCAGAGTTGAACTAGATATGGCCCGTGTGTGTAGGAAGCACAGTTCTTTTGTTCTGAGCAACCTCACTGTTCGGACCCCATCTGAAACACAGTAGAGTAGAAGAGTGCTCTTTTCTCAAAAGCAGAGTGTGTTTCTTGTAAGGCGAGCTAGTGTTTGTTTCCCAGTCATAAATGGAGTTTCATCACATGAAGTTTTTGGTCCTACGAGCAAGAGTTGTTTTCTAGTAAGGAAAGTCACTGTTGCGCTCCTTTTGCCACACACAGTGCAAATAGCACTCGTGTCTGTTCCCAGCAAGTACAGTGTATTGGAATGAAGAGGAACTGCTGTTCTTGTCAGTTTCCTAAGCAGAGTTGAACTAGATATGACCCGTGTGTAGGAAGCACAGCTCTTTTGTTCTGAGCAAGCTTACTGTTCGGACGCCATAGGAAACACAGTAAAGTAGAAGAGTGCTCTTTTCTCAAAAGCAGAGTGTTTTTCTTGTAAGGCGAGCTAGCTTTTGTTTCCCAGTCCTAAATGGAGTTGATTCACATGCAGTTTCTTGTCCTATGAGCAAGAGTTGTTTTGTGGTAAAAAGAGTCACTATTGCGCTCCCATTGCCATACACAGTGCAAATAGCACTTGCGTAGGTTCCTAGCAAGTACAGTGTATTGGACTGAAGAGGAGCTACTGTTCTGGTCAGTTTCCTAAGCAGAGTTGAACTAGATGTGGCCGGTGTGTGTAGGAAGCACAGTTCTTTTGTTCTGAGCAAACTCTCTGATCGGGCCCCATAGGAAACACAGTAAAGTAGAAGAGTGCTCTTTTCTCAAAAGCAGAGTGTGTTTCTGGTAAGGCGAGCTAGCGTGTGTTTCCCAGTCCTAAATGGAGTTGAATCACATGAAGTTTCTGGTCCTATGAGCAAGAGTTGTTTTCTGGTAGAAGAGTCACTATTGTGCTCCCATTGCCATGCAGAGAGCAAATAGCACTCGCGTCTGTTCCCAGCAAGTACAGTGTATTGGACTGAAGAGGAGCCACTGTTCTTGTCAGTTTCCTAAGCAGAGGTGAACTATATATGGCACTTGTGTGTAGGAAGCACAGTTCTTTTGTTCTGAGCATGCTCACTATTCCGACCCCATAATAAACAAAGTAGAGTAGAAGAGTACTCTTTTCTCAAAAGCAGAGTGTGTTTCTTGTAAGGCGAGCTAGCGTTTGTTGAATAACATGCAGTTTCTCATCCTACGAGCAAGAGTTGTTTTCTGGTAAGAAGAGTCACTATTGCCCTCCATTGCCATACACAGTGCAAATAGCACTCACGTCTGTTTTCAGCAAGAACAGTGAATTGGGCTGAAGAGGAGCTACTGTTCTTCTCAGTTTCCTAAGAAGAGTTGAACTAGATATGGCCCGTGTGTGGAGAAAGCACAGATCTTTTGTTCTGAGCAAGCTCACTGTTCAGACCCCATAGGAAAAACAGTGGAGTAGAAGAGTGCTCTTTTCTCAAAAGCTGAGTATTTTTCTTGTAAGGCGAGCTAGCCTTTGTTTCCCGGTCCTAAGTGGAGTTGAATCACATGCAGTTTCTGGTCCTACAAGCAAGAGCTGTTTTCTGGTAAGAAGAGTCACTTTTGCGCTCCCATTGTCATACACAGGGCAAATAGCACTGGCGTCTATTCCCAGCATGTACAGTGTATTGGACTGAAGAGGATCTACTGTTCTTCTCAGTTTCCTAAGCAGAGTTGAACTAGATATGGCCCATGTGTGTAGAAAGCACAGTTCTTTTGTTCTGAGCAAGCTCACTGTTCTGGCCCTATAGGAAACACAGTAGAGTAGAAGAGTTTTCTTTTCTCAAAAGCAGAATGTGTTTCTTGTAAGGCGAGCTAGCATTTGTTTCCCAGTCTTACGTGGAGTTGAATCACATGCAGTTTCTGGTCCTAGGTGCAAGAGTTGTTTTCTGTTAGAAGAGTCACTATTGTGCTCCCATTGCCATACACAGAGCAAATAGCACTCACATCTGTTCCTAGAAAGTACAGTGCATTGGACTGAAGAGGAGCTACTGTTCTTGTCAGTTTCCTAAGCAGAGTTGAACGAGATGTGACCCGTGTGTATAGGAAGCACAGTTCTTTTGTTCTGAGCAAGCTCTCTCTTCTGGCCCTATAGGAAACACAGTAGAGTAGAAGAGTGCTCTTTTCTCAAAAGCAGAGTGTGTTTCTTTAAGGCGAGCTAGCGTTTGTTTCCCAGTCCTAAATGGAGTTGAATCCCATGCAGTTTTTGGACCTATGAGAAAGAGTTGTTTTTTGGTAAGGAAAGTCACTATTACGCTCCCATTGCCATACACAGTGCAAATAGCACTCACGTCTGTTCCCAGCAAGTACAGTGTATTGGACTGAAGAGGAGCCACTATTCTTCTCAATTTCCTAAGCAGAGTTGAACTAGATATGACCCGTGAGTGTAGGAAGCACAGTTCTTTTGTTCTGAGCAAGCTCACTGTTTTGGCCCTATAGGAAACACAGTAGAGTAGAAGAGTGCTCTTTTCTCAAAGGCAGAGTGTTTTTCTTGTAAGGCGAGCTAGCTTTTGTTTCCCAGTCCTAAATGGAGTTGATTCACATGCAGTTTCTTTTCCTATGAGCAAGAGTTGTTTTGTGGTAAGAAGAGTCACTATTGAGCTCCCATTGCCATACACAGTGCAAAAAGCACTCGCGTAGGTTCCCAGCAAGTACAGTGTATTGGACTGAAGAGGAGCGAATGTTCTGGTCAGTTTCCTAAGCAGAGTTGAACTAGATATGGCCCATGTGTTTAGAAAGCACAGTTCTTTTGTTCTGAGCAACCTCACTGTTCGGACCCCATCTGAAACACAGTAGAGTAGAAGGTTGCTGTTTTCTCAAAAGCAGAGTGTGTTTCTTGTAAGGCGAGCTAGCATTTGTTTCCCAGTCCTAAATGGAGTTGAATCCCATGCAGTTTTTGGTCCTATGAGAAAGAGTTGTTTTCTGGTAAGGAATGTCACTGTTGCGCTACCATTGCCATACACAGTGCAAATAGCACTCATGTCTGTTCCAAGCAAGTACAGTGTATTGGACTGAAGAGGAGCCACTATTCTTCTCAATTTCCTAAGCTGAGTTGAACTAGATATGACCCGTGAGTGTAGGAAGCACAGTTCTTTTGTTCTGAGCAAGTTCACTGTTTGGACCCCGAGGAAACACAGTAGAGTAGAAGAGTGCTCTTTTCTCAAAGGCAGAGTGTGTTTCTTGTAAGGAGATCTTGCATTTGTTTCCCAGTCCTAAATGGAGTTGAATCACATGCAGTTTCTGGTCCTACGAGCAAGAGTTGTTTTCTGGTAAGAAGAGTCACTATTGCCCTCCATTGCCATACACAGTGCAAATAGCACTCGCGTCTGTTCCCAGCATGAACAGTGAATTGGACTGAAGAGGAGCTGCTGTTCTTGTCAGTTTCCTAAGCAGAGTTGAACTAGATATGGCCCGTGTGTGTAGGAAGCACAGTTCTTTTGTTGTGAGCAAGCTCACTGTTCTGGCCCTATAGAAAACACAGTAGATTAGAAGGGTGCTCTTTTCTCAAAAGCAGAGTGTTTTTCTTGTAAGGCGAGCTAGCTTTTGTTTCCCAGTCCTAGGCGGAGTTGAATCACATGCAGTTTCTGGTCCTAGGAGCAAGAGTTGTTTTCTGGCAAGAAGAGTAACTATTGTGCTCCCATTGTCATACACAGGGCAAATAGCACTGGGCGTCTGTTCCCAGCATGTACAGTGTATTGGAGTGAAGAGGAGCGAATGTTCTGGTCAGTTTAATAAGCAGAGTTGAACTAGATATGGCCCATGTGTTTAGAAAGCACAGTTCTTTTGTTCTGAGCAACCTCACTGTTCGGACCCCATCTGAAACACAGTAGAGTAGAAAGTTGCTCTTTTCTCAAAAGCAGAGTGTGTTTCTTGTAAGGTGAGCTAGCATTTGTTTCCCAGTCCTAGGCGGAGTTGAATCACATGCAGTTTCTTTTCCTATGAGCAAGAGTTTTTTTCTGGTAGAAGAGTCACTATTGTGCTCCCATTGCCATACACAGAGCAAATAGCACTCGCGTCTGTTCCCAGCAAGTACTGTGTATTGGACTGAAGAGGATCTACTGTTCTTGTCAGTTTCCTAAGCAGAGTTGAACTAGATATGGCCCATGTGTGTAGGAAGCACAGTTCTTTTGTTCTGAGCAAGCTCACTGTTTTGGCCCTATAGGAAACACAGTAGAGTAGAAGAGTGCTCTTTTCTCAAAGGCAGAGTGTGTTTCTTGTAAGGCAAGATAGCGTTTGTTTAAAAGTCCTAAATGGAGTTGAATCACATGCAGTTTCTGGTCCTACGAGCAAGACTTGTTTTCTGGTAAGAAAAGTCACTATTGCCCTCCATTGCCATACACAGTCCAAATAGCACTCGCGTCTGTTCCCAGCAAGAACAGTGAATTGGCCTGAAGAGGAGCTACTGTTCTTGTCAGTTTCCTAAGCAGAGTTGAACTAGATGTGCTCCGTGTGTATAGGAAGTACAGTTCTTTTGTTCTGAGCAAGCTCACTCTTCTGGCCCTATAGGAAACACAGTAGAGTAGAAGAGTGGTCTTTTCTCAAAAGCAGAGTGTGTTTCTTTAAGGCGAGCTAGCATTTGTTTCCCAGTCCTAAATGGAGTTGAATCCCATGCAGTTTTTGGTCCTATGAGAAAGAGTTGTTTTCTGGTAAGGAATGTCACTATTGCTCTCCCATTGCCATACACAGTGCAAATAGCACTCATGTCTGTTCCCAGCAAGTACAGTGTATTGGACTGAACAGGAGCGAATATTCTGGTCAGTTTCCTAAGCAGAGTTGAACGAGATATGGCCCATGTGTGTAGGAAGCACAGTTCTTTTGTTCTGAGCAACCTCACTGTTCGGACCCCATCTGAAACACAGTAGAGTAGAAGGGTGCTCTTTTCTCAAAAGCAGAGTGTGTTTCTTGTAAGGCGAGCGAGCATTTGTTTCCCAGTCCTAGGCGGAGTTGAATCACATGCAGTTTCTGGTCCTAGGAGCAAGAGTTGTTTTCTGTTAGAAGAGTCACTATTGTGCTCCCTTTGCCATACACAGAGCAAATAGCAGTCGCGTCTGTTCCCAGCAAGTACAGTGTATTGGATTGAAGAGGAGCTACTGTTCTTGTCAGTTTCCTAAGCAGATTTGAACTAGATGTGGCCCGTGTGTATAGGAAGTACAGTTCTTTTGTTCTGAGCAAGCTCACTCTTCTGGCCCTATAGGAAACACAGTAGAGTAGAAGAGTGGTCTTTTCTCAAAAGCAGAGTGTGTTTCTTTAAGGCGAGCTAGCATTTGTTTCCCAGTCCTAAATGGAGTTGAATCCCATGCAGTTTTTGGTCCTACGAGAAAGAGTTGTTTTCTGGTAAGGAATGTCACTATTGTGCTCCCATTGCCATACACAGTGCAAATAGCACTCATGTCTGTTCCCAGCAAGTACAGTGTATTGGACTGAAGAGGAGCCACTATTCTTCTCAATTTCCTAAGCTGAGTTGAACTAGATATGACCCGTGAGTGTAGGAAGCACAGTTCTTTTGTTCTGAGCAAGTTCACTGTTTGGACCCCGAGGAAACACAGTAGAGTAGAAGAGTGCTCTTTTCTCAAAGGCAGAGTGTGTTTCTTGTAAGGAGAGCTTGCATTTGTTTCCCAGTCCTAAATGGAGTTGAATCACATGCATTTTCTGGTCCTACGAGCAAGAGTTGTTTTCTGGTAAGAAGAGTCACTATTGCCCTCCATTGCCATACACAGTGCAAATAGCACTCGCGTCTGTTCCCAGCATGAACAGTGAATTGGACTGAAGAGGAGCTGCTGTTCTTGTCAGTTTCCTAAGCAGAGTTGAACTAGATATGGCCCGTGTGTGTAGGAAGCACAGTTCTTTTGTTCTGAGCAAGCTCACTGTTCTGGCCCTATAGAAAACACAGTAGATTAGAAGGGTGCTCTTTTCTCAAAAGCAGAGTGTTTTTCTCGTAAGGCGAGCTAGCTTTTGTTTCCCAGTCCTAGGCGGAGTTGAATCACATGCAGTTTCTGGTCCTAGGAGCAAGAGTTGTTTTCTGGCAAGAAGAGTAACTATTGTGCTCCCATTGTCATACACAGGGCAAATAGCACTGGGGGTCTGTTCCCAGCATGTACAGTGTATTGGACTGAAGAGCATCTACTGTTCTTCTCAGTTTCATAAGGAGAGTTGAACTAGATATGGCCTGTGTGTGTAGGTAGCACAGTTCTTTTGTTCTGAGCAAGCACACTGTTCTGGCCCTATAGGAAACACAGTAGAGTATAAGAGTGCTCTTTTCTCAAAAGCAGAGTGTTTTTCTTGTAAGGTGAGCTAGCTTTTGTTTCCCAGTCCTAAATGGAGTTGATTCACATGCAGTTTCTTTTCCTATGAGCAAGAATTATTTTGTGGTAAGAAGAGTCACTATTGAGCTCCCATTGCCATACACAGTGCAAATAGCACTCGCGTAGGTTCGCAGCAAGTACAGTGTATTGGACTGAAGAGGAGCTACAGTTCTGGTCAGTTTCCTAAGCAGAGTTGAACGAGATATGGCCCATGTGTGTAGAAAGCACATTTCTTTTGTTCTGAGCAACCTCACTGTTCGGACCCCATCTGAAACACAGTAGAGTAGAAGGGTGCTCTTTTCTCAAAAGCAGAGTGTGTTTCTTGTAAGGCGAGCTAGCATTTGTTTCCCAGTCCTAGGCAGAGTTGAATAACATGCAGTTTCTGGTCTTAGGAGCAAGAGTTGTTTTCTGGTAAGAAGAGTCACTATTGTGCTCCCATTGTCATACACAGTGCAAATAGCACTGGCGTCTGTTCCCAGCAAGAACCGTGAATTGGACTGAAGAGGAGCTGCTGTTCTTGTCAGTTTCCTAAGCAGAGTTGAACTAGATATGGCCCGTGTGTGTAGGAAGCACAGTTCTTTTGTTCTGAGCAAGCTCACTGTTCTGGCCCTATAGAAAACACAGTAGAGTAGAAGAGTGCTCTTTTCTCAAAAGCAGAGTGTTTTTCTTGTAAGGCGAGCTAGCTTTTGTTTCCCAGTCCTAAACGGAGTTGATTCACATGCAGTTTCTTGTCCAATGAGCAAGAGTTGTTTTGTGGTAAGAAGTGTCACTATTGTGCTCCCATTGCCATACACAGTGCAAATAGCCGTCGCGTAGGTTCCCAGCAAGTACAGTGTATTGGAATGAAGAGGAGCTACTGTTCTGGTCAGTATCCTAAGCAGAGTTGAATGAGATATGGCCCATGTGTGTAGAAAGCACATTTCTTTTGTTCTGAGCAACCTCACTGTTCGGACCCCATCTGAAACACAGTAGAGTAGAAGGGTGCTCTTTTCTCAAAGCAGCGTTTGTTTCTTGTAATGCGAGCTAGCATTTGTTTCCCAGTCCTAGGCGGAGTTGAATCACATGCAGTTTCTGGTCCTAGGAGCAAGAGTTGTTTGCTGGTAAGAAGAGTCACTATTGTGCTCCCATTGTCATACTCAGGGCAAATAGCACTGCGCGTCTGTTCCCAGCAAGTACAGTGTATTGGACTGAAGAGGATCTACTGTTCTTGTCAGTTTCGTAAGCAGAGTTGAACTAGATGTGACCTGTGTGTGTAGGAAGCACAGTTCTTTTGTTCTGAGCAAGCTCACTGTTCGGACCCCATAGGAAACACAGTAAAGCAGAAGAGTGCTCTTTTCTCAAAAGCAGAATGTGTTTCTGGTAAGGCGAGCAGGCGTGTGTTTCCCAGTCCTAAATGGAGTTGAATCACATGCAGTTTCTGGTCCTACGAGCAAGAGTTGTTTTCTGGTAGAAGAGTCACTATTGTGCTCCCATTGTCATACTCAGGGCAAATAGCACTGCGCGTCTGTTCCCAGCAAGTACAGTGTATTGGACTGAAGAGGATCTACTGTTCTTGTCAGTTTCATAAGCAGAGTTGAACTAGATGTGACCCGTGTGTGTAGGAAGCACAGTTCTTTTGTTCTGAGCAAGCTCACTGTTCGGACCCCATAGGAAACACAGTAAAGCAGAAGAGTGCTCTTTTCTCAAAAGCAGAATGTGTTTCTGGTAAGGCGAGCAAGCGTGTGTTTCCCAGTCCTAAATGGAGTTGAATCACATGCAGTTTCTGGTCCTACGAGCAAGAGTTGTTTTCTGGTAGAAGAGTCACTATTGTGCTCCCATTGCCATACACAGTGCAAATAGCACTCACGTGTGTTCCCAGCAAGTACAGTGTATTGGACTGAAGAGGAGCCACTGTTCTTGTCAGTTTCCTAAGCAGAGGTGAACTATATATGGCACTTGTGTGTAGGAAGCACAGTTCTTTTGTTCTGAGCATGCTCACTATTCCGACCCCATAAAAAACACAGTAGAGTAGAAGAGTACTCTTTTCTCAAAAGCAGAGTGTGTTTCTTGTAAGGCGAGCTAGCGTTCATTTCCCAGTCCTAAGTGGAGTTGAATAACATGCAGTTTCTGGTCCTACGAGCAAGAGTTGTTTTCTGGTAAGAAGAGACACTTTTGCGCTCCCATTGTCATACACAGGGCAAATAGCACTGGCGTCTATTCCCAGCATGTACAGTGTATTGGACTGAAGAGGTTCTGCTGTTCTTGTCAGTTTCCTAAGCAGAGTTGAACTAGATATGGCCCGTGTGTTTAAGAAGCACAGTTCTTTTGTTCTGAGCAAGCTCACTGTTCTGGCCCTATAGGAAACACAGTAGAGTACAAGAGTGCTCTTTTCTCAAAAGCAGAGTGTTTTTCTTGTAAGGCGAGCTAACGTTTGTTTAACAGGCCTAAATGGAGTTGAATCACATGCAGTTTTTGGTCCTAAGAGTAAGAATTGTTTTCTGGTAAGGAAAGTCACTATTGTGCTCCCATTGCCATACACAGTGCAAATCGCACTGGCGTCTGTTCCCAGCAAGTACAGTGCATTGGACTGAAGAGGAGCCACTGTCCTTGTCAGTTTCCTAAGCACAGGTGAACTATATATGGCACTTGTGTGTAGGAAGCACAGTTCTTTTGTTCTGAGCATGCTCACTATTCCGACCCCATAAAAACACAGTAGTGTAGAAGAGTACTCTTTTCTCAAAAGCAGAGTGTGTTTCTTGTAAGGCGAGCGAGCGTTCATTTCCCAGTCCTAAGTGGAGTTGAATAACATGCAGTTTCTGGTCCTACGAGCAAGAGTTGTTTTCTGGTAAGAAGAGACACTTTTGCGCTCCCATTGTCATACACAGGGCAAATAGCACTGGCGTCTATTCCCAGCATGTACAGTGTATTGGACTGAAGAGGATCTACTGTTCTTCTCAGTTTCCTAAGCAGAGTTGAACTAGATATGGCCCGTGTGTGTAGGAAGCACAGTTCTTTTGTTCTGAGCAAGCTCACTATTTGGACCCGATAAAAAACACAGTAGAGTAGAAGAGTGCACTTTTTTCAAAGGCAGATTGTGTTTCTTGTAAGGCGAGCTAGTGATTGTTTCCCAATCCTAAATGGAGTTGAATCACATGCAGTTTCTGGTCATACGAGCAAGAGTTGTTTTCTGGAAAGAAGAGTCACTATTGTGCTCTCATTGTCATACACAGGGCAAATAGCACTGGCGTCTGTTCCCAGCATGTACAGTGTACTGGACTGAAGAGGATCTACTGTTCTTCTCAGTTTCCTAAGCAGAGTTGAACTAGATATGGCCCATGTGTGTAGAAAGCACAGTTCTTTTGTTCTGAGCAAGCTCACTGTTCTGGCCCTATAGGAAACACAGTAGAGTAGAAGAGTTTTCTTTTCTCAAAAGCAGAATGTGTTTCTTGTAAGGGGAGCTAGCGTTTGTTTCCCAGTCTTACACGAGTTGAATCACATGCAGTTTCTGGTCCTACAGGCAAGAGTTGTTTTCTGGTAGAAGAGTCACTATTGTGCTCCCATTGCCATACACAGAGCAAATAGCACTCGCGTCTGTTCCCAGCAAGTACAGTGTATTGGATTGAAGAGGAGCAACTGTTCTTGTCAATTTCCTAAGCAGATTTGAACTAGATGTGGCCCGTGTGTATAGGAAGTACAGTTCTTTTGTTCTGAGAAATCTCACTCTTCTGGCCCTATAGGAAACACAGTAGAGAGGAGAGTGCTCTTTTCTCAAAGCAGAGTGTGTTTCTTGTAAGGCAAGCTAGCGTTTGTTTCCCAGTCCTAAGTGGAGTTGAATAACAAGCAGTTTCTGGTCCTACGAGCAAGAGTTGTTTTCTGGTAAGAAGAGTCACTATTGCCCTCCATTGCCATACACAGTGCAAAGAGCACTCGCGTCTGTTTCCAGCAAGTACAGTGTATTGGAATGAATAGGAGCTACTGTTATTGTCAGTTTCCTAAGCAGAGTTGAACTAGATATGGCCTGTGTGTGTAGGAAGCACAGCTCTTTTGTTCTGAGCAAGCTCACTGTTCGGACCCCATAGGAAACACAGTGGAGTAGAAGAGTGCTCTTTTCTCAAAAGCAGAGTATGTTTCTTGTAAGGCGAGCTAGCATTTGTTTCCCAGTCCTAAATGGAGTTTAATCATATGCAGTTTATGGTCCTACAAGCAAGAGCTGTTTTCTGGTAAGAAGAGTCACTTTTGCGCTCCCATTGTCATACACAGGGCAAATAGCACTGGAGTCTGTTCCCAGCATGTACAGTGTATTGGACTGAAGAGGATCTACTGTTCTTGTCAGTTTCCTAAGCAGAGTTGAACTAGGTATGGCCCGTGTGTTTAAGAAGCCCAGTTCTTTTGTTCTGAGCAAGCTCACTGTTCTGGCCCTATAGGAAACACAGTAGAGTACAAGAGTGCTCTTTTCTCAAAAGCAGAGTGTTTTTCTTGTAAGGCGAGCTAACGTTTGTTTAACAGGCCTAAATGGAGTTGAATCACATGCAGTTTTTGGTCCTAAGAGTAAGAATTGTTTTCTGGTAAGGAAAGTCACTATTGTGCTCCCATTGCCATACACAGTGCAAATCGCACTGGCGTCTGTTCCCAGCAAGTACAGTGTATTGGACTGAAGAGGAGCTACTGTTCTTGTCAGTTTCCTAAGCAGAGTTGAACTAGATATGGCCCATGTGTGTAGGAAGCACAGTTCTTTTGTTCTGAGCAAGCTGACTGTTCGGACCCCATAGGAAACACAGTAAAGTAGAAGAGTGTTCTTTTCTCAAAAGCAGGATGTTTTTCCTGTAAGGCGAGCTAGCGTTTGTTTCCCAGTCTTACGTGGAGTTGAATCACATGCAGTTTCTTGTCCTACGAGCAAGAGTTGTTTTCTGGTAGAAGAGTCACTATTGTGCTCCCATTGCCATACACAGAGCAAATAGCACTCGCGTCTGTTCCCAGCAAGTACAGTGTATTGGACTGAAGAGGATCTACTGTTCTTCTCAGTTTCCTAAGCAGAGTTGAACTAGATATGGCCCGTGTGTGTAGGAAGCACAGTTCTTTTGTTCTGAGCAAGCTCACTGTTTTGGCCCTATAGGAAACACAGTAGAGTAGAAGAGTGCTCTTTTCTAAAAGGCAGAGTGTGTTTCTTGTAAGGCGAGCTAGCGTTTGTTTCCCAGTCCTAAATGGAGTTGAATCACATGCAGTTTCTGTTCCTTCGAGCAAGAGTTGTTTTCTGGTAAGAAGAGTCACTATTGCACTCCATTGCCATACACAGTGCAAATAGCACTCGTGTCTGTTCCCAGCAAGAACAGTGAATTGGACTTAAGAGGAGCTACTGTTCTTGTCAGTTTCCCAAGCAGAGTTGAACTAGATATGGCCTGTGTGTGTAGGAAGCACAGTTCTTTTTTTCTGAGCAAGCTCACTGTTCTGGCCCTATAGGAAACACAGTAGAGTAGAAGAGTGCTCTTTTCTCAAAAGCAGAGTGTTTCTCTTGTAAGGCAAGCTAGCATTTGTTTCCCAGTCCTAGGTGGAGTTGAATCACATGCAGTTTCTGGTCCTAGGAGCAAGAGTTGTTTTCTGGTAAGAAGAGTCACTATTGTGCTGCCATTGTCATTCAAAGTGCAACTAGCAGTGGGCGTCTGTTCCCAGCATGTACAGTGTATTGGACTGAAGAGGATCTACGGTTCTTGTCAGTTTTGTAAGCAGAGTTGAACTAGATGTGGCCCGTGTGTGTAGGAAGCACAGTTCTTTTGTTCTGAGCAAGCTCACTGTTTGGACCCCATAGGAAACACAGTAAAGTAGAAGAGTGCTCTTTTCTCAAAAGCAGAGTGTGTTTCTGTTAAGGCGAGCTGGCTTGTGTTACCCAGTCCTAAATGGAGTTGAATCACATGCAGTTTCTGGTCCTACGAGCAAGAGTTGTTTTCTGGTAGAAGAGTCACTATTGTGCTCCCATTGCCATACACAGAGCAATTAGCACCCGTGTCTGTTCCCAGCAAGTACAGTGTATTGGACTGAAGAGGAGCCACTGTCCTTGTCAGTTTCCTAAGCACAGGTGAACTATATATGGCACTTGTGTGTAGGAAGCACAGTTCTTTTGTTCTGAGCATGCTCACTATTCCGACCCCATAAAAACACAGTAGTGTAGAAGAGTACTCTTTTCTCAAAAGCAGAGTGTGTTTCTTGTAAGGCAAGCTAGCGTTCGTTTCCCAGTCCTAATTGGAGTTGAATAACATGCAGTTTCTGGTCCTACGAGCAAGAGTTGTTTTCTGGTAAGAAGAGTCACTATTGCCCTCCATTGCCATACACAGTGCAAATAGCACTCGCATCTGTTCCCAGCAAGAACAGTGAATTTTACTGAAGAGGATCTACTGTTCTTCTCAGTTTCCTAAGCAGAGTTGAACTAGATATGGCCCATGTGTGTAGGAAGCACAGTCCTATTGTTCTGAGCCAGCTCACTGTTTTGGCCCTATAGGAAACACAGTAGAGTAGAAGAGTGCTCTTTTCTCAAAGGTAGAGTGTGTTTCTTGTAAGGCGAGCTAGCGTTTGTTTCCCAGTCGTAAATGGAGTTGAATCACATGCAGTTTCTGGTCCTACGAGCAAGAGTTGTTTTCTGGTAAGAAGAGTCACTATTGCCCTCCATTGCTACACACAGTGCAAATAGCACTCGCGTCTGTTCCCAGCAAGAACAGTGAATTGGACTGAAGAGGAGCTACTGTTCTTGAAAGTTTCCTAAGCAGAGTTGAACTAGATATGGCCTGTGTGTGTAGGAAGCACAGTTCTTTTGTTCTGAGCAAGCTCACTGTTCTGGCCCTATAGGAAACACAGTAGAGTAGAAGAGTGCTCTTTTCTCAAAAGCAGAGTGTGTTTCTTGTAAGGCGGGCTAGCGTGTGTTTCCCAGTCCTAAATGGAGTTGAATCACATGCAGTTTCTGGTCCTACGTGCAAGAGTTGTTTTCTGGTAGAAGAGTCACTATTGTGCTCCCATTGCCATACACAGAGCAAATAGCACTCGCGTATGTTCCCTGCAAGTACAGTGTATTGGACAGAAGAGGATCTACTGTTCTTCTCAGTTTCCTAAGCAGAGTTGAACTAGATATGCCCCATGTGTGTAGGAACCACAGTTCTTTTGTTCTGAGCAAACTCACTGTTCTGGCCCTATAGGAAACACAGTAGAGTAGAAGAGTGCTCTTTTCTCAAAGGCAGAGTGCGTTTCTTGTAAGGCCAGCTAGTGATTGTTTCCCAGTCCCAAATGGAGTTGAATCCCATGCAGTTTCTGGTCCTACAAGCAAGAGTTGTTTTCTGGTAAGGAAAGTCACTATTGCGCTCTCATTGCCATACACAGTGCAAACAGCACTCGCGTCTGTTCCCAGAATGTACAGTATATTGGACTGAAGGGGAGCTACTATTCTTGTCAGTTTCCTAAGCAGAGTTGAACTAGATATGGCCCGTGTGTGTAGGAAGCACAGTTCTTTTGTTATGAGCAAGCTCACTATTCGGACTCCATAAAAAACACAGTAGAGTTGGAGTGCACTTTTCTCAAAAGCAGATTGTGTTTCTTGTAAGGGGAGCTAGTGATTGTTTCCCAGTCCTAAATGGAGTTGAATCACATGCAATTTCTGGTCCTACGAGCAAGAGTTTTTTTCTGGAAAGAAGAGTCACTATTGCGCTCTCATTGTCATACACAGGGCAAATAGCACTGGCGTATGTTCCCAGCATGTACAGTGTACTGGACTGAAGAGGATCTACTGTTCTGGTCAGTTTCGTAAGCAGAGTTGAACTAGATGTGGCCCGTGTGTGTAGGAAGCACAGTTCTTTTGTTCTGATCAAGCTCTCTGTTCGGACCCCATAGGAAACACAGTAAAGTAGAAGAGTGCTCTTTTCTCAAAAGCAGAGTGCGTTTCTTGTAAGGCGAGCTAGCGTGTGTTTCCCAGTCCTAAATGGAGTTGAATCACATGCAGTTTCTGGTCCTACGAGCAAGAGTTGTTTTCTGGTAGAAGAGTCACTATTGTGCTCCCATTGCCATACACAGAGCAAATAGCACTCGCGTCTGTTCCCAGCAAGTACAGTGTATTGGAATGAAGAGGATCTACTGTTCTTCTCAGTTTCCTAAGCAGAGTTGAACTAGATATGGCCCATGTGTGTAGGAAGCACAGTCCTTTTGTTCTGAGCCAGCTCACTGTTTTGGCCCTATAGGAAACACAGTAGAGTAGAAGAGTGCTCTTTTCTCAAAGGCAGAGTGTGTTTCTTGTAAGGCGAGCTAGCGTTTGTTTCCCAGTCCTAAATGGAGTTGAATCACATGCAGTTTCTGGTCCTACGAGCAAGAGTTGTTTTCTGGTAAGAAGAGTCACTATTGCCCTCCATTGCCACACACAGTGCAAATAGCACTCGCGTCTGTTCCCAGCAAGAACAGTGAATTGGACTGAAAAGGAGCTACTGTTCTTGTCAGTTTCCTAAGCAGAGTTGAACTAGATATGGCCTGTGTGTGTAGGAAGCACAGTTCTTTTGTTCTGAGCAAGCTCACTGTTCTGGCCCTATAGGAAACACATTAGAGTAGAAGAGTGCTCTTTTCTCAAAAGCAGAGTGTGTTTCTTGTAAGGCGAGCTAGCGTGTGTTTCCCAGTCCTAAATGTAGTTGAATCACATGCAGTTTCTGGTCCTACGTGCAAGAGTTGTTTTCTGGTAGAAGAGTCACTATTGTGCTCCCATTGCCATAAACAGAGCAAATAGCACTCGCGTCTGTTCCCAGCAAGTACAGTGTATTGGACTGAAGAGGATCTACTGTTCTTCTCAGTTTCCTAAGCAGAGTTGAACTAGATATGGCCCGTGTGTGTAGGAAGCACAGTTCTTTTGTTCTGAGCAAGCTCACTGTTCTGGCCCTATAGAAAACACAGTAGAGTAGAAGAGTGCTCTTTTCTCAATAGCAGAGTGTTTTTCTTGTAAGGCGAGCTAGGGATTGTTTCCCAGTCCCAAATGGAGTTGAATCCCATGCAGTTTCTGGTCCTACAAACAAGAGTTGTTTTCTGGTAAGGAAAGTCACTATTGCGCTCTCATTGCCATACACAGTGCAAAGAGCACTCGCGTCTGTTCCCAGAATATACAGTATATTGGACTGAAGTGGAGCTACTGTTCTTGTCAGTTTCCTAAGCAGAGTTGAACTATATATGGCCCGTGTGTGTAGGAAGCACAGTTCTTTTGTTATGAGCAAGCTCACTATTCGGACTCCATAAAAAACACAGTAGAGTTGGAGTGCACTTTTCTCAAAAGCAGATTGTGTTTCTTGTAAGGCGAGCTAGTGTTTGTTTCCCAGTCCTAAATGGAGTTCAATCACATGCAGTTTCTAGTCCTAGGAGCAAGAGTTGTTTTCTGGTAAGAAGAGTCACTATTGCCCTCCATTGCCATACACTTTGCAAATATCACTCGCGTCTGTTCCCAGCAAGAACAGTGAATTGGACTGAAGAGGTGTTGCTGTTCTTGTCAGTTTCCTAAGCAGAGTTGAACTAGATATGGCCCGTGTATGTAGGGAGCACAGTTCTTTTGTTCTGAGCAAGCTCACTGTTCTGGCCCTATAGGAAACACAGTAGAGTAGAAGAGTGCTCTTTTCTCAAAAGCAGAGTGTGTTTCTTTTAAGGCGAGCTAGCTTTTGTTTCCCAGTCGTAAATGGAGTTGATTCACGTGCAGTTTCTTGTCCTATGAGCAAGAGTTGTTTTGTGGTAAGAAGAGTCACTATTGCCCTCCCATTGCCATACACAGTGCAAGTAGCACTCGCATAGGTTCCCAGAAAGTACAGTGTATTGGACAGAAGAGGAGCTACTGTTCTGGTCAGTTTCATAAGCAGAGTTGAACGAGATATGGCCCATGTGTGTAGAAAGCACAGTTCTTTTGTTCTGAGCAACCTCACTGTTTGGACCGCATCTGAAACACAGTAGAGTAGAAGGGTGTTCTTTTCTCAAAAGCAGAGTGTGTTTCTTGTAAGGCGAGCTAGCATTTGTTTTCCAGTCCTAAGCGGAGTTCAATCACATGCAGTTTCTGGTCCTAGGAGCAAGAGTTGTTTTCTGGTAAGAAGAGTCACTATTGTGCTCCCATTGTCATACACAGGGCAAATAGCACTGGGCGTCTGTTCCCAGCATGTACAGTGTATTGGACTGAAGAGGATCTACTGTTCATGTCAGTTTCCTAAGCAGAGTTGAACTAGATATGGCCCATGTGTGTAGGAAGCACAGCTCTTTTGTTCTGAGCAAGCTCACTTTTCGGACCCCGTAGGAAACACAGTGGAGTAGAAGCGTGCTCTTTTCTCAAAATCAGAGTACGTTTCTTGTAAGGCAAGCTAGCGTTTGTTTCCCAGTCCTAAGTGGAGTTGAATCACATGCAGTTTCTGGTCCTAAAGCAAGAATTGTTTTCTGGTTGAAGAGTCACTATTGTGCTCCCATTGCCATACACAGAGGAAATAGCACTCGCGTCTGTTCCCAGCAAGTACAGTGTATTGGACTGAAGAGGAGCCCCTATTCTTCTCAATTTCCTAAGCAGAGTTGAACTAGATATGATCCGTGAGTGTAGGAAGCACAGTTCTTTTGTTCTGAGAAAGCTCACTGTTTGGAACCCTAGGAAACACAGTAGAGTAGAAGAGTGCTCTTTTCTCAAAAGCAGAGTGTGTTTCTTGTAAGACGAGCTAGCCTTTGTTTCCCAGTCCTAAGTGGAGTTGAATCACATGCAGTTTCTGGTCCTACGAGCAAGACTTGTTTTCTGGTAAGAAGAGTCACTATTGCCCTCCATTGCCATACACAGTGCAAATAGCACTCGTGTGTGTTCCCAGCAATAACAGTGAATTGGACTGAAGAGGAGGTACTGTTCTGGTCAGTTTCCTAAGAGGAGTTGAACTAGATATGGCCTGTGTGTGTAGGAAGCACAGTTCTTTTGTTCTGAGCAAGCTCACTGTTCTGGCCCTATAAAAAACACAGTAGAGTAGTAGAGTGCTCTTTTCTCAAAGGCAGAGTGTGTTTCTTGTAAGGCAAGCTAGCGTTTGTTTCCCAGTCCTAAATGGAGTTGAATCACATGCAGTTTCTGGTCCTACAAGCAAGAGTTGTTTTCTGGTAAGAAGAGTCACTATTGCCCTCCATTGCCATACACAGTGCAAATAGCACTGGCGTCTGTTCCCAGCAAGAACTGTGAATTGGACTGAAGAGGAGCTGCTGTTCTTGTCAGTTTCCTAAGCAGAGTTGAACTAGATATGGCCCGTGTGTGTAGGAAGCACAGTTCTTTTGTTCTGAGCAAGCTCACTGTTCTGGCCGTATTGAAAACACAGTAGAGTAGAAGTGTGCTCTTTTCTCAATAGCAGAGTGTTTTTCTTGTAAGGCGAGCTAGTGATTGTTTCCCAGTCCTAAATGGAGTTGAATCCCATGCAGTTTCTGGTCCTACAAGCAAGAGTTGTTTTCTGGTAAGAAGAGTCACTATTGCCCTCCATTGCCATACACAGTGCAAATAGCACTCGCCTCTGTTCCGAGCAAGAACAGTGAATTGGACTGAAGAGGAGCTGCTGTTCTTGTCAGTTTCCTAAGCAGAGTTGAACTAGATATGGCCCGTGTGTGTAGGAAGCACAGTTCTTTTGTTCTGAGCAAGCTCACTGTTCTGGCCCTATAGAAAACACAGTAGAGTAGAAGAGTGCTCTTTTCTCAATAGCAGAGTGTTTTTCTTGTAAGGCAAGCTAGTGATTGTTTCCCAGTCCCAAATGGAGTTGAATCCCATGCAGTTTCTGGTCCTACAAGCAAGAGTTGTTTTCTGGTAAGGAAAGTCACTATTGCGCTCTCATTGCCATACACAGTGCAAAGAGCACTCGCGTCTGTTCCCAGAATGTACAGTATATTGGACTGAAGAGGAGCTACTGTTCTTGTCAGTTTCCGAAGCAGAGTTGAACTAGATATGGCCCGTGTGTGTAGGAAGCACAGTTCTTTTGTTATGAGCAAGCTCACTATTCGGACTCCATAAAAAACACAGTAGAGTTGGAGTGCACTTTTCTCAAAAGCAGATTGTGTTTCTTGTAAGGGGAGCTAGTGTTTGTTTCCCAGTCCTAAGTGGAGTTGAATCACATGCAATTTCTGGTCCTACGAGCAAGAGTTTTTTTCTGGAAAGAAGAGTCACTATTGTGCTCTCATTGTCATACACAGGGCAAATAGCACTGGCGTATGTTCCCAGCATGTACAGTGTACTGGACTGAAGAGGATCTACTGTTCTGGTCAGTTTCATAAGCAGAGTTGAACTAGATGTGGCCCGTGTGTGTAGGAAGCACAGTTCTTTTGTTCTGAGCAAGCTCTCTGTTCGGACCCCATAGGAAACACAGTAAAGTAGAAGAGTGCTCTTTTCTCAAAAGCAGAGTGCGTTTCTTGTAAGGCGAGCTAGCCTTTGTTTCCCAGTCCTAAATGGAGTTGAATCACATGCAGTTTCTGGTCCTACGAGCAAGAGTTGTTTTCTGGTAGAAGAGTCACTATTGTGCTCCCATTGCCATACACAGAGCAAATAGCACTCGCGTCTGTTCCCAGCAAGTACAGTGTATTGGAATGAAGAGGATCTACTGTTCTTCTCAGTTTCCTAAGCAGAGTTGAACTAGATATGGCCCATGTGTGTAGGAAGCACAGTCCTTTTGTTCTGAGCCAGCTCAATGTTTTGGCCCTATAGGAAACAGTAGAGTAGAAGAGTGCTCTTTTCTCAAAGGCAGAGTGTGTTTCTTGTAAGGCGAGCTAGCGTTTGTTTCCCAGTCCTAAATGGAGTTGAATCACATGCAGTTTCTGGTCCTACGAGCAAGAGTTGTTTTCTGGTAAGAAGAGTCACTATTGCCCTCCATTGCCACACACAGTGCAAATAGCACTCGCGTCTGTTCCCAGCAAGAACAGTGAATTGGACTGAAGAGGAGCTACTGTTCTGGTCAGTTTCCTAAGCAGAGTTGAACTAGATATGGCCCGTGTGTGTAGAAAGCACAGTTCTTTTGTTCTGAGCAACCTCACTGTTTGGACCGCATCTGAAACACAGTAGAGTAGAAGGGTGTTCTTTTCTCAAAAGCAGAGTGTGTTTCTTGTAAGGCGAGCTAGCATTTGTTTTCCAGTCCTAAGCGGAGTTCAATCACATGCAGTTTCTGGTCCTAGGATCAAGAGTTGTTTTCTGGTAAGAAGAGTCACTATTGTGCTCCCATTGTCATACACAGGGCAAATAGCACTGGGCGTCTGTTCCCAGCATGTACAGTGTATTGGACTGAAGAGGATCTACTGTTCATGTCAGTTTCCTAAGCAGAGTTGAACTAGATATGGCCCATGTGTGTAGGAAGCACAGCTCTTTTCTTCTGAGCAAGCTCACTTTTCGGACCCCGTAGGAAACACAGTGGAGTAGAAGCATGCTCTTTTCTCAAAATCAGAGTACGATTCTTGTAAGGCAAGCTAGCGTTTGTTTCCCAGTCCTAAGTGGAGTTGAATCACATGCAGTTTCTGGTCCTACAACAAGAATTGTTTTCTGGTTGAAGAGTCACTATTGTGCTCCCATTGCCATACACAGAGGAAATAGCACTCGCGTCTGTTCCCAGCAAGTACAGTGTATTGGACTGAAGAGGAGCCACTATTCTTCTCAATTTCCTAAGCAGAGTTGAACTAGATATGATCCGTGAGTGTAGGAAGCACAGTTCTTTTGTTCTGAGCAAGCTCACTGTTTGGAACCCTAGGAAACACAGTAGAGTAGAAGAGTGCTCTTTTCTCAAAAGCAGAGTGTGTTTCTTGTAAGACGAGCTAGCCTTTGTTTTCCAGTCCTAAGTGGAGTTGAATCACATGCAGTTTCTGGTCCTACGAGCAAGACTTGTTTTCTGGTAAGAAGAGTCACTATTGCCCTCCATTGCCATACACAGTGCAAATAGCACTCGTGTGTGTTTCCAGCAATAACAGTGAATTGGACTGAAGAGGAGCTACTGTTCTGGTCAGTTTCCTAAGAGGAGTTGAACTAGATATGGCCCGTGTGTGTAGGAAGCACAGTTCTTTTGTTCTGAGCAAGCTCACTGTTCTGGCCCTATAAAAAACACAGTAGAGTAGAAGAGTGCTCTTTTCTCAAAGGCAGAGTGTGTTTCTTGTAAGGCAAGCTAGCGTTTGTTTCCCAGTCCTAAATGGAGTTGAATCACATGCAGTTTCTGGTCCTACAAGCAAGAGTTGTTTTCTGGTAAGAAGAGTCACTATTGCCCTCCATTGCCATACACAGTGCAAATAGCACTCGCGTCTGTTCCCAGCAAGAACTGTGAATTGGACTGAAGAGGAGCTGCTGTTCTTGTCAGTTTCCTAAGCAGAGTTGAACTAGATATGGCCCGTGTGTGTAGGAAGCACAGTTCTTTTGTTCTGAGCAAGCTCACTGTTCTGGCCCTATAGAAAACACAGTAGAGTAGAAGAGTGCTCTTTTCTCAATAGCAGAGTGTTTTTCTTGTAAGGCAAGCTAGTGATTGTTTCCCAGTCCCAAATGGAGTTGAATCCCATGCAGTTTCTGGTCCTACAAGCAAGAGTTGTTTTCTGGTAAGGAAAGTCACTATTGCGCTCTCATTGCCATACACAGTGCAAAGAGCACTCGCGTCTGTTCCCAGAATGTACAGTATATTGGACTGAAGAGGAGCTACTGTTCTTGTCAGTTTCCGAAGCAGAGTTGAACTAGATATGGCCCGTGTGTGTAGGAAGCACAGTTCTTTTGTTATGAGCAAGCTCACTATTCGGACTCCATAAAAAACACAGTAGAGTTGGAGTGCACTTTTCTCAAAAGCAGATTGTGTTTCTTGTAAGGGGAGCTAGTGTTTGTTTCCCAGTCCTAAGTGGAGTTGAATCACATGCAATTTCTGGTCCTACGAGCAAGAGTTTTTTTCTGGAAAGAAGAGTCACTATTGTGCTCTCATTGTCATACACAGGGCAAATAGCACTGGCGTATGTTCCCAGCATGTACAGTGTACTGGACTGAAGAGGATCTACTGTTCTGGTCAGTTTCATAAGCAGAGTTGAACTAGATGTGGCCCGTGTGTGTAGGAAGCACAGTTCTTTTGTTCTGAGCAAGCTCTCTGTTCGGACCCCATAGGAAACACAGTAAAGTAGAAGAGTGCTCTTTTCTCAAAAGCAGAGTGCGTTTCTTGTAAGGCGAGCTAGCCTTTGTTTCCCAGTCCTAAATGGAGTTGAATCACATGCAGTTTCTGGTCCTACGAGCAAGAGTTGTTTTCTGGTAGAAGAGTCACTATTGTGCTCCCATTGCCATACACAGAGCAAATAGCACTCGCGTCTGTTCCCAGCAAGTACAGTGTATTGGAATGAAGAGGATCTACTGTTCTTCTCAGTTTCCTAAGCAGAGTTGAACTAGATATGGCCCATGTGTGTAGGAAGCACAGTCCTTTTGTTCTGAGCCAGCTCAATGTTTTGGCCCTATAGGAAACAGTAGAGTAGAAGAGTGCTCTTTTCTCAAAGGCAGAGTGTGTTTCTTGTAAGGCGAGCTAGCGTTTGTTTCCCAGTCCTAAATGGAGTTGAATCACATGCAGTTTCTGGTCCTACGAGCAAGAGTTGTTTTCTGGTAAGAAGAGTCACTATTGCCCTCCATTGCCACACACAGTGCAAATAGCACTCGCGTCTGTTCCCAGCAAGAACAGTGAATTGGACTGAAGAGGAGCTACTGTTCTGGTCAGTTTCCTAAGCAGAGTTGAACTAGATATGGCCCGTGTGTGTAGAAAGCACAGTTCTTTTGTTCTGAGCAACCTCACTGTTTGGACCGCATCTGAAACACAGTAGAGTAGAAGGGTGTTCTTTTCTCAAAAGCAGAGTGTGTTTCTTGTAAGGCGAGCTAGCATTTGTTTTCCAGTCCTAAGCGGAGTTCAATCACATGCAGTTTCTGGTCCTAGGATCAAGAGTTGTTTTCTGGTAAGAAGAGTCACTATTGTGCTCCCATTGTCATACACAGGGCAAATAGCACTGGGCGTCTGTTCCCAGCATGTACAGTGTATTGGACTGAAGAGGATCTACTGTTCATGTCAGTTTCCTAAGCAGAGTTGAACTAGATATGGCCCATGTGTGTAGGAAGCACAGCTCTTTTCTTCTGAGCAAGCTCACTTTTCGGACCCCGTAGGAAACACAGTGGAGTAGAAGCATGCTCTTTTCTCAAAATCAGAGTACGATTCTTGTAAGGCAAGCTAGCGTTTGTTTCCCAGTCCTAAGTGGAGTTGAATCACATGCAGTTTCTGGTCCTACAACAAGAATTGTTTTCTGGTTGAAGAGTCACTATTGTGCTCCCATTGCCATACACAGAGGAAATAGCACTCGCGTCTGTTCCCAGCAAGTACAGTGTATTGGACTGAAGAGGAGCCACTATTCTTCTCAATTTCCTAAGCAGAGTTGAACTAGATATGATCCGTGAGTGTAGGAAGCACAGTTCTTTTGTTCTGAGCAAGCTCACTGTTTGGAACCCTAGGAAACACAGTAGAGTAGAAGAGTGCTCTTTTCTCAAAAGCAGAGTGTGTTTCTTGTAAGACGAGCTAGCCTTTGTTTTCCAGTCCTAAGTGGAGTTGAATCACATGCAGTTTCTGGTCCTACGAGCAAGACTTGTTTTCTGGTAAGAAGAGTCACTATTGCCCTCCATTGCCATACACAGTGCAAATAGCACTCGTGTGTGTTTCCAGCAATAACAGTGAATTGGACTGAAGAGGAGCTACTGTTCTGGTCAGTTTCCTAAGAGGAGTTGAACTAGATATGGCCCGTGTGTGTAGGAAGCACAGTTCTTTTGTTCTGAGCAAGCTCACTGTTCTGGCCCTATAAAAAACACAGTAGAGTAGAAGAGTGCTCTTTTCTCAAAGGCAGAGTGTGTTTCTTGTAAGGCAAGCTAGCGTTTGTTTCCCAGTCCTAAATGGAGTTGAATCACATGCAGTTTCTGGTCCTACAAGCAAGAGTTGTTTTCTGGTAAGAAGAGTCACTATTGCCCTCCATTGCCATACACAGTGCAAATAGCACTCGCGTCTGTTCCCAGCAAGAACTGTGAATTGGACTGAAGAGGAGCTGCTGTTCTTGTCAGTTTCCTAAGCAGAGTTGAACTAGATATGGCCCGTGTATGTAGGAAGCACAGTTCGTTTGTTCTGAGCAAGCTCACTGTTCTGGCCGTATAGAAAACACAGTAGAGTAGAAGAGTGCTCTTCTCTCAATAGCAGAGTGTTTTTCTTGTAAGGCGAGCTAGTGATTGTTTCCCAGTCCTAAATGGAGTTGAATCCCATGCAGTTTCTGGTCCTACAAGCAAGAGTTGTTTTCTGGTAAGAAGAGTCACTATTGCCCTCCATTGCCATACACAGTGCAAATAGCACTCGCATCTGTTCCGAGCAAGAACAGTGAATTGGACTGAAGAGGAGCTGCTGTTCTTGTCGGTTTCTTAAGCAGAGTTGAACTAGATATGGCCCGTGTGTGTAGGAAGCACAGTTTTTTTGTTCTGAGCAAGCTCACTGTTCTGGCCCTATAGAAAACACAGTAGAGTAGAAGAGTGCTCTTTTCTCAATAGCAGAGTGTTTTTCTTCTAAGGCAAGCTAGTGATTGTTTCCCAGTCCCAAATGGAGTTGAATCCCATGCAGTTTCTGGTCCTACAAGCAAGAGTTGTTTTCTGGTAAGGAAAGTCACTATTGCGCTCTCAATGCCATACACAGTGCAAAGAGCACTCGCGTCTGTTCCCAGAATGTACAGTATATTGGACTGAAGGGGAGCTACTGTTCTTGTCAGTTTCCGAAGCAGAGTTGAACTAGATATGGCCCGTGTGTGTAGGAAGCACAGTTCTTTTGTTATGAGCAAGCTCACTATTCGGACTCCATAAAAAACACAGTAGAGTTGGAGTGCACTTTTCTCAAAAGCAGATTGTGTTTCTTGTAAGGCAAGCTAGTGATTGTTTCCCAGTCCTAAATGGAGTTGAATCACATGCAGTTTCTGGTCCCACGAGCAAGAGTTGTTTTCTGGTAAGAAGAGTCACTATTGCCCTCCATTGCCACACACAGTGCAAATAGCACTCGCGTCTGTTCCCAGCAAGAACAGTGAATTGGACTGAAGAGGAGCTACTGTTCTTGTCAGTTTTCTAAGCAGAGTTGAACTAGATATGGCCTGTGTGTGTAGGAAGCACAGTTTTTTGTTCTGAGCAAGCTCACTGTTCTGGCGCTATAGGAAACACATTAGAGTAGAAGAGTGCTCTTTTCTCAAAAGCAGAGTGTGTTTCTTGTAAGTCGAGCTAGCGTGTGTTTCCCAGTCCTAAATGGAGTTGAATCACATGCAGTTTCTGGTCCTACGTGCAAGAGTTGTTTTCTGGTAGAAGAGTCACTATTGTGCTCCCTTTGCCATACACAGAGCAAATAGCACTCGCGTCTGTTCCCAGCAAGTACAGTGTATTGGACTGAAGAGGATCTACTGTTCTTCTCAGTTTCCTAAGCAGAGTTGAACTAGATATGCCCCATGTGTGTAGGAAGCACAGTTCTTTTGTTCTGAGCAAACTAACTCTTCTGGCCCCATAGGAAACACAGTAGAGTAGAAGAGTGCTCTTTTCTCAAAGGCAGAGTGCGTTTCTTGTAAGGCGAGCTAGCGTTTGTTTCCCAGTCCTAAATGGAGTTGAATCACATGTAGTTTCTGGTCCTACGAGCAAGAGTTGTTTTCTGGTAAGAAGAGTCACTATTGCCCTCCATTGCCATACACAGTGCAAATAGCACTCAGGTCTGTTCAAAGCAAGAACAGTGAATTGGACTGAAGAGGAGCTACTGTTCTTGTCAGTTTCCTAAGAAGAGTTGAACTAGATATGGCCCTTGTGTGTAGGAAGTACAGTTCTTTTGTTCTGAGCAAGCTCACTGTTCTGGCTCTATAGGAAACTCAGTAGAGTAGAAGAGTGCTCTTTTCTCAAAAGCAGAGTGTTTTTCTCGTAAGGCAAGCTAGCCTTTGTTTCCCAGTCCTAAATGGAGTTGATTCACATGCAGTTTCTTGTCCTATGAGCAAGAGTTGTTTTGTGGTAAGAAGAGTCACTATTGAGCTCCCATTGCCATACACAGTGCAAATAGCACTCGCGTCTGTTCCCAGCAAGCACAGTGTATTGGACTGAAGAGGAGCTACTGTTCTGGTCAGTTTCCTAAGCAGAGTTCAACGAGATATGGCCCATGTGTGTAGAAAGCACAGTTCTTTTATTCTGAGAAACCTCACTGTTCGGACCCCATCTTAAACACAGTAGAGTAGAAGGGTGCTCTTTTCTCAAAAGCAGAGTGTGTTTCTTGTAAGGCGAGCTAGCATTTGTATCCCAGTCGTAAATGGAGTTGAATCACATGCAGTTTCTAGTCCTACGAGCAAGAGTTGTTTTCTGTTAAGAAGAGTCACTATTGCCCTCCATTGCCATACACTTTGCAAATAGCACTCGCGTCTGTTCCCATCAAGAACTGTGAATTGGACTGAAGAGGCGCTGCTGTTCTTGTCAGTTTCCTAAGCAGAGTTGAATTAGATATGGCCCGTGTATGTAGGGAGCACAGTTCTTTTGTTCTGAGCAAGCTCAATGTTCTGGCCCTATAGGAAACACAGTAGAGTAGAAGAGTGCTCTTTTCTCAAAAGCAGAGTGTGTTTCTTGTAAGGCGAGCTAGCTTTTGTTTCCCAGTTGTAAATGGAGTTGATTCACGTGCAGTTTCTTGTCCTATGAGCAAGAGTTGTTTTGTGGTAAGAAGAGTCACTATTGCCCTCCCATTGCCATACACAGTGCAAGTAGCACTCGCATAGGTTTTCAGAAAGTACAGTGTATTGGACAGAAGAGGAGCTACTGTTCTGGTCAGTTTCATAAGCAGAGTTGAACAAGATAAGGCCCATGTGTGTAGAAAGCACAGTTCTTTTGTTCTGAGCAACCTCACTGTTTGGACCGCATCTAAAACACAGTAGAGTAGAAGGGTGCTCTTTTCTCAAAATCAGAGTATGTTTCTTGTAAGGCAAGCTAGCGTTTGTTTCCCAGTCCTAAGTGGAGTTGAATCACATGCAGTTTCTGGTCCTACAAGCAAGAGTTGTTTTCTGGTAAGAAGAGTCACTATTGTGCTCCCATTGTCATACACAGGGCAAATAGCACTGGGCGTCTGTTCCCAGCATGTACAGTGTATTGGACTGAAGAGGATCTACTGTTCATGTCAGTTTTCTAAGCAGAGTTGAACTAGATTTGGCCCATGTGTGTAGGAAGCACAGCTCTTTTGTTCTGAGCAAGCTCACTTTTCGGACCCCATAGGAAACACAGTGGAGTAGAAGTGTGCTCTTTTCTCAAAATCAGAGTACGTTTCTTGTAAGGCAAGCTAGCGTTTGTTTCCCAGTCCTAAGTGGAGTTGAATCACATGCAGTTTCTGGTCCTACAAGCAAGAGCTGTTTTCTGGTAAGAAGAGACACTTTTGTGCTCCCATTGTCATACACAGGGCAAAAAGCACTGGCGTCTGTTCCCAGCATGTACAGTTTATTGGACTGAAGAGGATCTACTGTTCTTCTCAGTTTCCTAAGCAGAGTTGAACTATATATGGCCCATGTATGTAGGGAGCACAGTTCTTTTGTTCTGAGCAAGCTCACTGTTCTGGCCCTATAGGAAACACAGTAGAGTACAAGAGTGCTCTTTTCTCAAAACCAGAGTGTGTTTCTTGTAAGGCGAGCTAGCTTTTGTTTCCCAGTCCTAAGTGGAGTTGAATCACATGCAGTTTTTGGTCCTACGAGCAAGAGATGTTTTCTGGTAAAGAAAGTCACTATTGCGCTCCCATTGCCATACACAGTGCAAGGAGCACTCGAGTCTAATCCCAGAATGTACAGTATATTGGACTAAGGGGAGATACTGTTCTTGTCAGTTTCCTAAGCAGAGTTGAACTAGATATGGCCCGTGTGTGTAGGAAGCACAGTTCTTTTGTTATGAGCAAGCTCACTATTCGAAACCCATAAAAAGCACAGTAGAGTAGAAGAGTGCACTTTTTTCAAAAGCAGATTGTGTTTCTTCTAAGGCGAGCTAGTGTTTGTTTCCCACTCTTAAGTGGAGTTGAATCACATGCAGTTTCTGGTCCTATGAGCAAGAGTTGTTTTCTGGTAGAAGAGTCACTATTGCGCTCCCATTTCCATACAGGGAGCAAATGGCACTCGCGTTTGTTCCCAGCAAGTACAGTGTAATGGACTGAAGAGGAGCTACTGCTCTTGTCAGTTTACTAAGCAGATTTGAACTAGATGAGACCCGTGTGTGTAGGAAGCACAGTTCTTTTGTTCTGAGCAAGCTCACTCTTCTGGCCCTGTAGGAAACACAGTAGAGTAGAAGAGTGCTCTTTTCTCAAAAGCAGAGTGTGTTTTTTCAGGCAAGCTAGCATTTGTTTCCCAGTCCTAAATGGAGTTGAATCACATGCAGTTTCTGGTTGTAAGAGCAAGAGTTGTTTTCTGGTAAGAAGAGTCACTATTGCCCTCCATTGCCATAAACAGTGCAAATAGCACTCAAGTAGGTTCCCAGCAAGTACAGTGTATTGGACTGAATAGGAGCTACTATTCTGGTCAGTTTCCTAAGCAGAGTTGAATGAGATATGGCCCATGTGTGTAGAAAGCACAGTTCTTTTGTTCTGAGCAACCTCACTGTTCGGACCTCACGTGAAACACAGTAGAGTAGAAGGGTGCTCTTTTCTCAAAAGCAGAGTGTGTTTCTTGTAAGGGGAGCTAGCATTTGTTTCCCAGTCCTAAATGGAGTTGAATCACATGCAGTTTCTGGTTCTAGGAGCAAGAGTTGTTTTCTGGTAGAAGAGTCACTATTGCCCTCCATTGCCATAAACAGTGCAAATAGCACTCACGTCTCTTCCCAGCAAGTACAGTGAATTGGACTGAAGAGGAGCTAGTGTTCTTCTCAGTTTCCTAAGCAGAGTTGAACTAGATATGGCCCGTGTGTGTAGGAAGCACAGTTCCTTTGTTCTGAGCAAGCTCACTGTTCTGGCCCTATAGGAAACACAGTAGAGTAGATGAGTGCTCTTTCCTCAAAGGCAGAGTGTGTTTCTTGTAATGCGAACTAGCATTTGTTTCCCAGTCCTAAATGGAGTTTCATCACATGAAGTTTTTGGTCCTAAGAGCAAGAGTTGTTTTCTGGTAAGGAAAGTCTCTATTGTGCTCCCATTGCTATACACAGTGCAAATAGCACTCGCGTCTGTTCCCAGCAAGTACAGTGTATTGGACTGAAGAGGAACTACCGTTCCTCTCAGTTTCCTAAGCAGAGTTGAACGAGATATGGCCCCTGTGTAGGAAGCACAGATCTTTTGTTCTGACCAAGCTCACTGTTCGGACGCCATAGGAAACACAGTGGAGTAGAAGAGTGCTCTTTTCTCAAATGCAGAGTGTGTTTCTTGTAAGGCGAGGTAGCATTTGTTTGCCAGTCCTAAATGGAGTTGAATCCCATGCAGTTTCTGGTCCTAGGAGCAAGAGTTGTTTTCTGGTAAGAAGAGTCACTATTGCGCTCCCATTGTCTTGCACAGAGCAAATAGCACTGGCGTTTGTTCCCAGTATGTACAGTGTATTGGACTGAAGAGGATCTACTGTTCTTGTCAGTTTCCTAAGCAGAGTTGAACTAGATATGGCCCGTGTGTGCAGGAATCACAGTTCTTTTGTTCTGAGCAAGCTCACTGTTCGGTCCCCATAGGAAACACAGTAAAGTAGAAGAGTGCTCTTTTCTTAAAAACAGAGTGTGTTTCTTGTAAGGCGAGCTAGCTTTTGTTTCCCAGTCCTAAGTGGAGTTGAATAACATGCAGTTTCTGGTCCTACGAGCAAGAGTTTTTTTTGGTAAGAGGAGTCACTATTGCCCTCCAAGGCCATACACAGTGCAAATAGCACTGGCGTCTGTTCCCAGTATGTACAGTGTATTGGACTGAAGAGGATCTACTGTTCTTGTCAGTTTCCTAAGTAGAGTTGAACTAGATATGGCCCGTGTGTGTAGTTAGCACAGTTCTTTTGTTCTGAGCAAGCTCACTGTTCTGGCCCTATAGGAATCACACTAGAGTAAAAGAGTGCTCTTTTCTCAAAAGCAGAGTGTTTTTCTTGTAAGGCGAGCTAGCGTTTGTTTCCCAGTCCTAAATGGAGTTAATTCACATGCAGTTTCTTGTCCTATGAGCAAGAGTTGTTTTGTGGTAAGAAGAGTCACTATTGAGCTCCCATTGCCATACACAGTGCAAATAGCACTCGTGAAGGTTCCCAGCAAGTACAGTGTATTGGACTGAAGAGGAGCTACAGTTCTGGTCAGTTTCCTAACCAGAGTTAAACGAGATATGGCCCATGTGTGTAGAAAGCACAGTTCTTTTGTTCTGGGAAACCTCACTGTTCGGACCCCATCTGAAACACAGTAGAGTAGAAGGGTGCTCTTTTCTCAAAAGCAGAGTGTGTTTCTGGTAAGGCGAGCTAGCGTTTGTTTCCCAGTCCTAAGTGGAGTTGAATAACATGCAGTTTCTGGTCCTACGAGCAAGAGTTGTTTTCTGGTAAGAAGAGTCACTATTGTGCTCCCATTGACATACACAGGGCAAATAGCACTGGGCATCTGTTCCCAGCATGTACAGTGTATTGGAATGAAGAGGATCTACGGTTCTTGTCAGTTTCATAAGCAGAGTTGAACTAGATGTGGCCCGTGTGTGTAGGAAGCACAGTTCTTTTGTTCTGAGCAAGCTCACTGTTCGGACCCCATAGGAAACACAGTAAAGTAGAAGAGTGCTCTTTCTCAAAAGCAGAGTATGTTTCTTGTAAAGCGAGCTAACGTGTGTTTCCCAGTCCTAAATGGAGTTGAATCACATGCAGTTTCTGGTCCTATGAGCAAGAGTTGTTTTCTGGTAGAAGAGTCACTATTGCGCTCCCATTGCCATACACAGTGCAAATAGCACTGGCGTCTGTTCCCAGCGTGTACAGTGTATTGGACTGAAGAGGAGCTACTGTTCTTGTCAGTTTCCTAAGCAGAGTTGAACTAGATATGACCCGTGTGTGTAGGAAGCACAGCTCTTTTGTTCTGAGCAAGCTCACTGTTCTGACTCCATAGGAAACACAGTGGAGTAGAAGAGTGCTCTTTTCTCAAAAGCAGAGTATGTTTCTTGTAAGGCGAGCTAGCGTTTGTTTCCCAGTCCTAAGTGGAGTTGAATCACATGCAGTTTCTGGTCCTACAAGCAAGAGCTGTTTTCTGGTAAGAAGAGTCACTTTTGCACTCCCATTGTCATACACAGGGCAAATAGCACTCGCGTCTGTTCCCAGCATGTACAGTGTATTGGACTGAAGAGGATCTCATGTTCTTCTCAGTTTCTAAAGCAGAGTTGAACTAGATATGGCCCGTGTGTGTAGGAAGCACAGCTCTTTTGTTCTGAGCAAGCTCACTGTTCTGGCCCTATAGGAAACAGAGTAGAGTACAAGAGTGCTCTTTTCTCAAAAGCAGAGTGTGTTTCTTGTAAGGCGAGCTAGTGTTTGTTTCCCACTCCTAAATGGAGTTTCATCACATGAAGTTTTTGGTCCTACGAGCAAGAGTTTTTTTCTGGTAAGGAAAGTCACTGTTGTGCTCCCATTGCCATACACAGTGCAAATAGCACTCGAGTCTGTTCCCAGCAAGTACAGTGTATTGGACTGAAGAGGAACTACTGTTCTTGTCAGTTTCCTAGGCAGAGTTGAACGAGATATGACCCGTGTGTGTAGGAATCACAGCTCTTTTGTTCTGACAAAGCTCACTGTTCGGACGCCATAGGAAACACAGTAAAGTAGAAGAGTGCTCTTTTCTCAAAGGAGAGTGTGTTTCTTGTAAGGCGAGCTAGCGTTTGTTTCCCAGTCCTAAGTGGAGTTGAATCACATGCAGTTTCTGGTCCCTCGAGCAAGAGTTGTTTTCTGGTAAGAAGAGTCACTATTGCCCTCCATTGCCATACACAGTGCAAATAGCACTTGCGCCTGTTCCCAGCATGTACAGTGAATTGGACTGAAGAGGAGCTAATGTTCTTCTCAGTTTCCTAAGCAGAGTTGAACTAGATATGGCCCGTGTGTGTAGGAAGCACAGCTCTTTAGTTCTGAGCAAGCTCACCGTTTGGACTCCATAGGAAACACAGTGGAGTACAAGAGTGCTCTTTTCTCAAAAGCAGAGTATGTTTCTTGTAAGGCGAGCTAGCGTTTGTTTCCCAGTCCTAAGTGGAGTTGAATCACATGCAGTTTCTGGTCCTATAAGCAAGAGTTGTTTTCTGGTAAGGAAAGTCACTGTTGCGCTCTCATTGACATACACAGTGCAAATAGCACTCGCATCTGTTTTCAGCAAGTACAGTGAATTGGACTGAAGAGGAGCTACTGTTCTTGTCAGTTTCCTAAAAAGAGTTGAACGAGATTGGCCCATGTGTAGGAAGCACAGCTCTTTTGTTCTGAGCAAGCTCACTGTTCGGACGCCATAGGAAATACAGTGGAGTAGAAGAATGCTCTTTTCTCAAAAGCAGAGTGTGTTTCTTGTAAGGCGAGCTAGTGTTTGTTTCCCAGTCCTATGTGGTGTTGAATCCCATGCAGTTTCTGGTCCTACGAGCAAGAGTTGTTTTCTGGTAAGAAGAGTCACTATTGTGCTCCCATTGTCTTACACAAAGCAAATAGCAGTGTCGTCTGTTCCCTGCATGTAAAGTGTATTGGACTGAAGAGGATCTACTGTTTTTGGCAGTTTCCTAAGCAGAGTTGAACTAGATATGGCCCGTGTGTGTAGGAAGCACAGTTCTTTTGTTCTGAGCAAGATCACTGTTCGGACTCCATAGGAAACACATTAAAGTAGAAGAGTGCTCTCTTCTTAAAAACAGAGTGTGTTTTTTGTAAGGCGATCTAGCGTTTGTTTCCCAGTCCTAGGTGGAGTTGAATAACATGCAGTTTCTGGTCCTCCGAGCAAGAGTTGTTTTCTGGTAAGAAGAGTCACTATTGACCTCCATTGCCATACACAGTGCAAATAGCACTCGCGTCTGTTCCCAGCAAGAACAGTGAAATGGACTGAAGAGGAGCTACTGTTCTTCTCAGTTCCTAAAAAGAGTTGAACTAGATATGACGTGTGTGTGTATGAAGCACAGCTCTTTTGTTCTGAGCAAGCTCACTGTTCGGACTCCATAGGAAACACAGTGGAGTAGAAGAGTGCTCTTTTCTCAAAAGCAGAGTATGTTTCTTGTAAGGCGAGCTAGCGTTTGTTTCCCAGTCCTAAGTGGAGTTGAATCACATGCAGTTTCTGGTCCTATAAGCAAGAGCTGTTTTCTGGTAAGAAGAGTCACTTTTGCGCTCCCATTGTCATACACAGGGCAATTAGCACTGGCGTCTGTTCCCAGCATGTACAGTGTATTGGACTGAAGAGGATCTCATGTTCTTCTCAGTTTCCTAAGCAGAGTTGAACTAGATATGGCCCGTGTGTGTAGGAAGCACAGCTCTTTTGTTCTGAGCAAGCTCACTGTTCTGGCCCTATAGGAAACACAGTAGAGTACAAGAGTGCTCTTTTCTCAAAAGCAGAGTGTGTTTCTTGTAAGGCGAGCTAGTGTTTGTTTCCCAGTCCTAAATGGAGTTTCATCACATGAAGTTTTTGGTCCTACGAGCAAGAGTTTTTTTCTGGTAAGGAAAGTCACTGTTGCGCTCCCATTGCCATACACAGTGCAAATAGCACTTGCGTCTGTTCCCAGCAAGTACAGTGTATTGGACTGAAGAGGAACTACTGTTCTTGTCAGTTTCCTAGGCAGAGTTGAACAAGATATGACCCGTGTGTGTAGGAAGCACAGCTCTTTTGTTCTGAGCAAGCTCACTGTTCGGACGCCATAGGAAACACAGTAAAGTAGAAGAGTGCTCTTTTCTCAAAAGCGGAGTGTGTTTCTTGTAAGGCGAGCTAGCGTTTGTTTCCCAGTCCTAAGTGGAGTTGAATCACATGCAGTTTCTGGTCCTATGAGCAAGAGTTGTTTTCTGGTAAGAAGAGTCACTATTGCCCTCCATTGCCATACACAGTGCAAATAGCACTCGCGTCTGTTCCCCCCAAGAACAGTGAATTGGACTGAAGAGGAGCTACTGTTCTTCTCAGTTTCCTAAAAAGAGTTGAATTAGATATGACTCGTGTGTGTAGGAAGCAAAGTTCTTTTGTTCTGAGCAAGCTCAATGTTCAGACCCCATAGGAAACACAGTAAAGTAGAAGAGTGCTCTTTTCTCAAAAGCAGAGTATGTTTCTTGTAAGGCGAGCTAACTTGTGTTTCCCAGTCCTAAATGGAGTTGAATCACATGCAGTTTCTGGTCCTATGAGCAAGAGTTGTTTTCTGGTAGAAGAGTCACTATTGTGCTCCCATTGCCATACACAGTGCAAATAGAACTCGCATCTGTTCCCAGCAAGTACAGTGTATTGGAATGAAGAGGAGCTACTGTTATTGTCAGTTTCCTAAGCAGAGTTGAACTAGATATGGCCCGTGTTTGTAGGAAGCACAACTCTTTTGTTCTGAGCAAGCTCACTGTTCGGACCCCATAGAAAACACAGTGGAGTAGAAGAGTGCTCTTTTCTCAAAAGCAGAGTACGTTTCTTGTAAGGCGAGCTAGCGTTTGTTTCCCAGTCCTAAATGGAGTTGAATCACATGCAGTTTCTGGTTCTACAAGCAAGAGCTGTTTTCTGGTAAGAAGAGGCACTTTTGCGCTCCCATTGGCATACACAGGACAAATAGCACTGGCGTCTGTTCCCAGCATGTACAGTGTATTGGACTGAAGAGGATCTACTGTTCTTGTCAGTTTCCTAAGCAGAGTTGAACTAGATATGACCCGTGTGTGTAGGAAGCACAGCTCTTTTGTTCTGAGCAAGCTCACTGTTCGGACTCCATAGGAAACACAGTGGAGTAGAAGAGTGCTCTTTCTCAAAAGCAGAGTATGTTTCTTGTAAGGCGAGCTAGCGTTTGTTTCCCAGTCCTAAGTGGAGTTGAATCACATGCAGTTTCTGGTCCTACAAGCAAGAGCTGTTTTCTGGTAAGAAGATTCACTTTTGTGCCCCCAATGTCATACACAGTGCAAATAGCACTGGCGTCTGTTGCCAGCATGTACAGTGTATTGGACTGAAGAGGATGTCATGTTCCTCTCAGTTTCCTAAGCAGAGTTGAACTACATATGGCTCGTGTGTGTAGGAGCACAGCTCTTTTTTTCTGATCAAGCTCACTATTCTGGCCCTATAGGAAACACAGTAGAGTACAAGAGTGCTCTTTTCTCAAAAGCAGAGTGTGTTTCTTGTAAGGGGAGCTAGTGTTTGTTTCCCAGTCCTAAATGGAGTTTCATCACATGAAGTTTTTGGTCCTACGAGCAAGAGTTTTTTTCTGGTAAGGAAAGTCACTGTTGCGCTCCCATTGCCATACACAGTGCAAATAGCACTCGCGTCTGTTCCCAGCAAGTACACTGTATTGGACTGAAGAGGAACTACTGTTCTTGTCAGTTTCCTAGGCAGAGTTGAACAAGATATGGCCCGTGTGTGTAGGAAGCACAGCTCTTTTGTTCTGAGCAAGCTCACTGTTCAGACGCCATAGGAAACACAGTAAAGTAGAAGAGTGCTCTTTTCTCAAAAGCAGAGTGTGTTTCTTGTAAGGCGAGCTAGCGTTTGTTTCCCAGTGCTAAGTGGAGTTGAATAACATGCAGTTTCTAGTCCTACGAGCAAGAGTTGTTTTCTGGTAAGAAGAGTCACTATTGCCCTCCATTGCCATACACAGTGAATTAGCACTCGCGTCTGTTCCCCGCAAGAACAGTGAATTGGACTGAAGAGGAGCTACTGTTCTTCTCAGTTTCCTAAAAAGAGTTGAACTAAATATGACCCTTGTGTGTAGGAAGCACAGCTCTTTTGTTCTGAGCAAGCTCACTGTTCGGACTCCATAGGAAACACAGTGAAGTAGAAGAGTGCTCTTTTCTCAAAAGCAGAGTATATTTCTTGTAAGGCAAGCTAGCGTTTGTTTCCCAGTCCTAAGTGGAGTTGAATCACATGCAGTTTCTGGTCCTACAAGCAAGAGCTGTTTTCTGGTAAGAAGAGTCACTTTTGCGCTCCCATTGTCATACACAGGGCAAATAGCACTGGCGTCTGTTCCCAGCATGTACAGTGTATTGGACTGAAGAGGATCTAATGATCTTGTCAGTTTCCTAAGCAGAGTTGAACTAGATATGGCCCGTGTGTGTAGGAAGCACAGCTCTTTTGTTCTGAGCAAGCTCACTGTTCTGGCCCTATAGGAAACACAGTAGAGTACAAGAGTGCTCTTTTCTCAAAAGCAGAGTGTGTTTCTTGTAAGGCGAGCTAGCGTTTGTTTCCAAGTCCAAAATGGAGTTTCATCACATGAAGTTTTTGGTCCTATGATCAAGACTTGTTTTCTGGTAAGGAAAGTCACTGTTGCGCTCCCATTGCCGTACACAGTGCAAATAGCACTCGCGTCTGTTCCCAGCAAGTACAGTTTATTAGACTGAAGAGGATCTACTGTTCTTGTCAGTTTCCTAAGCAGAGTTGAACTAGATATGGCCCGTGTGTGTAGGAAGCACAGTTCTTTTGTTCTGAGCAAGCTTCCTGTTCTGGCCCTGTAGGAAACACAGTAGAGTAGAAGAGTGTTATTTTCTCAAAAGCAGAGTCTTTTTCTTGTTTTGTGAGCTAGCCTTTGTTTCCCAGTCCTACATGGAGTTGATTCACATGCTGTTTCTTGTCCTATGAGCAAGAGTTGTTTTGTGGTAAGAGGAGTCACTATTGAGCTCCCATTGCCATACACAGTGCAAATAGCACTCCTGTAGGTTCCCAGCAAGTACAGTGTATTGGACTGAAGAGGAGCTCCTGTTCTGGTCAGTTTCATAACCAGAGTTAAACGAGATATGGCCCATGTGTGTAGAAAGCACAGTTCTTTTGTTCTGAGAAACCTCACTGTTTGGACCCCATCTGAAACACAGTAGAGTAGAAGGGTGCTCTTTTCTCAAAAGCAGAGTGTGTTTCTTGTAAGGCGAGCTAGCATTTGTTTCCCAGTCCTAAGCGGAGTTGAATCACATGCAGTTTCTGGTCCTAGGAGCAAGAGTTGTTTTCTGGTAAGAAGAGTCACTATTGTGCTCCCATTGACATACAGAGGGCAAATAGCATTGGGCATCTGTTCCCAGCATGTACAGTGTATTGGACTGAAGAGGATATACTGTTCTTGTCAGTTTCGTTAGCAGAGTTGAACTAGATGTGGCCCGTGTGTGTAGGAAACACAGTTCTTTTGTTCTGAGCAAGCTCACTGTTCAGACCCCATAGGAAACACAGTAAAGTAGAAGAGTGCTCTATTCTCAAAAGCAGAATGTGTTTCTTGTAAGGCGAGCTAGCGTTTGTTTCCCAGTCCTAAGTGGAGTTGAATAACATGCAGTTTCTGGTCCTACGAGCAAGAGTTGTTTTCTGGTAAGAAGAGTCACTATTGCCCTCCATTGCCATACACAGTGCAAATAGCACTCGCGTCTGTTCCCAGCAAGAACAGTGAATTGGACTGATGAGGAGCTACAGTTCTTCTCAGTTTCCTAAAAAGAGTTGAACTAGATATGACCCGTGTGTGTAGGAATCACAGCTCTTTTGTTCTGAGCAAGCTCACTGTTCGGACTCCATAGGAAACACAGTGGAGTAGAAGAGTGCTCTTTTCTCAAAAGCAGAGTATGTTTCTTGTAAGGCGAGCTAGCGTTTGTTTCCCATTCCTAAGTGGAGTTGAATCACATGCAGTTTCTGGTCCTACAAGCAAGAGCTGTTTTCTGGTAAGAAGAGTCACCTTTGCGCTCCCATTGTCATAAACAGGGCAAATAGCACTGGCGTCTGTTCCCAGCATGTACAGTGTATTGGACTGAAGAGGATCTCATGTTCTTCTCAGTTTCCTAAGCAGAGTTGAACTAGATATGGCCCGTGTGTGTAGGAAGCACAGCTCTTTTGTTCTGAGCAAGCTCACTGTTCTGGCCCTATAGGAAACACAGTAGAGTATAAGAGTGCTCTTTTCTCAAAAGTAGAGTGTGTTTCTTGTAAGGCGAGCTAGCGAGTGTTTCCCAGTCCTAAATGGAGTTGAATCACATGAAGTTTTTGGTCCTACGAGTAAGAGTTGTTTTCCGGTAAGGAAAGTCACTGTTGCCCTCCCATTGCCATACACAGTGCAAATAGCACTCGAGTCTGTTCCCAGCAAGTACAGTGTATTGGACTGAAGAGGAACTACTGTTCTCGTCAGTTTCCTAAGCAGAGTTGAACGAGATATTGCCCGTGTGTAGGAAGCACAGCTCTTTTGTTCTGACCAAGGTCACTGTTAGGACGCCATAGGAAACACAGTAAAGTAGAAGAGTGCTCTTTCTCAAAAGCAGAGTGTGTTTCTTGTAAGGCGAGCTAGCATTTGTTTCCCAGTCCTAAATGGAGTTTCATCACATGAAGTTTTTGGTCCTACGAGCAAAAGTTTTTTTCTGGTAAGGAAAGTCACTGTTTCGCTCCCATTGCCATACACAGTGCAAATAGCACTCGCGTCTGTTCCCAGCAAGTTCACTGTATTGGACTGAAGAGGAACTACTGTTCTTGTCAGTTTCCTAGGCAGAGTTGAACGAGATATGGCCCGTGTGTGTAGGAAGCACAGCTCTTTTGTTCTGAGCAAGCTCACTGTTCAGACGCCATAGGAAACACAGTAAAGTAGAAGAGTGCTCTTTTCTCAAAAGCAGAGTGTGTTTCTTGTAAGGCGAGCTAGCGTTTGTTTCCCAGTCCTATGTGGTGTTGAATCCCATGCAGTTTCTGGTGCTACGAGCAAGAGTTGTTTTCTGGTAAGAAGAGTCACTATTGTGCTCCCATTGTCTTACACAGAGCAAATAGCAGTGGCGTCTGTTCCCTGCATGTACAGTGTATTGGACTGAAGAGGATCTACTGTTCTTGTCAGTTTCCTAAGCAGAGTTGAACTAGATATGGCCTGTGTGTGTAGGAAGCACAGTTCTTTTGTTCTGAGCAAGCTCACTGTTCTGGCCCTATAGGAAACACAGTAGCGTAGAAGAGCGCTCTTTTCTCAAAAGCAGAGTGTTTTTCTTGTAAGGTGAGCTAGCCTTTGTTTCCCAGTCCTAAATGGAGTTGATTCACATGCAGTTTCTTGTCCTATGAGCAAGGGTTGTTTTGTGGTAAAAGTGTCACTATTGAGCTCCCATTGCCATACACAGTGCAAATAGCACTCGTGTAGGTTCCCAGCAAGTACAGAGTATTGGACTGAAGAGGAGCTACTGTTCTGGTCAGTTTCCTAACCAGAGTTAAACGAGATATGGCCCATGTGTGTAGAAAGCACAGTTCTTTTGTTCTGAGAAACCTCACTGTTCAGACCCCATCTGAAACACAGTAGAGTAGAAGGGTGCTCTTTTCTCAAAAGCAGAGTGTGTTTCTTGTAAGGCGAGCTAGCATTTGTTTTCCAGTCCTAAGCGGAGTTGAATCACATGCAGTTTCTGGTCCTAGGAGCAAGAGTTGTTTTCTGGTAAGAAGAGTCACTATTGTGCTCCCATTGACATACACAGGGCAAATAGCACTGGGCATCTGTTTCCAGCATGTACAGTGTATTGGACTGAAGAGGATCTACGGTTCTTGTCAGTTTCATAAGCAGAGTTGAACTAGATGTGGCCAGTGTGTGTAGGAAGCACAGTTCTTTTGTTCTGAGCAAGCTCACTGTTCGGACCCCATAGGAAACACAGTAAAGTAGAAGAGTGCTCTTTTCTCAAAAGCAGAGTATGTTTCTTGTAAGGCGAGCTAGCGTTGGTTTCCCATTCCTAAATGGAGTTGAATCACATGCAGTTTCTGGTCCTATGAGCAAGAGTTTTTTTCTGGTAGAAGAGTCACTATTGCGCTCCCATTGCCATACACAGTGCAAATAGAAATCGCGTCTGTTCCCAGCAAGTACAGTGTATTGGAATGAAGAGGAGCTACTGTTATTGTCAGTTTCCTAAGCAGAGTTGAACTAGATATGGCCCGTGTGTATAGGAAGCACAACTCTTTTGTTCTGAGCAAGCTCACTGTTCGGACCCCATAGGAAACACAGTGGAGTAGACGAGTTCTCTTTTCTCAAAAGCAGAGTACGTTTCTTGTAAGGCGAGATAGCATTTGTTTCCCAGTCTTAAATGGATTGAATCACATGCAGTTTCTGGTCCTACAAGCAAGAGCTGTTTTCTGGTAAGAAGAGTCACTTTTGCGCTCCCATTGTCATACACAGGGCAAATAGCACTGGCGTCTGTTCCCAGCATGTACAGTGTATTGGACTGAAGAGGATCTCATGTTCTTCTCAGTTTCCTAAGCAGAGTTGAACTAGATATGGCCCGTGTGTGTAGGAAGCACAGCTCTTTTGTTCTGAGCAAGCACACTGTTCTGGCCCTATAGGAAACACAGTAGAGTACAATAGTGCTCTTTTCTCAAAAGCAGAGTGTGTTTCTTGTAAGGCGAGCTAGTGTTTATTTCCCAGTCCTAAATGGAGTTTCATCACATGAAGTTTTTGATCCTACGATCAAGAGTTTTTTTCTGGTAAGGAGAGTCTCTGTTGCGCTCCCATTGCCATACACAGTGCAAATAGCACTCGCGTCTGTTCCCAGCAACTACACTGTATTGGACTGAAGAGGAACTACTATTCTTGTCAGTTTCCTAGGCAGAGTTGAACGAGATATGGCCCGTGTGTGTAGGAAGCACAGCTCTTTTGTTCTGAGCAAGCTCACTGTTCGGACCCCATAGGAAACACAGTAAAGTAGAAGAGTGCTCTTTTCTTAAAAACAGAGTGTGTTTCTTGTAAGGCGAGCTAGCGTTTGTTTCCCAGTCCTAAGTGGAGTTGAATCCCATGCAGTTTCTGGTCCTACGAGCAAGAGTTGTTTTCTTGTAAGAAGAGTCACTATTGTGCTCCCATTGTCTTACACAGAGCAAATAGCAGTGGCGTCTGTTCCCAGCATGTACAGTGTATTGGACTGAAGAGGATCTACTGTTCTTGTCAGTTTCCTAAGCAGAATTGAACTAGATATGGCCGTGTGTGTAGGAAGCACAGTTCTTTTGTTCTGAGCAAGCTCACTGTTTTGGAACTATTGGAAACACAGTAGAGTAGAAGAGTGATCTTTTGTCAAAAGCAGAGTTTGTTTCTTGTAAGGCGAGCTAGCGTTTGGTTCTCAGTCCTAAATGGAGTTGAATCACATGCAGTTTCTGGTCCTACGTGCAAGAGTTGTTTTCTGGTAAGAAGAGTCACTATTGTGCTTCCATTGTCATACACAGGGCAAATAGCACTGGCTTCTGTTCCCAGCATGTACAGTGTATTGGACTGAAGAGGAGCTACTGTTCTTGTCAGTATCCTATGTAGAATTGAACTAGATATGGCTCGTGTGTGTAGGAAGCACAGTTCTTTTGTTCTGAGCAATCTCAATGTTCTGGCCCTATGGGAAACACAGTAGAGTAGAAGAGTGATCTTTTCTCAAAAGCAGAGTGTGTTTCTTGTAAGGCAAGCTAGCATTTGTTTTCCTGTCCTAAATGGAGTTTAATCACATGCAGTTTCTGGTCCTACGAGCAAGAGTTGTTTTCTGGTAAGGAAAGTCACTATTGCGCTGCATTGCCATACAGAGTGCAAATAGCACTCCCGTCTGTTCCTAGCAAGTACAGTATACTGGACTGAAGAGGAGCTACTGTTCTTGTCAGTTTTCTAAGCAGAATTGAACTAGATATGGCCCGTGTGTGTAGGAAGCACAGTTCTTTTGTTCTGAGCAAGCTCACTGTTCGGACCCCATAGAAAACACAGTAGAGTAGAAGAGTGCCCTTTTCTCAAAAGCAGAGTGTGTTTCTTGTAAGGCAAGCTGGTGTTTGTTGGCCAGTCCTACATAGAGTTGAATCCCATGCAGTTTCTGGTCCTACGAGCAAGAGTTGTTTTCTGGTAAGCAGAGTCACTATTGCGCTCCCTTTGTCATACACAGGGAAAATAGCACTGGCGTCTGTTCCCAGCATGTACAGTGTATTGGACTGAAGAGGATCTACTATTCTTGTCAGTTTCCTAAGCAGAATTGATCTAGATATGGCCCGTGTGTGTAGGAATCACAGTTCTTTTGTTCTGAGAATGCTCACTGCTCTGGCCCTATAGGAAAAACATTAGAGTAGAAGAGTGCTCTTTTCTCAAAAGCAGAGTGTGTTTCTTTTAAGGCGAGCTAGCGTTTGTTTTCCAGTCCTAAATGGAGTTGAGTCACATGCAGGTTTTGTTCCTACGTGCAAGAGTTGTTTTCTGGTAAGAAAAGTCACTATTGCCTCCCATTGCTATACACATAGCAAATAGCACTCGCGTCTGTTCCCAGTAAGTACAGTGTATTGGATTGAAGAGGATCTACTGTTCTTGTCAGTTTCCAAAGCACAATTGAACCAGATATGGCCGTGTGTGTAGGTAGCACAGTTCTTTTGTTCTGAGCAAGCTCACTGTTCTGGCCCTATAGGAAACACAGTAGATTAGAAGAGTGATCTTTTCTCAAAAGCAGAGTGTGTTTCTTGTAAGGTGAGCTAGCGCTTTTATCCAGGTCCTAAATGGAGTTGAGTCACATGCAGTTTCTGTTCCTACGAGCAAGAGTTTTTTCAGGTAGGAAGAGTCACTATTGTGCTCCCATTGCCATACACAGTGCAAATAGCACTCGCGTCTGTTCCCAGTAAGTACAGTGTATTGGACTTAAGAGGAGCTACTGTTCTTGTCAGTTTCCTAAGCAGAATTGAACTAGATATGGCCGTGTGTGTAGGAAGCACAGTTGTTTTGTTCTGAGCAAGCTCACTGTTCTGGCCCTATAGGAAACACAGTAGAGTATAAGAGTGATCTTTTCTCAAAAGCAGAGTGTGTTTCTTGTAAGGCAAGCTAGCGTTTGTTTCCCAGTCCTAAATGGAGTTGAATCACATGCAGTTTTTGGTCCTACGAGCAAGAGTTGCTTTCTGGTAAGGAAAGTCACTATTGTGCTCCCATTGCCATACACAGTGCAAATAGCACTCACGTGTGTTCCCAGCAAGTACAGTGTATTGGACTGAAGAGCAGCTACTGTTCTTGTCAGTTTCCTAAGCAGAGTTGATCTATGTATGGGCCGTGTGTGTAGGAAGCACAGTTCTTTTGTTCTGAGCACGCTCACTGTTCAGACCCCATAGGAAACACAGTAGAGTAGAAGAGTGCCCTTTTCTCAAAAGCAGAGTGTGTTTCTTGTAAGGCGAGCTAGCGTTTGTTTCACAGTCCTAAATGGAGTTGAATCACATGCAGTTTCTGGTCCTATGAGCAAGATTTTTTTCAGGTAAGAAGAGTCACTATTGTGCTCCCATTGTCATACACAGGGCAAATAGCACTGACGTCTGTTTTCAGCATGTAAAGTGTATTGGACTGAAGAGGATCTACTGTTCTTGTCAGTTTCCTAAGCAGAATTGAACTAGATATGGCCGTGTGTAGGAAGCACAGTTCTTTTGTTCGGAGCAAGCTCATGTTCGGACCCCATAGGAAACACAGTATAGTAGAATAGTGCTCTTTTCTCAAAAGCAGAGAGTGTTTCTTGTAAGGTGAGCTAGCATTTGTTTCCCAGTCCTAAATGGAGTTGAATCCCATGCAGTTTCTGGTCCTTCGAGCAAGAGTTGTTTTCTGGTAAGAAGAGTCACTATTGCGATCCCATTGCCATACACAGGGCAAATAGCGCTGGCATCTTTTCCCAGCATGTACAATGTATTGGACTGAAGAAGATCTACTGTTCTTGTCAGTTTCCTAAGGAGAGTTGAACTAGATATGGCCCGTGTGTGTAGTAAGCACAGTTCTTTTGTTCTGAGAATGCTCACTGTTCTGGCCCTATAGGAAACACAGTAGAGTAGAAGAGTGCCCTTTTCTCAAAAGCAGAGTGTGTTTCTTGTAAGGCAAGCTAGCGTTTTTTTCCCAGTCTTAAATGGAGTTGAATCACATGCAGTTTTTGGTCCTACGAAGAAGAGTTTTTTTCTGGTAAGGAAAGTCACTATTGCGCTCCCATTGCCATACACAGTGCAAATATCACTCGTATCTGTTCCAAGCAAGTACAGTGTATAGGACTGAAGAGGATCTACTATTCTTGTCAGTTTCCTAAGCAGAGTTGATCTATATATGGCCCGTGTGTGTAGGAAGCACAGTGCTTTTGTTCTGAGCAAGCTCACTGTTCGGACCCCATAGGAAACACAGTAGAGTAGAAGAGTGCCCTTTTCTCAAAAGCAGAGTGTGTTTCTTTTAAGGCGAGCAAGTGTTTGTTTCCCAGTCCTAAGTGGAGTTGAATCCCATGAGGTTTCTGGTCCTATGAGCAAGAGTTGTTTTCTGGTAAGAAGAGTCACTATTGCGCTCCCATTTTCATACACAGGGCAAATAGCACTGGCGTCTGTTCCCAGCATGTACAGTGTATTGGACTGAAGAGGATCTAATGTTCTTGTCAGTTTCCTGAGGAGAGTTGAACTAGATATGGCCCGTGTGTGTAGGAAGCACAGTTCTTTTGTTCTGAGAATGCTCACTGTTCTGGCCCTATAGGAAACACAGTAGAGTAGAAGAGTGCTCTTTTCTCAAAAGCAGAGTGTGTTTATTGTAAGGCGAACTACCGTTTGTTTCCCAGTCCTAAATGGAGTTGAATCGCATGCAGTTTTTGGTCCTACGGGCAAGAGTTGTCTTCTCGTAAGGAAAGTCAATATTGTGCTCCCATTGCCATACACAGTGCAAATAGCACTCGCGTCTGTTCCCAGTAAGTACAGTGTATTGGACTAAAGAGGAGCTACTGTTCTTGTCAGTTTCCTAAGCAGAATTGAACTAGATATGGCCGTGTGTGTAGGAAGCACAGTTGTTTTGTTCTTAGCAAGCTCACTGTTCTGGCCCTATAGGAAAGACAGTAGAGTAGAAGAGTGATCTTTTCTCAAAAGCAGAGTGTGTTTCTTGTAAGGCGAGCTAGCGTTTGATTCCCAGTCCTAAATGGAGTTGAATCCCATGCAGTTTTTGGTCCTATGAGCAAGAGTTGTTTTCTGGTAAGGAAAGTCACTATTGCGCTCCCATTGTCATACACAGTGCAAATAGCACTGGCCTCTGTTCCCAGCAAGTACAGTGTATTGGTCTGAAGAGGATCTACTGTTCTTGTCAGTTTCCTAAACAGAGTTGAACTAGGTATGACCCGTGTGTGTCGGAAGCACAGTTCTTTTCTTCTGAGCAAGCTCACTGGTCGGACCCCTTAGGAAACACAGTAGAGTAGAAGAGTGCACTTTTCTCAAAAGCACAGTGTGTTTCTTGTAAGGCGAGCTAGCGTTTGATTCCCAGTCCTAAATGGAGTTGAATCACATGCAGTTTCTAGTCCTAGGAGCAAGAGTTTTTTCTGGTAAGAAGAGTCACTATTGCGCTCTCATTGTCATACACAGGGCAAACAGCACTGGCGTCTGTTCCCAGCATGTACAGTGTATTGGATTGAAGAGGATCTACTGTTCTTGTCAGTTTCCTCAGCAGAATTGATCTAGATATGGCCCATGTGTGTAGGAAGCACAGTTCTTTTGTTCTGAGCAAGCTCACAGTTCTGGCACTATAGGAAACACAGTAGAGTAGAAGAGTGCCCTTTTCTCAAAAGCAGAGTGTGTTTCTTGTAAGGCGAGCTAGTGTTTGTTTCCCAGTCCTACATGGCGTTGAATCCCATGCAGTTTCTGGTCCTACGTGCAAGAGTTGTTTTCTGGTAAGAAGAGTCACTATTGAGCTCCCATTGTCATACACAGGGCAAATAGCACTGGCGTCTGTTCCCAGCATGTACACTGTATTGGACTGAAAAGAATCTACTATTCTTGTCAGTTTCCTAAGCAGAATTGATCTAGATATGGCCGTGTGTGTAGGAAGCACAGTTCTTTTGTTCTGAGAATGCTCACTGTTCTGGCCCTATAGGAAACACATTAGAGTAGAAGAGTGCTCTTTTCTCAAAAGCAGAGTGTGTTTCTTGTAAGGCGAGCTAGCGTTTGTTTCCCAGTCCTAAATGGAGTTGAGTCACATGCAGTTTTTGGTCCTACGAGCAAGAGTTGTTTTCTGGTAAGGAACGTCACTATTGTGCTCCCATTGCCATACACAGTGCAAATAGCACTCGTGTCTCTTCCCAGTAAGTACAGTGTATTGGACTGAAGAGGAGCTACTGTTCTTGTCAGTTTCCTAAGCAGAGTTGAGCTAGATATGGCCAGTGTGTGTAGGAAGCACAGTTCTTTGGTTCTGAGCAAGCTCATGTACGGACACCATAGGAAACACAGTAGAGTAGAAGAGTGCTCTTTTCTCAAAAGCAGAGTGTGTTTCTTGTAAGGCGTGCTAGCATTTGTTTCGCAGTCCTAAATGGAGTTGAATCACATGCAGTTTCTGGTCCTTCGAGCAAGAGTTGTTTTCTGGTAAGAAGAGTCACTATTGTGCTCCCATTGCCATACACAGTGCAAATAGCACTCGTGTCTGTTCCCAGCAAATACAGTGTATTGGACTGAAGAGGAGCTACTGTTCTTGACAGTTTTCTAAGCAGAGTTGAACTAGATATGGCCCGTGTGTGTAGGAAGCACAGTTCTTTTGCCCGTGTGTGTAGGAAGCACAGTTCTTTTGATCTGAGCAAGCACACTGTTCGGACCCCATATGAAACACAGTAGAGTAAAAGAGTGCTCTTTTTTCAAAAGCAAATTGTGATTCTTGTAAGGCGAGCTAGTGTTTGTTTTCCAGTCAGAAATGGAGTTGAATCCCATGTAGTTTCTGGTCCTAAGAACAAGAGTTGTTTTCTGGTAATAAGAGTCACTATTGCGCTCCCATTGCCATACACTGTGCAAATAGCACTCTCGTCTGTTTTCAGCAAGTACAGTGTATTGGACTGAAGAGGAGATACTGTTCTTGTCAGTTTCCTAAGCAGAGTTGAACTAGATATGGCCCGTGTGTGTAGGAAACAGAGTTCTTTTGTTTGAGCAAATTCGCTGTTCTGGCCCTATAAGAAACTCAGTAGAGTAGAAGAGTGCTCTTTTCTCAAAAGCAGAGTGTGTTTCTTGTAAGGCTAGCTAGCGTTTGTTTCCCAGTCCTAAATAGAGTTGAATCCCATGCAGTTTCTGTTCCTATGAGCAAGAGTTGTTTTGGGGTAAGGAAAGTCACTATTGCACTCCCATTGCCATACACAGTGCAAATAGCACTCGCGTCTGTTCCCAGCAAATACAGTGTATTGGATTGAAAAGGAGCTACTGTTCCTGTCAGTTTCCTAAGCAGAATTTAACTAGATATGGCCTTGTGTGTAGGAAGCACAGTACTTTTTTTCTGAGCAAGCTCACTGTTCGGACCCCATAGGAAACACAGTAGAGTAGAAGAGTGCTCTTTACTCAAAAGAAGAGTGTGTTTGTCGTAAGGCGAGCTAGCGTTTGTTTCCCAGTCCTAAATGAAGTTGAATCACATGCAGTTTCTGGTCCTATGAGTAAGAGTTGTTTTCTGGTAAGGAGTATCAGTATTGCGCTCCCATTTCCATACACAGTGTAAATAGCACTTGCGTCTGTTCCTAGCAAGTACAGTGTATTGGACTGAAGAATAGCTACTGTTCTTGTCAGTTCCCTAAGCAGAATTGATCTAGATATGGCCCGTGTGTGTAGGAAGCACAGTTCTTTTGTTCTGAGCAAGCTCACTTTTCGTACAACATGGGAAACACAGTAGAGTAGAAGAGTGCCCTTTTCTCAAAAACAGAGTGTGTTTCTTGTAAGGCGAGCTAGCGTTTGTTTCCCAGTCTTAAATGGAGTTGAATCACATGCAGTTTCTGGTCCTACAAGCAAGAGCTGTTTTCTGGTAAGAAGAGTCACTTTTGTGCTCCCATTGTCATACACAGGGCAAATAGCACTGGCGTCTGTTCCCAGCATGTACAGTGTATTGGACTGAAGAGGATCTCATGTTCTTCTCAGTTTCCTAAGCAGAGTTGAACTAGATATGGCCCGTGTGTGTAGGAAGCACAGCTCTTTTGTTCTGAGCAAGCTCACTGTTCTGGCCCTATAGGAAACACAGTAGAGTACAAGAGAGCTCTTTTCTCAAAAGCAGAGTGTGTTTCTTGTAAGGCGAGCTAGTGTTTGTTTCCGAGTCCTAAATGGAGTTTCATCACATGAAGTTTTTGGTCCTACGAGCAAGAGTTTTTTTCTGGTAAGGAAAGTCACTGTTGTGCTCCCATTGCCATACACAGTGCAAATAGCACTTGTGTCTGTTCCCAGCAAGTACAGTGTATTGGACTGAAGAGGAACTACTGTTCTTGTCAGTTTCCTAGGCAGAGTTGAACAAGATATCGCCCGTGTGTGTGGGAAGCACAGCTCTTTTGTTCTGAGCAAGCTCATTGTTCGGACCCCATAGGAAACACAGTAAAGTAGAAGAGTGCTCTTTTCTTAAAAACAGAGTGTGTTTCTTCTAAGGCGAGCTAGCGTTTGTTTCCCAGTCCTAAGTGGAGTTGAATAACATGCAGTTTCTGGTCCTAGGAGCAAGAGTTGTTTTCTGGTAAGAAGAGTCACTATTGCCCTCCATTGCCATACACAGTGCAAATAGCACCTGCGTCTGTTCCCAGCAAGAACAGTGAAATGGACTGAAGAGGAGCTACTGTTCTTCTCAGTTACCTAAAAAGAGTTGAACTAGATATGACCCGTGTGTGTAGGAAGCACAGCTCTTTTGTTCTGAGCAAGCTCACTGTTCGGACTCCATAGGAAACACAGTGGAGTAGAAGAGTGCTCTTTTCTCAAAAGCAGAGTATGTTTCTTGTAAGGCGAGCTAGCGTTTGTTTCCCAGTCCTAAGTGGAGTTGAATCACATGCAGTTTCTGGTCCTACAAGCAAGAGCTGTTTTCTGGTAAGAAGAGTCACTTTTGCGCTCCCATTGTCATACACAGGTCAAATAGCACTGGCGTCTGTTCCCAGCATGTACAGTGTACTGGACTGAAGAGCATCTCATGTTCTTCTCAGTTTCCTAAGCAGAGTTGAACTAGATATGGCCCCTGTGTGTAGGAAGCACAGCTCTTTTGTTCTGAGCAAGCTCAGTGTTCTGGCCCTATAGGAAACACAGTAGAGTACAAGAGGGCTCTTTTCTCAAAAGCAGAGTGTGTTTCTTGTAAGGCGAGCTAGCGTTTGTTTCCCAGTCCTAAATGGAGTTTCATCACATGAAGTTTTTGGTCCTACGAGCAAGAGTTGTTTTCTGGTAAGGAAAGTCACTGTTGCGCTCCCTTTGCCATACACAGTGCAAATAGCACTTGCGTCTGTTCCCAGCAAGTACAGTGTATTGGACTGAAGAAGAACTACTGTTCTTGTCAGTTTCCTAAGCAGAGTTGAACGAGATATGGCCCGTGTGTAGGAAGCACAGCTCTTTTGTTCTGAGCAACTCACTGTTCGGACGCCATAGGAAACACAGTGGAGTAGAAGAATACTCTTTTCTCAAAAGCAGAGTGTGTTTCTTGTAAGGCGAGCTAGCGTTTGTTTCCCAATCCTAAGTGGAGTTGAATCCCATGCAGTTTCTGGTCCTACGAGCAAGAGTTGTTTTCTGGTAAGAAGAGTCACTATTGTGCTCCCATTGTCTTACACAGAGCAAATAGCAGTGGCGTCTGTTCCCCGCAAGAACAGTGAATTGGACTGAAGAGGAGCTACTGTTCTTCTCAGTTTCCTAAAAAGAGTTGAACTAAATATGACCCTTGTGTGTAGGAAGCACAGCTCTTTTGTTCTGAGCAAGCTCACTTTTCGGACTCCATAGGAAACACAGTGAAGTAGAAGAGTGCTCTTTTCTCAAAAGCAGAGTATATTTCTTGTAAGGCAAGCTAGCGTTTGTTTCCCAGTCCTAAGTGGAGTTGAATCACATGCAGTTTCTGGTCCTACAAGCAAGAGCTGTTTTCTGGTAAGAAGAGTCACTTTTGCGCTCCCATTGTCATACACAGGGCAAATAGCACTGGCGTGTTTTCCCAGCATGTACAGTGTATTGGACTGAAGAGGATCTAATGATCTTGTCAGTTTCCTAAGCAGAGTTGAACTAGATATGGCCCGTGTGTGTAGGAAGCACAGCTCTTTTGTTCTCAGCAAGCTCACTGTTCTGGGCCTATTGGAAACACAGTACAGTACAAGAGTGCTCTTTTCTCAAAAGCAGAGTGTGTTTCTTGTAAGGCGAAGTAGCGTTTGTTTCCAAGTCGAAAATGGAGTTTCATCACATGAAGTTTTTGGTCCTATGATCAAGACTTGTTTTCTGGTAAGGAAAGTCACTGTTGCGCTCCCATTGCCGTACACAGTACAAATAGCACTCGCGTCTGTTCCCAGCAAGTACACTTTATTAGACTGAAGAGGATCTACTGTTCTTGTCAGTTTCCTAAGCAGAGTTGAACTAGATATGGCCCGTGTGTGTAGGAAGCACAGTTCTTTTGTTCTGAGCAAGCTTCCTGTTCTGGCCCTGTAGGAAACACCGTAGAGTAGAAGAGTGTTATTTTCTCAAAAGCAGAGTCTTTTTCTTGTTTTGTGAGCTAGCCTTTGTTTCCCAGTCCTACATGGAGTTGATTCACATGCAGTTTCTTGTCCTATGAGCAAGAGTTGTTTTGTGGTAAGAGGAGTCACTATTGAGCTCCCATTGCCATACACAGTGCAAATAGCACTCCTGTAGGTTCCCAGCAAGTACAGTGTATTGGACTGAAGAGGAGCTCCTGTTCTGGTCAGTTTCATAACCAGAGTTAAACGAGATATGGCCCATGTGTGTAGAAAGCACAGTTCTTTTGTTCTGAGAAACCTCACTGTTCGGACCCCATCTGAAACACAGTAGAGTAGAAGGGTGCTCTTTTCTCAAAAGCAGAGTGTGTTTCTTGTAAGGCGAGCTAGCATTTGTTTCCCAGTCCTAAGCGGAGTTGAATCACATGCAGTTTCTGGTCCTAGGAGCAAGAGTTGTTTTCTGGTAAGAAGAGTCACTATTGTGCTCCCATTGACATACAGAGGGCAAATAGCATTGGGCATCTGTTCCCAGCATGTACAGTGTATTGGACTGAAGAGGATCTACTGTTCTTGTCAGTTTCGTTAGCAGAGTTGAACTAGATGTGGCCCGTGTGTGTAGGAAACACAGTTCTTTTGTTCTGAGCAAGCTCACTGTTCAGACCCCATAGGAAACACAGTAAAGTAGAAGAGTGCTCTTTTCTCAAAAGCAGAGTATGTTTCTTGTAAGGCAAGCTAGCGTTTGTTTCCCAGTCCTAAGTGGAGTTGAATCACATGCAGTTTCTGGTCCTACAAGCAAGAGCTGTTTTCTGGTAAGAAGAGTCACTTTTGTGCTCCCATTGTCATACACAGGGCAAATAGCACTGGCGTGTTTTCCCAGCATGTACAGTGTATTGGACTGAAGAGGATCTAATGTTCTTCTCAGTTTCCTAAGCAGAGTTGAACTAGATATGGCCCGTGTGTGTAGGAAGCACAGCTCTTTTGTTCTGAGCAAGCTCACTGTTCTGGACCTATAGGAAACACAGTAAAGTACAAGACTGCTCTTTTCTCAAAAGCAGAGTGTGTTTCTTGTAAGGCGAGCTAGCGTTTGTTTCCCAGTCTTAAATGGAGTTTCATCACATGAAGTTTTTGGTCTTATGAGCAAGAGTAGTTTTCTGGTAAGGAAAGTCACTGTTGCACTCCCATTGCCATACACAGTGCAAATAGCACTCCATCTGTTCCCAGCAAGTACAGTGTATTGGACTGAAGAGGAACTACTGTTCATGTCAGTTTCCTAAGCAGAGTTGAACGAGATATGGCCCGTGTGTAGGAAGCACAGCTCTTTTGTTCTGAGGCAGCTCACTGTTCGGACGCCATAGGAAACACAATAAAGTAGAAGAGTGCTCTATTCTCAAAAGCAGAATGTGTTTCTTGTAAGGCGAGCTAGCGTTTGTTTCCCAGTCCTAAGTGGAGTTGAATAACATGCAGTTTCTGGTCCTACGAGCAAGAGTTGTTTTCTGGTAAGAAGAGTCACTATTGCCCTCCATTGCCATACACAGTGCAAATAGCACTTGCGTCTGTTCCCAGCAAGAACAGTGAATTGGACTGAAGAGGAGCTACAGTTCTTCTCAGTTTCCTAAAAAGAGTTGAACTAGATATGACCCGTGTGTGTAGGAATCACAGCTCTTTTGTTCTGAGCAAGCTCACTGTTCGGACTCCATAGGAAACACAGTGGAGTAGAAGAGGGCTCTTTTCTCAAAAGCAGAGTGTGTTTCTTGTAAGGCGAGCTAGCGTTTGTTTCCCAGTCCTAAATGGAGTTTCATCACATGAAGTTTTTGGTCCTACGAGCAAGAGTTGTTTTCTGGTAAGGAAAGTCACTGTTGCGCTCCCTTTGCCATACACAGTGCAAATAGCACTTGCGTCTGTTCCCAGCAAGTACAGTGTATTGGACTGAAGAAGAACTACTGTTCTTGTCAGTTTCCTAAGCAGAGTTGAACGAGATATGGCCCGTGTGTAGGAAGCACAGCTCTTTTGTTCTGAGCAACTCACTGTTCGGACGCCATAGGAAACACAGTGGAGTAGAAGAATACTCTTTTCTCAAAAGCAGAGTGTGTTTCTTGTAAGGCGAGCTAGCGTTTGTTTCCCAATCCTAAGTGGAGTTGAATCCCATGCAGTTTCTGGTCCTACGAGCAAGAGTTGTTTTCTGGTAAGAAGAGTCACTATTGTGCTCCCATTGTCTTACACAGAGCAAATAGCAGTGGCGTCTGTTCCCCGCAAGAACAGTGAATTGGACTGAAGAGGAGCTACTGTTCTTCTCAGTTTCCTAAAAAGAGTTGAACTAAATATGACCCTTGTGTGTAGGAAGCACAGCTCTTTTGTTCTGAGCAAGCTCACTTTTCGGACTCCATAGGAAACACAGTGAAGTAGAAGAGTGCTCTTTTCTCAAAAGCAGAGTATATTTCTTGTAAGGCAAGCTAGCGTTTGTTTCCCAGTCCTAAGTGGAGTTGAATCACATGCAGTTTCTGGTCCTACAAGCAAGAGCTGTTTTCTGGTAAGAAGAGTCACTTTTGCGCTCCCATTGTCATACACAGGGCAAATAGCACTGGCGTGTTTTCCCAGCATGTACAGTGTATTGGACTGAAGAGGATCTAATGATCTTGTCAGTTTCCTAAGCAGAGTTGAACTAGATATGGCCCGTGTGTGTAGGAAGCACAGCTCTTTTGTTCTCAGCAAGCTCACTGTTCTGGGCCTATTGGAAACACAGTACAGTACAAGAGTGCTCTTTTCTCAAAAGCAGAGTGTGTTTCTTGTAAGGCGAAGTAGCGTTTGTTTCCAAGTCGAAAATGGAGTTTCATCACATGAAGTTTTTGGTCCTATGATCAAGACTTGTTTTCTGGTAAGGAAAGTCACTGTTGCGCTCCCATTGCCGTACACAGTACAAATAGCACTCGCGTCTGTTCCCAGCAAGTACACTTTATTAGACTGAAGAGGATCTACTGTTCTTGTCAGTTTCCTAAGCAGAGTTGAACTAGATATGGCCCGTGTGTGTAGGAAGCACAGTTCTTTTGTTCTGAGCAAGCTTCCTGTTCTGGCCCTGTAGGAAACACCGTAGAGTAGAAGAGTGTTATTTTCTCAAAAGCAGAGTCTTTTTCTTGTTTTGTGAGCTAGCCTTTGTTTCCCAGTCCTACATGGAGTTGATTCACATGCAGTTTCTTGTCCTATGAGCAAGAGTTGTTTTGTGGTAAGAGGAGTCACTATTGAGCTCCCATTGCCATACACAGTGCAAATAGCACTCCTGTAGGTTCCCAGCAAGTACAGTGTATTGGACTGAAGAGGAGCTCCTGTTCTGGTCAGTTTCATAACCAGAGTTAAACGAGATATGGCCCATGTGTGTAGAAAGCACAGTTCTTTTGTTCTGAGAAACCTCACTGTTCGGACCCCATCTGAAACACAGTAGAGTAGAAGGGTGCTCTTTTCTCAAAAGCAGAGTGTGTTTCTTGTAAGGCGAGCTAGCATTTGTTTCCCAGTCCTAAGCGGAGTTGAATCACATGCAGTTTCTGGTCCTAGGAGCAAGAGTTGTTTTCTGGTAAGAAGAGTCACTATTGTGCTCCCATTGACATACAGAGGGCAAATAGCATTGGGCATCTGTTCCCAGCATGTACAGTGTATTGGACTGAAGAGGATCTACTGTTCTTGTCAGTTTCGTTAGCAGAGTTGAACTAGATGTGGCCCGTGTGTGTAGGAAACACAGTTCTTTTGTTCTGAGCAAGCTCACTGTTCAGACCCCATAGGAAACACAGTAAAGTAGAAGAGTGCTCTTTTCTCAAAAGCAGAGTATGTTTCTTGTAAGGCAAGCTAGCGTTTGTTTCCCAGTCCTAAGTGGAGTTGAATCACATGCAGTTTCTGGTCCTACAAGCAAGAGCTGTTTTCTGGTAAGAAGAGTCACTTTTGTGCTCCCATTGTCATACACAGGGCAAATAGCACTGGCGTGTTTTCCCAGCATGTACAGTGTATTGGACTGAAGAGGATCTAATGTTCTTCTCAGTTTCCTAAGCAGAGTTGAACTAGATATGGCCCGTGTGTGTAGGAAGCACAGCTCTTTTGTTCTGAGCAAGCTCACTGTTCTGGACCTATAGGAAACACAGTAAAGTACAAGACTGCTCTTTTCTCAAAAGCAGAGTGTGTTTCTTGTAAGGCGAGCTAGCGTTTGTTTCCCAGTCTTAAATGGAGTTTCATCACATGAAGTTTTTGGTCTTATGAGCAAGAGTAGTTTTCTGGTAAGGAAAGTCACTGTTGCACTCCCATTGCCATACACAGTGCAAATAGCACTCCATCTGTTCCCAGCAAGTACAGTGTATTGGACTGAAGAGGAACTACTGTTCATGTCAGTTTCCTAAGCAGAGTTGAACGAGATATGGCCCGTGTGTAGGAAGCACAGCTCTTTTGTTCTGAGGCAGCTCACTGTTCGGACGCCATAGGAAACACAATAAAGTAGAAGAGTGCTCTATTCTCAAAAGCAGAATGTGTTTCTTGTAAGGCGAGCTAGCGTTTGTTTCCCAGTCCTAAGTGGAGTTGAATAACATGCAGTTTCTGGTCCTACGAGCAAGAGTTGTTTTCTGGTAAGAAGAGTCACTATTGCCCTCCATTGCCATACACAGTGCAAATAGCACTTGCGTCTGTTCCCAGCAAGAACAGTGAATTGGACTGAAGAGGAGCTACAGTTCTTCTCAGTTTCCTAAAAAGAGTTGAACTAGATATGACCCGTGTGTGTAGGAATCACAGCTCTTTTGTTCTGAGCAAGCTCACTGTTCGGACTCCATAGGAAACACAGTGGAGTAGAAGAGTGCTCTTTTCTCAAAAGCAGAGTATGTTTCTTGTAAGGCGAGCTAGCGTTTGTTTCCCATTCCTAAGTGGAGTTGAATCACATGCAATTTCTGGTCCTACAAGCAAGAGCTGTTTTCTGGTAAGAAGAGTCACCTTTGCGCTCCCATTGTCATAAACAGGGCAAATAGCACTGGCGTCTGTTCCCAGCATGTACAGTGTATTGGACTGAAGAGCATCTCATGTTCTTCTCAGTTTCCTAAGCAGAGTTGAACTAGATATGGCCCGTGTGTGTAGGAAGCACAGCTCTTTTGTTCTGAGCAAGCTCACTGTTCTGGCCCTATAGGAAACACAGTAGAGTATAAGAGTGCTCTTTTCTCAAAAGTAGAGTGTGTTTCTTGTAAGGCGAGCTAGCGAGTGTTTCCCAGTCCTAAATGGAGTTGAATCACATGAAGTTTTTGGTCCTACGAGTAAGAGTTGTTTTCCGGTAAGGAAAGTCACTGTTGCCCTCCCATTGCCATACACAGTGCAAATAGCACTCGAGTCTGTTCCCAGCAAGTACAGTGTATTGGACTGAAGAGGAACTACTGTTCTCGTCAGTTTCCTAAGCAGAGTTGAACGAGATTTTGCCCGTGTGTAGGAAGCACAGCTCTTTTGTTCTGACCAAGGTCACTGTTAGGACGCCATAGGAAACACAGTAAACTAGAAGAGTGCTCTTTCTCAAAAGCAGAGTGTGTTTCTTGTAAGGCGAGCTAGCGTTTGTTTCCCAGTCCTAAATGGAGTTTCATCACATGAAGTTTTTGGTCCTACGAGCAAAAGTTTTTTTCTGGTAAGGAAAGTCACTGTTTCGCTCCCATTGCCATACACAGTGCAAATAGCACTCGCGTCTGTTCCCAGCAAGTACACTGTATTGGACTGAAGAGGAACTACTGTTCTTGTCAGTTTCCTAGGCAGAGTTGAACGAGATATGGCCCGTGTGTGTAGGAAGCACAGCTCTTTTGTTCTGAGCAAGCTCACTGTTCAGACGCCATAGGAAACACAGTAAAGTAGAAGAGTGCTCTTTTCTCAAAAGCAGAGTGTGTTTCTTGTAAGGCGAGCTAGCGTTTGTTTCCCAGTCCTATGTGGTGTTGAATCCCATGCAGTTTCTGGTGCTACGAGCAAGAGTTGTTTTCTGGTAAGAAGAGTCACTATTGTGCTCCCATTGTCTTACACAGAGCAAATAGCAGTGGCGTCTGTTCCCTGCATGTACAGTGTATTGGACTGAAGAGGATCTACTGTTCTTGTCAGTTTCCTAAGCAGAGTTGAACTAGATATGGCCTGTGTGTGTAGGAAGCACAGTTCTTTTGTTCTGAGCAAGCTCACTGTTCTGGCCCTATAGGAAACACAGTAGCGTAGAAGAGCGCTCTTTTCTCAAAAGCAGAGTGTTTTTCTTGTAAGGTGAGCTAGCCTTTGTTTCCCAGTCCTAAATGGAGTTGATTCACATGCAGTTTCTTGTCCTATGAGCAAGGGTTGTTTTGTGGTAAAAGTGTCACTATTGAGCTCCCATTGCCATACACAGTGCAAATAGCACTCGTGTAGGTTCCCAGCAAGTACAGAGTATTGGACTGAAGAGGAGCTACTGTTCTGGTCAGTTTCCTAACCAGAGTTAAACGAGATATGGCCCATGTGTGTAGAAAGCACAGTTCTTTTGTTCTGAGAAACCTCACTGTTCAGACCCCATCTGAAACACAGTAGAGTAGAAGGGTGCTCTTTTCTCAAAAGCAGAGTGTGTTTCTTGTAAGGCGAGCTAGCATTTGTTTTCCAGTCCTAAGCGGAGTTGAATCACATGCAGTTTCTGGTCCTAGGAGCAAGAGTTGTTTTCTGGTAAGAAGAGTCACTATTGTGCTCCCATTGACATACACAGGGCAAATAGCACTGGGCATCTGTTTCCAGCATGTACAGTGTATTGGACTGAAGAGGATCTACGGTTCTTGTCAGTTTCATAAGCAGAGTTGAACTAGATGTGGCCAGTGTGTGTAGGAAGCACAGTTCTTTTGTTCTGAGCAAGCTCACTGTTCGGACCCCATAGGAAACACAGTAAAGTAGAAGAGTGCTCTTTTCTCAAAAGCAGAGTATGTTTCTTGTAAGGCGAGCTAGCGTTGGTTTCCCATTCCTAAATGGAGTTGAATCACATGCAGTTTCTGGTCCTATGAGCAAGAGTTTTTTTCTGGTAGAAGAGTCACTATTGCGCTCCCATTGCCATACACAGTGCAAATAGAAATCGCGTCTGTTCCCAGCAAGTACAGTGTATTGGAATGAAGAGGAGCTACTGTTATTGTCAGTTTCCTAAGCAGAGTTGAACTAGATATGGCCCGTGTGTATAGGAAGCACAACTCTTTTGTTCTGAGCAAGCTCACTGTTCGGACCCCATAGGAAACACAGTGGAGTAGACGAGTTCTCTTTTCTCAAAAGCAGAGTACGTTTCTTGTAAGGCGAGATAGCATTTGTTTCCCAGTCTTAAATGGATTGAATCACATGCAGTTTCTGGTCCTACAAGCAAGAGCTGTTTTCTGGTAAGAAGAGTCACTTTTGCGCTCCCATTGTCATACACAGGGCAAATAGCACTGGCGTCTGTTCCCAGCATGTACAGTGTATTGGACTGAAGAGGATCTCATGTTCTTCTCAGTTTCCTAAGCAGAGTTGAACTAGATATGGCCCGTGTGTGTAGGAAGCACAGCTCTTTTGTTCTGAGCAAGCACACTGTTCTGGCCCTATAGGAAACACAGTAGAGTACAATAGTGCTCTTTTCTCAAAAGCAGAGTGTGTTTCTTGTAAGGCGAGCTAGTGTTTATTTCCCAGTCCTAAATGGAGTTTCATCACATGAAGTTTTTGGTCCTACGATCAAGAGTTTTTTTCTGGTAAGGAGAGTCTCTGTTGCGCTCCCATTGCCATACACAGTGCAAATAGCACTCGCGTCTGTTCCCAGCAACTACACTGTATTGGACTGAAGAGGAACTACTATTCTTGTCAGTTTCCTAGGCAGAGTTGAACGAGATATGGCCCGTGTGTGTAGGAAGCACAGCTCTTTTGTTCTGAGCAAGCTCACTGTTCGGACCCCATAGGAAACACAGTAAAGTAGAAGAGTGCTCTTTTCTTAAAAACAGAGTGTGTTTCTTGTAAGGCGAGCTAGCGTTTGTTTCCCAGTCCTAAGTGGAGTTGAATCCCATGCAGTTTCTGGTCCTACGAGCAAGAGTTGTTTTCTTGTAAGAAGAGTCACTATTGTGCTCCCATTGTCTTACACAGAGCAAATAGCAGTGGCGTCTGTTCCCAGCATGTACAGTGTATTGGACTGAAGAGGATCTACTGTTCTTGTCAGTTTCCTAAGCAGAATTGAACTAGATATGGCCGTGTGTGTAGGAAGCACAGTTCTTTTGTTCTGAGCAAGCTCACTGTTTTGGAACTATTGGAAACACAGTAGAGTAGAAGAGTGATCTTTTGTCAAAAGCAGAGTTTGTTTCTTGTAAGGCGAGCTAGCGTTTGGTTCTCAGTCCTAAATGGAGTTGAATCACATGCAGTTTCTGGTCCTACGTGCAAGAGTTGTTTTCTGGTAAGAAGAGTCACTATTGTGCTTCCATTGTCATACACAGGGCAAATAGCACTGGCTTCTGTTCCCAGCATGTACAGTGTATTGGACTGAAGAGGAGCTACTGTTCTTGTCAGTATCCTATGTAGAATTGAACTAGATATGGCTCGTGTGTGTAGGAAGCACAGTTCTTTTGTTCTGAGCAATCTCAATGTTCTGGCCCTATGGGAAACACAGTAGAGTAGAAGAGTGATCTTTTCTCAAAAGCAGAGTGTGTTTCTTGTAAGGCAAGCTAGCATTTGTTTTCCTGTCCTAAATGGAGTTTAATCACATGCAGTTTCTGGTCCTACGAGCAAGAGTTGTTTTCTGGTAAGGAAAGTCACTATTGCGCTGCATTGCCATACAGAGTGCAAATAGCACTCCCGTCTGTTCCTAGCAAGTACAGTATACTGGACTGAAGAGGAGCTACTGTTCTTGTCAGTTTTCTAAGCAGAATTGAACTAGATATGGCCCGTGTGTGTAGGAAGCACAGTTCTTTTGTTCTGAGCAAGCTCACTGTTCGGACCCCATAGAAAACACAGTAGAGTAGAAGAGTGCCCTTTTCTCAAAAGCAGAGTGTGTTTCTTGTAAGGCAAGCTGGTGTTTGTTGGCCAGTCCTACATAGAGTTGAATCCCATGCAGTTTCTGGTCCTACGAGCAAGAGTTGTTTTCTGGTAAGCAGAGTCACTATTGCGCTCCCTTTGTCATACACAGGGAAAATAGCACTGGCGTCTGTTCCCAGCATGTACAGTGTATTGGACTGAAGAGGATCTACTATTCTTGTCAGTTTCCTAAGCAGAATTGATCTAGATATGGCCCGTGTGTGTAGGAATCACAGTTCTTTTGTTCTGAGAATGCTCACTGCTCTGGCCCTATAGGAAAAACATTAGAGTAGAAGAGTGCTCTTTTCTCAAAAGCAGAGTGTGTTTCTTTTAAGGCGAGCTAGCGTTTGTTTTCCAGTCCTAAATGGAGTTGAGTCACATGCAGGTTTTGTTCCTACGTGCAAGAGTTGTTTTCTGGTAAGAAAAGTCACTATTGCCTCCCATTGCTATACACATAGCAAATAGCACTCGCGTCTGTTCCCAGTAAGTACAGTGTATTGGATTGAAGAGGATCTACTGTTCTTGTCAGTTTCCAAAGCACAATTGAACCAGATATGGCCGTGTGTGTAGGTAGCACAGTTCTTTTGTTCTGAGCAAGCTCACTGTTCTGGCCCTATAGGAAACACAGTAGATTAGAAGAGTGATCTTTTCTCAAAAGCAGAGTGTGTTTCTTGTAAGGTGAGCTAGCGCTTTTATCCAGGTCCTAAATGGAGTTGAGTCACATGCAGTTTCTGTTCCTACGAGCAAGAGTTTTTTCAGGTAGGAAGAGTCACTATTGTGCTCCCATTGCCATACACAGTGCAAATAGCACTCGCGTCTGTTCCCAGTAAGTACAGTGTATTGGACTTAAGAGGAGCTACTGTTCTTGTCAGTTTCCTAAGCAGAATTGAACTAGATATGGCCGTGTGTGTAGGAAGCACAGTTGTTTTGTTCTGAGCAAGCTCACTGTTCTGGCCCTATAGGAAACACAGTAGAGTATAAGAGTGATCTTTTCTCAAAAGCAGAGTGTGTTTCTTGTAAGGCAAGCTAGCGTTTGTTTCCCAGTCCTAAATGGAGTTGAATCACATGCAGTTTTTGGTCCTACGAGCAAGAGTTGCTTTCTGGTAAGGAAAGTCACTATTGTGCTCCCATTGCCATACACAGTGCAAATAGCACTCACGTGTGTTCCCAGCAAGTACAGTGTATTGGACTGAAGAGCAGCTACTGTTCTTGTCAGTTTCCTAAGCAGAGTTGATCTATGTATGGGCCGTGTGTGTAGGAAGCACAGTTCTTTTGTTCTGAGCACGCTCACTGTTCAGACCCCATAGGAAACACAGTAGAGTAGAAGAGTGCCCTTTTCTCAAAAGCAGAGTGTGTTTCTTGTAAGGCGAGCTAGCGTTTGTTTCACAGTCCTAAATGGAGTTGAATCACATGCAGTTTCTGGTCCTATGAGCAAGATTTTTTTCAGGTAAGAAGAGTCACTATTGTGCTCCCATTGTCATACACAGGGCAAATAGCACTGACGTCTGTTTTCAGCATGTAAAGTGTATTGGACTGAAGAGGATCTACTGTTCTTGTCAGTTTCCTAAGCAGAATTGAACTAGATATGGCCGTGTGTAGGAAGCACAGTTCTTTTGTTCGGAGCAAGCTCATGTTCGGACCCCATAGGAAACACAGTATAGTAGAATAGTGCTCTTTTCTCAAAAGCAGAGAGTGTTTCTTGTAAGGTGAGCTAGCATTTGTTTCCCAGTCCTAAATGGAGTTGAATCCCATGCAGTTTCTGGTCCTTCGAGCAAGAGTTGTTTTCTGGTAAGAAGAGTCACTATTGCGATCCCATTGCCATACACAGGGCAAATAGCGCTGGCATCTTTTCCCAGCATGTACAATGTATTGGACTGAAGAAGATCTACTGTTCTTGTCAGTTTCCTAAGGAGAGTTGAACTAGATATGGCCCGTGTGTGTAGTAAGCACAGTTCTTTTGTTCTGAGAATGCTCACTGTTCTGGCCCTATAGGAAACACAGTAGAGTAGAAGAGTGCCCTTTTCTCAAAAGCAGAGTGTGTTTCTTGTAAGGCAAGCTAGCGTTTTTTTCCCAGTCTTAAATGGAGTTGAATCACATGCAGTTTTTGGTCCTACGAAGAAGAGTTTTTTTCTGGTAAGGAAAGTCACTATTGCGCTCCCATTGCCATACACAGTGCAAATATCACTCGTATCTGTTCCAAGCAAGTACAGTGTATAGGACTGAAGAGGATCTACTATTCTTGTCAGTTTCCTAAGCAGAGTTGATCTATATATGGCCCGTGTGTGTAGGAAGCACAGTGCTTTTGTTCTGAGCAAGCTCACTGTTCGGACCCCATAGGAAACACAGTAGAGTAGAAGAGTGCCCTTTTCTCAAAAGCAGAGTGTGTTTCTTTTAAGGCGAGCAAGTGTTTGTTTCCCAGTCCTAAGTGGAGTTGAATCCCATGAGGTTTCTGGTCCTATGAGCAAGAGTTGTTTTCTGGTAAGAAGAGTCACTATTGCGCTCCCATTGTCATACACAGGGCAAATAGCACTGGCGTCTGTTCCCAGCATGTACAGTGTATTGGACTGAAGAGGATCTAATGTTCTTGTCAGTTTCCTGAGGAGAGTTGAACTAGATATGGCCCGTGTGTGTAGGAAGCACAGTTCTTTTGTTCTGAGAATGCTCACTGTTCTGGCCCTATAGGAAACACAGTAGAGTAGAAGAGTGCTCTTTTCTCAAAAGCAGAGTGTGTTTATTGTAAGGCGAACTACCGTTTGTTTCCCAGTCCTAAATGGAGTTGAATCGCATGCAGTTTTTGGTCCTACGGGCAAGAGTTGTCTTCTCGTAAGGAAAGTCAATATTGTGCTCCCATTGCCATACACAGTGCAAATAGCACTCGCGTCTGTTCCCAGTAAGTACAGTGTATTGGACTAAAGAGGAGCTACTGTTCTTGTCAGTTTCCTAAGCAGAATTGAACTAGATATGGCCGTGTGTGTAGGAAGCACAGTTGTTTTGTTCTTAGCAAGCTCACTGTTCTGGCCCTATAGGAAAGACAGTAGAGTAGAAGAGTGATCTTTTCTCAAAAGCAGAGTGTGTTTCTTGTAAGGCGAGCTAGCGTTTGATTCCCAGTCCTAAATGGAGTTGAATCCCATGCAGTTTTTGGTCCTATGAGCAAGAGTTGTTTTCTGGTAAGGAAAGTCACTATTGCGCTCCCATTGTCATACACAGTGCAAATAGCACTGGCCTCTGTTCCCAGCAAGTACAGTGTATTGGTCTGAAGAGGATCTACTGTTCTTGTCAGTTTCCTAAACAGAGTTGAACTAGGTATGACCCGTGTGTGTCGGAAGCACAGTTCTTTTCTTCTGAGCAAGCTCACTGGTCGGACCCCTTAGGAAACACAGTAGAGTAGAAGAGTGCACTTTTCTCAAAAGCACAGTGTGTTTCTTGTAAGGCGAGCTAGCGTTTGATTCCCAGTCCTAAATGGAGTTGAATCACATGCAGTTTCTAGTCCTAGGAGCAAGAGTTTTTTCTGGTAAGAAGAGTCACTATTGCGCTCTCATTGTCATACACAGGGCAAACAGCACTGGCGTCTGTTCCCAGCATGTACAGTGTATTGGATTGAAGAGGATCTACTGTTCTTGTCAGTTTCCTCAGCAGAATTGATCTAGATATGGCCCATGTGTGTAGGAAGCACAGTTCTTTTGTTCTGAGCAAGCTCACAGTTCTGGCACTATAGGAAACACAGTAGAGTAGAAGAGTGCCCTTTTCTCAAAAGCAGAGTGTGTTTCTTGTAAGGCGAGCTAGTGTTTGTTTCCCAGTCCTACATGGCGTTGAATCCCATGCAGTTTCTGGTCCTACGTGCAAGAGTTGTTTTCTGGTAAGAAGAGTCACTATTGAGCTCCCATTGTCATACACAGGGCAAATAGCACTGGCGTCTGTTCCCAGCATGTACACTGTATTGGACTGAAAAGAATCTACTATTCTTGTCAGTTTCCTAAGCAGAATTGATCTAGATATGGCCGTGTGTGTAGGAAGCACAGTTCTTTTGTTCTGAGAATGCTCACTGTTCTGGCCCTATAGGAAACACATTAGAGTAGAAGAGTGCTCTTTTCTCAAAAGCAGAGTGTGTTTCTTGTAAGGCGAGCTAGCGTTTGTTTCCCAGTCCTAAATGGAGTTGAGTCACATGCAGTTTTTGGTCCTACGAGCAAGAGTTGTTTTCTGGTAAGGAACGTCACTATTGTGCTCCCATTGCCATACACAGTGCAAATAGCACTCGTGTCTCTTCCCAGTAAGTACAGTGTATTGGACTGAAGAGGAGCTACTGTTCTTGTCAGTTTCCTAAGCAGAGTTGAGCTAGATATGGCCAGTGTGTGTAGGAAGCACAGTTCTTTGGTTCTGAGCAAGCTCATGAACGGACAACATAGGAAACACAGTAGAGTAGAAGAGTGCTCTTTTCTCAAAAGCAGAGTGTGTTTCTTGTAAGGCGTGCTAGCATTTGTTTCGCAGTCCTAAATGGAGTTGAATCACATGCAGTTTCTGGTCCTTCGAGCAAGAGTTGTTTTCTGGTAAGAAGAGTCACTATTGTGCTCCCATTGCCATACACAGTGCAAATAGCACTCGTGTCTGTTCCCAGCAAATACAGTGTATTGGACTGAAGAGGAGCTACTGTTCTTGACAGTTTTCTAAGCAGAGTTGAACTAGATATGGCCCGTGTGTGTAGGAAGCACAGTTCTTTTGCCCGTGTGTGTAGGAAGCACAGTTCTTTTGATCTGAGCAAGCACACTGTTCGGACCCCATATGAAACACAGTAGAGTAAAAGAGTGCTCTTTTTTCAAAAGCAAATTGTGATTCTTGTAAGGCGAGCTAGTGTTTGTTTTCCAGTCAGAAATGGAGTTGAATCCCATGTAGTTTCTGGTCCTAAGAACAAGAGTTGTTTTCTGGTAATAAGAGTCACTATTGCGCTCCCATTGCCATACACTGTGCAAATAGCACTCTCGTCTGTTTTCAGCAAGTACAGTGTATTGGACTGAAGAGGAGATACTGTTCTTGTCAGTTTCCTAAGCAGAGTTGAACTAGATATGGCCCGTGTGTGTAGGAAACAGAGTTCTTTTGTTTGAGCAAATTCACTGTTCTGGCCCTATAAGAAACTCAGTAGAGTAGAAGAGTGCTCTTTTCTCAAAAGCAGAGTGTGTTTCTTGTAAGGCTAGCTAGCGTTTGTTTCCCAGTCCTAAATAGAGTTGAATCCCATGCAGTTTCTGTTCCTATGAGCAAGAGTTGTTTTGGGGTAAGGAAAGTCACTATTGCACTCCCATTGCCATACACAGTGCAAATAGCACTCGCGTCTGTTCCCAGCAAATACAGTGTATTGGATTGAAAAGGAGCTACTGTTCCTGTCAGTTTCCTAAGCAGAATTTAACTAGATATGGCCTTGTGTGTAGGAAGCACAGTACTTTTTTTCTGAGCAAGCTCACTGTTCGGACCCCATAGGAAACACAGTAGAGTAGAAGAGTGCTCTTTACTCAAAAGAAGAGTGTGTTTGTCGTAAGGCGAGCTAGCGTTTGTTTCCCAGTCCTAAATGAAGTTGAATCACATGCAGTTTCTGGTCCTATGAGTAAGAGTTGTTTTCTGGTAAGGAGTATCAGTATTGCGCTCCCATTTCCATACACAGTGTAAATAGCACTTGCGTCTGTTCCTAGCAAGTACAGTGTATTGGACTGAAGAATAGCTACTGTTCTTGTCAGTTCCCTAAGCAGAATTGATCTAGATATGGCCCGTGTGTGTAGGAAGCACAGTTCTTTTGTTCTGAGCAAGCTCACTTTTCGTACAACATGGGAAACACAGTAGAGTAGAAGAGTGCCCTTTTCTCAAAAACAGAGTGTGTTTCTTGTAAGGCGAGCTAGCGTTTGTTTCCCAGTCTTAAATGGAGTTGAATCACATGCAGTTTCTGGTCCTACAAGCAAGAGCTGTTTTCTGGTAAGAAGAGTCACTTTTGTGCTCCCATTGTCATACACAGGGCAAATAGCACTGGCGTCTGTTCCCAGCATGTACAGTGTATTGGACTGAAGAGGATCTCATGTTCTTCTCAGTTTCCTAAGCAGAGTTGAACTAGATATGGCCCGTGTGTGTAGGAAGCACAGCTCTTTTGTTCTGAGCAAGCTCACTGTTCTGGCCCTATAGGAAACACAGTAGAGTACAAGAGAGCTCTTTTCTCAAAAGCAGAGTGTGTTTCTTGTAAGGCGAGCTAGTGTTTGTTTCCGAGTCCTAAATGGAGTTTCATCACATGAAGTTTTTGGTCCTACGAGCAAGAGTTTTTTTCTGGTAAGGAAAGTCACTGTTGTGCTCCCATTGCCATACACAGTGCAAATAGCACTTGTGTCTGTTCCCAGCAAGTACAGTGTATTGGACTGAAGAGGAACTACTGTTCTTGTCAGTTTCCTAGGCAGAGTTGAACAAGATATCGCCCGTGTGTGTGGGAAGCACAGCTCTTTTGTTCTGAGCAAGCTCATTGTTCGGACCCCATAGGAAACACAGTAAAGTAGAAGAGTGCTCTTTTCTTAAAAACAGAGTGTGTTTCTTCTAAGGCGAGCTAGCGTTTGTTTCCCAGTCCTAAGTGGAGTTGAATAACATGCAGTTTCTGGTCCTAGGAGCAAGAGTTGTTTTCTGGTAAGAAGAGTCACTATTGCCCTCCATTGCCATACACAGTGCAAATAGCACCTGCGTCTGTTCCCAGCAAGAACAGTGAAATGGACTGAAGAGGAGCTACTGTTCTTCTCAGTTACCTAAAAAGAGTTGAACTAGATATGACCCGTGTGTGTAGGAAGCACAGCTCTTTTGTTCTGAGCAAGCTCACTGTTCGGACTCCATAGGAAACACAGTGGAGTAGAAGAGTGCTCTTTTCTCAAAAGCAGAGTATGTTTCTTGTAAGGCGAGCTAGCGTTTGTTTCCCAGTCCTAAGTGGAGTTGAATCACATGCAGTTTCTGGTCCTACAAGCAAGAGCTGTTTTCTGGTAAGAAGAGTCACTTTTGCGCTCCCATTGTCATACACAGGTCAAATAGCACTGGCGTCTGTTCCCAGCATGTACAGTGTACTGGACTGAAGAGCATCTCATGTTCTTCTCAGTTTCCTAAGCAGAGTTGAACTAGATATGGCCCCTGTGTGTAGGAAGCACAGCTCTTTTGTTCTGAGCAAGCTCAGTGTTCTGGCCCTATAGGAAACACAGTAGAGTACAAGAGGGCTCTTTTCTCAAAAGCAGAGTGTGTTTCTTGTAAGGCGAGCTAGCGTTTGTTTCCCAGTCCTAAATGGAGTTTCATCACATGAAGTTTTTGGTCCTACGAGCAAGAGTTGTTTTCTGGTAAGGAAAGTCACTGTTGCGCTCCCTTTGCCATACACAGTGCAAATAGCACTTGCGTCTGTTCCCAGCAAGTACAGTGTATTGGACTGAAGAAGAACTACTGTTCTTGTCAGTTTCCTAAGCAGAGTTGAACGAGATATGGCCCGTGTGTAGGAAGCACAGCTCTTTTGTTCTGAGCAACTCACTGTTCGGACGCCATAGGAAACACAGTGGAGTAGAAGAATACTCTTTTCTCAAAAGCAGAGTGTGTTTCTTGTAAGGCGAGCTAGCGTTTGTTTCCCAATCCTAAGTGGAGTTGAATCCCATGCAGTTTCTGGTCCTACGAGCAAGAGTTGTTTTCTGGTAAGAAGAGTCACTATTGTGCTCCCATTGTCTTACACAGAGCAAATAGCAGTGGCGTCTGTTCCCCGCAAGAACAGTGAATTGGACTGAAGAGGAGCTACTGTTCTTCTCAGTTTCCTAAAAAGAGTTGAACTAAATATGACCCTTGTGTGTAGGAAGCACAGCTCTTTTGTTCTGAGCAAGCTCACTTTTCGGACTCCATAGGAAACACAGTGAAGTAGAAGAGTGCTCTTTTCTCAAAAGCAGAGTATATTTCTTGTAAGGCAAGCTAGCGTTTGTTTCCCAGTCCTAAGTGGAGTTGAATCACATGCAGTTTCTGGTCCTACAAGCAAGAGCTGTTTTCTGGTAAGAAGAGTCACTTTTGCGCTCCCATTGTCATACACAGGGCAAATAGCACTGGCGTGTTTTCCCAGCATGTACAGTGTATTGGACTGAAGAGGATCTAATGATCTTGTCAGTTTCCTAAGCAGAGTTGAACTAGATATGGCCCGTGTGTGTAGGAAGCACAGCTCTTTTGTTCTCAGCAAGCTCACTGTTCTGGGCCTATTGGAAACACAGTACAGTACAAGAGTGCTCTTTTCTCAAAAGCAGAGTGTGTTTCTTGTAAGGCGAAGTAGCGTTTGTTTCCAAGTCGAAAATGGAGTTTCATCACATGAAGTTTTTGGTCCTATGATCAAGACTTGTTTTCTGGTAAGGAAAGTCACTGTTGCGCTCCCATTGCCGTACACAGTACAAATAGCACTCGCGTCTGTTCCCAGCAAGTACAGTTTATTAGACTGAAGAGGATCTACTGTTCTTGTCAGTTTCCTAAGCAGAGTTGAACTAGATATGGCCCGTGTGTGTAGGAAGCACAGTTCTTTTGTTCTGAGCAAGCTTCCTGTTCTGGCCCTGTAGGAAACACCGTAGAGTAGAAGAGTGTTATTTTCTCAAAAGCAGAGTCTTTTTCTTGTTTTGTGAGCTAGCCTTTGTTTCCCAGTCCTACATGGAGTTGATTCACATGCAGTTTCTTGTCCTATGAGCAAGAGTTGTTTTGTGGTAAGAGGAGTCACTATTGAGCTCCCATTGCCATACACAGTGCAAATAGCACTCCTGTAGGTTCCCAGCAAGTACAGTGTATTGGACTGAAGAGGAGCTCCTGTTCTGGTCAGTTTCATAACCAGAGTTAAACGAGATATGGCCCATGTGTGTAGAAAGCACAGTTCTTTTGTTCTGAGAAACCTCACTGTTCGGACCCCATCTGAAACACAGTAGAGTAGAAGGGTGCTCTTTTCTCAAAAGCAGAGTGTGTTTCTTGTAAGGCGAGCTAGCATTTGTTTCCCAGTCCTAAGCGGAGTTGAATCACATGCAGTTTCTGGTCCTAGGAGCAAGAGTTGTTTTCTGGTAAGAAGAGTCACTATTGTGCTCCCATTGACATACAGAGGGCAAATAGCATTGGGCATCTGTTCCCAGCATGTACAGTGTATTGGACTGAAGAGGATCTACTGTTCTTGTCAGTTTCGTTAGCAGAGTTGAACTAGATGTGGCCCGTGTGTGTAGGAAACACAGTTCTTTTGTTCTGAGCAAGCTCACTGTTCAGACCCCATAGGAAACACAGTAAAGTAGAAGAGTGCTCTTTTCTCAAAAGCAGAGTATGTTTCTTGTAAGGCAAGCTAGCGTTTGTTTCCCAGTCCTAAGTGGAGTTGAATCACATGCAGTTTCTGGTCCTACAAGCAAGAGCTGTTTTCTGGTAAGAAGAGTCACTTTTGTGCTCCCATTGTCATACACAGGGCAAATAGCACTGGCGTGTTTTCCCAGCATGTACAGTGTATTGGACTGAAGAGGATCTAATGTTCTTCTCAGTTTCCTAAGCAGAGTTGAACTAGATATGGCCCGTGTGTGTAGGAAGCACAGCTCTTTTGTTCTGAGCAAGCTCACTGTTCTGGACCTATAGGAAACACAGTAAAGTACAAGACTGCTCTTTTCTCAAAAGCAGAGTGTGTTTCTTGTAAGGCGAGCTAGCGTTTGTTTCCCAGTCTTAAATGGAGTTTCATCACATGAAGTTTTTGGTCTTATGAGCAAGAGTAGTTTTCTGGTAAGGAAAGTCACTGTTGCACTCCCATTGCCATACACAGTGCAAATAGCACTCCATCTGTTCCCAGCAAGTACAGTGTATTGGACTGAAGAGGAACTACTGTTCATGTCAGTTTCCTAAGCAGAGTTGAACGAGATATGGCCCGTGTGTAGGAAGCACAGCTCTTTTGTTCTGAGGCAGCTCACTGTTCGGACGCCATAGGAAACACAATAAAGTAGAAGAGTGCTCTATTCTCAAAAGCAGAATGTGTTTCTTGTAAGGCGAGCTAGCGTTTGTTTCCCAGTCCTAAGTGGAGTTGAATAACATGCAGTTTCTGGTCCTACGAGCAAGAGTTGTTTTCTGGTAAGAAGAGTCACTATTGCCCTCCATTGCCATACACAGTGCAAATAGCACTTGCGTCTGTTCCCAGCAAGAACAGTGAATTGGACTGAAGAGGAGCTACAGTTCTTCTCAGTTTCCTAAAAAGAGTTGAACTAGATATGACCCGTGTGTGTAGGAATCACAGCTCTTTTGTTCTGAGCAAGCTCACTGTTCGGACTCCATAGGAAACACAGTGGAGTAGAAGAGTGCTCTTTTCTCAAAAGCAGAGTATGTTTCTTGTAAGGCGAGCTAGCGTTTGTTTCCCATTCCTAAGTGGAGTTGAATCACATGCAATTTCTGGTCCTACAAGCAAGAGCTGTTTTCTGGTAAGAAGAGTCACCTTTGCGCTCCCATTGTCATAAACAGGGCAAATAGCACTGGCGTCTGTTCCCAGCATGTACAGTGTATTGGACTGAAGAGCATCTCATGTTCTTCTCAGTTTCCTAAGCAGAGTTGAACTAGATATGGCCCGTGTGTGTAGGAAGCACAGCTCTTTTGTTCTGAGCAAGCTCACTGTTCTGGCCCTATAGGAAACACAGTAGAGTATAAGAGTGCTCTTTTCTCAAAAGTAGAGTGTGTTTCTTGTAAGGCGAGCTAGCGAGTGTTTCCCAGTCCTAAATGGAGTTGAATCACATGAAGTTTTTGGTCCTACGAGTAAGAGTTGTTTTCCGGTAAGGAAAGTCACTGTTGCCCTCCCATTGCCATACACAGTGCAAATAGCACTCGAGTCTGTTCCCAGCAAGTACAGTGTATTGGACTGAAGAGGAACTACTGTTCTCGTCAGTTTCCTAAGCAGAGTTGAACGAGATTTTGCCCGTGTGTAGGAAGCACAGCTCTTTTGTTCTGACCAAGGTCACTGTTAGGACGCCATAGGAAACACAGTAAACTAGAAGAGTGCTCTTTCTCAAAAGCAGAGTGTGTTTCTTGTAAGGCGAGCTAGCGTTTGTTTCCCAGTCCTAAATGGAGTTTCATCACATGAAGTTTTTGGTCCTACGAGCAAAAGTTTTTTTCTGGTAAGGAAAGTCACTGTTTCGCTCCCATTGCCATACACAGTGCAAATAGCACTCGCGTCTGTTCCCAGCAAGTACACTGTATTGGACTGAAGAGGAACTACTGTTCTTGTCAGTTTCCTAGGCAGAGTTGAACGAGATATGGCCCGTGTGTGTAGGAAGCACAGCTCTTTTGTTCTGAGCAAGCTCACTGTTCAGACGCCATAGGAAACACAGTAAAGTAGAAGAGTGCTCTTTTCTCAAAAGCAGAGTGTGTTTCTTGTAAGGCGAGCTAGCGTTTGTTTCCCAGTCCTATGTGGTGTTGAATCCCATGCAGTTTCTGGTCCTACGAGCAAGAGTTGTTTTCTGGTAAGAAGAGTCACTATTGTGCTCCCATTGTCTTACACAGAGCAAATAGCAGTGGCGTCTGTTCCCTGCATGTACAGTGTATTGGACTGAAGAGGATCTACTGTTCTTGTCAGTTTCCTAAGCAGAGTTGAACTAGATATGGCCTGTGTGTGTAGGAAGCACAGTTCTTTTGTTCTGAGCAAGCTCACTGTTCTGGCCCTATAGGAAACACAGTAGAGTAGAAGAGTGCTCTTTTCTCAAAAGCAGAGTGTTTTTCTTGTAAGGTGAGCTAGCCTTTGTTTCCCAGTCCTAAATGGAGTTGATTCACATGCAGTTTCTTGTCCTATGAGCAAGGGTTGTTTTGTGGTAAAAGTGTCACTATTGAGCTCCCATTGCCATACACAGTGCAAATAGCACTCGTGTAGGTTCCCAGCAAGTACAGAGTATTGGACTGAAGAGGAGCTACTGTTCTGGTCAGTTTCCTAACCAGAGTTAAACGAGATAAGGCCCATGTGTGTAGAAAGCACAGTTCTTTTGTTCTGAGAAACCTCACTGTTCAGACCCCATCTGAAACACAGTAGAGTAGAAGGGTGCTCTTTTCTCAAAAGCAGAGTGTGTTTCTTGTAAGGCGAGCTAGCATTTGTTTCCCAGTCCTAAGCAGAGTTGAATCACATGCAGTTTCTGGTCCTAGGAGCAAGAGTTGTTTTCTGGTAAGAAGAGTCACTATTGTGCTCCCATTGACATACACAGGGCAAATAGCACTGGGCATCTGTTCCCAGCATGTGCAGTGTATTGGACTGAAGAGGATCTACGGTTCTTGTCAGTTTCATAAGCAGAGTTGAACTAGATGTGGCCAGTGTGTGTAGGAAGCACAGTTCTTTTGTTCTGAGCAAGCTCACTGTTCGGACCCCATAGGAAACACAGTAAAGTAGAAGAGTGCTCTTTTCTCAAAAGCAGAGTATGTTTCTTGTAAGGCGAGCTAGCGTTGGTTTCCCAGTCCTAAATGGAGTTGAATCACATGCAGTTTTTGGTCCTATGAGCAAGAGTTTTTTTCTGGTAGAAGAGTCACTATTGCGCTCCCATTGCCATACACAGTGCAAATAGAACTCGCGTCTGTTCCCAGCAAGTACAGTGTATTGGAATGAAGAGGAGCTACTGTTATTGTCAGTTTCCTAAGCAGAGTTGAACTAGATATGGCCCGTGTGTATAGGAAGCACAACTCTTTTGTTCTGAGCAAGCTCACTGTTCGGACCCCATAGGAAACACAGTGGAGTAGACGAGTTCTCTTTTCTCAAAAGCAGAGTACGTTTCTTGTAAGGCGAGATAGCGTTTGTTTCCCAGTCTTAAATGGAGTTGAATCACATGCAGTTTCTGGTCCTACAAGCAAGAGCTGTTTTCTGGTAAGAAGAGTCACTTTTGCGCTCCCATTGTCATACACAGGGCAAATAGCACTGGCGTCTGTTCCCAGCATGTACAGTGTATTGGACTGAAGAGGATCTCATGTTCTTCTCAGTTTCCTAAGCAGAGTTGAACTAGATATGGCCCGTGTGTGTAGGAAGCACAGCTCTTTTGTTCTGAGCAAGCACACTGTTCTGGCCCTATAGGAAACACAGTAGAGTACAAGAGTGCTCTTTTCTCAAAAGCAGAGTGTGTTTCTTGTAAGGCGAGCTAGTGTTTATTTCCCAGTCCTAAATGGAGTTTCATCACATGAAGTTTTTGGTCCTACGATCAAGAGTTTTTTTCTGGTAAGGAGAGTCTCTGTTGCGCTCCCATTGCCATACACAGTGCAAATAGCACTCGCGTCTGTTCCCAGCAAGTACACTGTATTGGACTGAAGAGGAACTACTATTCTTGTCAGTTTCCTAGGCAGAGTTGAACGAGATATGGCCCGTGTGTGTGGGAAGCACAGCTCTTTTGTTCTGAGCAAGCTCATTGTTCGGACGCCATAGGAAACACAGTAAAGTAGAAGAGTGCTCTTTTCTTAAAAGCAGAGTGTGTTTCTTCTAAGGCGAGCTAGCGTTTGTTTCCCAGTCCTAAGTGGAGTTGAATAACATGCAGTTTCTGGTCCTAGGAGCAAGAGTTGTTTTCTGGTAAGAAGAGTCACTATTGCCCTCCATTGCCATACACAGTGCAAATAGCACTCGCGTCTGTTCCCCGCAAGAACAGTGAATTGGACTGAAGAGGAGCTACTGTTCTTCTCAGTTTCCTAAAAAGAGTTGAACTAGATATGACCCATGTGTGTAGGAAACACAGCTCTTTTGTTCTGAGCAAGCTCACGGTTCGGACTCCATAGGAAACACAGTGAAGTAGAAGAGTGCTCTTTTCTCAAAAGCAGAGTATGTTTCTTATAAGGCGAGCTAGCGTTTGTTTCCCAGTCCTAAGTGGAGTTGAATCACATGCAGTTTCTGGTCCTACAAGCAAGAGCTGTTTTCTGGTAAGAAGAGTCACTTTTGCGCTCCTATTGTCATACACAGGACAAATAGCACTGGCGTCTGTTCCCAGCATGTACAGTGTATTGGACTGAAGAGGATCTACTGTTCTTGTCAGTTTCCTAAGCAGAGTTGAACTAGATATGGCCCGTGTGTGTAGGAAGTACAGCTCTTTTGTTCTGAGCAAGCTCACTATTCTGTCCCTATAGGAAACACAGTAGAGTACAAGAGTGCTCTTTTCTCAAAAGCAGAGTGTGTTTCTTGTAAGGCGAGCTAGCGTTTGTTTCCCAGTCCAAAATGGAGTTTCATCACATGAAGTTTTTGGTCCTATGATCAAGACTTGTTTTCTGGTAAGGAAAGTCACTGTTGCGCTCCCATTGCCATACACAGTGCAAATAGCACTTGCGTCTGTTCCCAGCATGTACAGTGTATTGGACTGAAGAGGAACTACTGTTCTTGTCAGTTTCCTAAGCAGAGTTGAACAAGATATGGCCCGTGTGTGTAGGAAGCACAGCTCTTTTGTTCTGAGGCAGCTCACTGTTCGGACGCCATAGGAAACACAGTGGAGTAGAAGAATGCTCTTTTCTCAAAAGCAGAGTGTGTTTCGTGTAAGGCGAGCTAGCGTTTGTTTCCCAGTCCTAAGTGGAGTTGAATAACATGCAGTTTCTGGTCCTAGGAGCAAGAGTTTTTTTCTGGTAAGAAGAGTCACTATTGCCCTCCATTGCCATACACAGTGCAAAGAGCACCTGCGTCTGTTCCCAGCAAGAACAGTGAAATGGACTGAAGAGGAGCTACTGTTCTTCTCAGTTACCTAAAAAGAGTTGAACTAGATATGACCCGTGTGTGTAGGAAGCACAGCTCTTTTGTTCTGAGCAAGCTCACTGTTCGGACTCCATAGGAAATACAGTGGAGTAGAAGAGTGCTCTTTTCTCAAAAGCAGTGTATGTTTCTTGTAAGGCGAGCTAGCGTTTGTTTCCCAGTCCTAAGTGGAGTTGAATCACATGCAGTTTCTGGTCCTACAAGGAAGAGCTGTTTTCTGGTAAGAAGAGTCACTTTTGCGCTCCCATTGTCATACACAGGTCAAATAGCACTGGCGTCTGTTCCCAGCATGTACAGTGTACTGGACTGAAGAGCATCTCATGTTCTTCTCAGTTTCCTAAGCAGAGTTGAACTAGATATGGCCCCTGTGTGTAGGAAGCACAGCTCTTTTGTTCTGAGCAAGCTCAGTGTTCTGGCCCCATAGGAAACACAGTAGAGTACAAGAGTTCTCTTTTCTCAAAAGCAGAGTGTGTTTCTTGTAAGGCGAGCTAGCGTTTGTTTCCCAGTCCTAAATGGAGTTTCATCACATGAAGTTTTTGGTCCTACGAGCAAGAGTTGTTTTCTGGTAAGGAAAGTCACTGTTGCGCTCCCATTGCCATACACAGTGCAAATAGCACTTGCGTCTGTTCCCAGCAAGTACAGTGTATTGGACTGAAGAAGAACTACTGTTCTTGTCAGTTTCCTAAGCAGAGTTGAACGAGATATGGCCCGTGTGTAGGAAGCACAGCTCTTTTGTTCTGAGCAACTCACTGTTCGGACGCCATAGGAAACACAGTGGAGTAGAAGAATGCTCTTTTCTCAAAAGCAGAGTGTGTTTCTTGTAAGGCGAGCTAGCGTTTGTTTCCCAATCCTAAGTGGAGTTGAATCCCATGCAGTTTCTGGTCCTACGAGCAAGAGTTGTTTTCTGGTAAGAAGAGTCACTATTGCGCTCCCATTGTCTTACACAGAGCAAATAGCAGTGGCGTCTGTTCCCAGCATGTACAGTGTATTGGACTGAAGAGGATCTACTGTTCTTGTCAGTTTCCTAAGCAGAATTGAACTAGATATGGCCGTGTGTGTAGGAAGCACAGTTCTTTTGTTCTGAGCAAGCTCACTGTTTTGGCACTATTGGAAACACAGTAGAGTAGAAGAGTGATCTTTTCTCAAAAGCAGAGTTTGTTTCTTGTAAGGCAAGCTAGCGTTTGGTTCTCAGTCCTAAATGGAGTTGAATCACATGCAGTTTCTGGTCCTACGTGCAAGAGTTGTTTTCTGGTAAGAAGAGTCACTATTGTGCTTCCATTGTCATACACAGGGCAAATAGCACTGGCTTCTGTTCCCAGCATGTACAGTGTATTGGACTGAAGAGGAGCTACTGTTCTTCTCAGTGTCCTATGTAGAATTGAACTAGATATGGCCCGTGTGTGTAGGAAGCACAGTTCTTTTGTTCTGAGCAAGCTCAATGTTCTGGCCCTATGCGAAACACAGTAGAGTAGAAGAGTGATCTTTTCTCAAAAGCGGAGTGTGTTTCTTGTAAGGCGAGCTAGCATTTGTTTCCCAGTCCTAAATGGAGTTTAATCACATGCAGTTTCTGGTCCTACGAGCAAGAGTTGTTTTCTGGTAAGGAAAGTCACTATTGCGCTGCATTGCCATACAGAGTGCAAATAGCACTCGCGTCTGTTCCAAGCAAGTACAGTATATTGGACTGAAGAGGAGCTACTGTTCTTGTCAGTTTCCTAAGCAGAATTGAACTAGATATGGCCCGTGTGTGTAGGAAGCACAGTTCTTTTGTTCTGAGCAAGCTCACTGTTCGGACCCCATAGAAAACAGAGTAGAGTAGAAGAGTGCCCTTTTCTCAAAAGCAGAGTGTGTTTCTTGTAAGGCAAGCTGGTGTTTGTTGGCCAGTCCTACATAGAGTTGAATCCCATGCAGTTTCTGGTCCTACGAGCAAGAGTTGTTTTCTGGTAAGCAGAGTCACTATTGCGCTCCCTTTGTCATACACAGGGAAAATAGCACTTGTGTCTGTTCCCAGCATGTACAGTGTATTGGACTGAAGAGGATCTACTGTTCTTGTCAGTTTCCTAAGCAGAATTGATCTAGATATGGCCCGTGTGTGTAGGAAGCACAGTTCTTTTGTTCTGAGAATGCTCACTGTTCTGGCCATATAGGAAAAACATTAGAGTAGAAGAGTGCTCTTTTCTCAAAAGCAGAGTGTGTTTCTTGTAAGGCGAGCTAGCGTTTGGTTTCCAGTCCTAAATGGAGTTGAGTCACATGCAGTTTTTGTTCCTACGTGCAAGAGTTGTTTTCTGGTAAGAAAAATCACTATTGCCTCCCATTGCTATACACATAGCAAATAGCACTCGCGTCTGTTCCCAGTAAGTACCGTGTATTGGATTGAAGAGGATCTGCTGTTCTTGTCAGTTTCCAAAGCACAATTGAACCAGATATGGCCGTGTGTGTAGGTAGCACAGTTCTTTTGTTCTGAGCAAGCTCACTGTTCTGGCCCTATAGGAAACACA